>NW_025318906.1:15894642-16497500 GCF_018153725.1 Drosophila mojavensis | reverse complement strand
CAAGTTAAACTAATTGGCAGAAATTAAATGCTGACTGAACTGAAATAAGAGTAAGGAATGTATTTTTGTGGGGAATATTGGACTAGGAGGTACTCTGGAAGAGTAGTAATGGATATGGGATACCCTAGAGGTATAGGCTATACGAGCAGTTGCATATAAGACAAGTAAGGCTAATTGGCAGAAGTTAGAGAAGGTTAAGGAATGGGAAAACATGAATTTATGTGACTAGGAGGATCCCTAGAGGAAATTTGCCTATAGTATAATAGATAATAAACATATTCAATGTGTTGTAATAGGGCGTGTCCGTCCTAGAGGTGGTCTGAAAGAATAGGAGTGCTTGGAAAGAAGCCTAGTGGAATAAGCTATACGAGTATTAGAGAACGATGCCATTTCGGTAGAAATTAAAAGCTAAAGAAGACCATAGCCGACTAGTAGATACCCTGGGAGAATAGGAATATGTAAATTAAAGAGATTACGTAGCATAGAAAGAAAGCTTTGCATTCTTTCTATACGAGCTGTAGATTCTTGGGCCTCGCTATTTAAAGAGAAAGAAATTTCTATTTATATAATATATATTAACATGTGAGACACACCTTTTAAAGCTTTTAATATCTTCAGCTCGCTGTTTGTATAATTTTAGTTCAATCCCAATGAATATAATAAAAATAAAATAAATATAATAAAAAAAATATAAATAAAAGGAATTAAAAATGAAAAACTAAAAATAGTTATAAATAAAATGCAGTCAATAATTCAAAGTTTGTAAATAAAATCTAGTCAACTCTTTCAAGGAAACCTCCTAGACAATATCTTGTATATTTATAAATAATCTGCAAATCAATCTGATCTGGTTAGCATTGTGAGCAGCAATAATTGCGTGCAAATCAAAAACACATTTAAAAACAATAAAAACAGAATTTGTTATTAATTAAAATATGCAATTATTGTGCTCTCAATACGAGTTGTTCGTTGTTTTGCCGTTGTTGTTGTTTTTGTCTGTCTACACGCACTGGCGATAACAGTACACGCAAACGATTTTAGCGGTTTGTTTGTTTGCTTCTTGGGTTTTCCTCAACCCCGCCTCAACCCCTCCAGCTGCCCGCTGCCAGGCGGCATGCGACGCTCTGACCCTGACCCACTTGCTGAAGATACTCGCGCACCTCGACTCAGCTCGGCTGAGTTCAGTTGAGCTCCGTTGAGTTCAGCTCAGTCGTTAATCTTTCGACCACTTGAGTGCCCGTGCAAACAAAAAAAAAAAAAAAAAAAGCAGCGTATTCAACTAGAGCCGTATAAGCACTTGTGCCCATGGCAGGCCTTTATTGCATTGAATTATTGATAATTTCTCAATGAATACTTTAACAATTGCTACAATTTGTAGCAGCCCGCTGGCTGCTGTATCACTTCAATCACTTTATTCACATCCCTCTCTCTCTCTCTCTCTCTCTCTCTCTTTCTTTTAGCTGCACAAACAAATGTCGCCAGAGCAACTGCATTCAGTTTTCCATGTGGACACACACGACGCCGTGCCGCACTATGAGCTCGTCCAGCTGCTGCACCACTCGTCGCACGGCGGTCTGCAGCGCAAGCGTCGCAGCCTCGACGAACGCATCAATGGGAGCAATGCACCCAAGCCGCATCATGTCAAGAAGGATCTGAGCAAGAATGCCTACTACAGTGAGCTGAAGCAACAGGCGGCCACTGGCAGCAGCAAGAATCAGCTGCTTGGCGACGACATCAGCTCCATCAAGGCGCACAATGTCTCCTTCAGCGCCTTCGGCAATCCCGTCAATCTCACGCTGCGCGCCACGCAGGGCCTGTTCAAGGGGGCGCCGCACGAGCTGCGCATGTGGTCGGTGGGCAGCGAGTCGAATGCCACACATGGCCTCGATCTGCAGGAGATCCTCGATGAGAAGGTGAGTTCAGAATACTTTAAATAGACATATATATATATATATATATATATATATATATTTAAGATGAGCTCATATTTTATGGAACCCAAATTCAAGCTATCCGAAATTCTAATGGGCTTTCGGCCACTCCCCGAGTCATTTGATGGCATTTATTGTTGTTATTGCTTTTGACATGATTATTTGCGCTGTTGCTATTGATCACGTTTCTGTGGCTACCCTTTTTTCCGCTTTTGATTGGTTTTTCTTGAGCGTTTCTTGCACTTTCATTGTTACATCATGATTCGTAACATTTATTTGCTTTTCTTATTTGATTCGTGCTTGGATTTTGGTATGCTTTTATTTTAATACCCTGTAGACTGTAGTTGCTTGATGGAGTGTGTAGTTATTTTTAAAAGTTTATTGATAGAATAGATGAGGCTTGTATATGAGTATATTTAATATATAAATATATAGTTCGGGTATATCATATATAGGTTTAATTAAATCTCATGTGTGTCTTTGCAATCAAGAGCATGATTTAATTATATAAGAAATATTTTTCTGCTCGTCCATTATTATTGTGCTCTCAAAAATGATTGCGATCAGAAATATAAAATTTAATTTTTCGTAGAATCACCAATACAACGTAAAGCTGCTCTCTTTCGGTATAAAATTATCATTGTGTTGATTCTGCTTTTGCTCAGCTTCAATAGGCGCACAGTGAGCGAGTCTACAGGGCCCGCCCTATTGAGCACGAGCTCGTGTGGCACGAGCCCATGAAGAGCGAGCTCGGGTGCTACGAGCCCAAGGAGCGCGACCTCAGTGAGAGTTGACACGAACGAACAAGCCCACGAAGAGTTACATTAAACTGTAACAAATTCAACTCTAAATGCCGGTCGTATAAATCCAAATTTAAATGCCCCTCTTTGTACTATATAACACAATCAAATGATTTAATAATGTTCAATAAATATTATCAAATTTATTTACATTTCTAAAAACATATTCCTAAAATCTACTATGAGAGTTTACATTCATTTAAAAAAAAAATTGTTGGTTTTTTTATTTACTTAAAAAATACTGTCGTAAAAATACTATCGTATTTTTATCTACTTTTTTTAAAGCTCCTATTTTTTCCTGAAATTTATTTATTACAATTTGAAATAGTTTCGCCTTGTGGTCAAAGGGGATTTTTATTATGTTTTTTAATTGAAATAAATTTTTTTTTTTTTTAATTATTGTTCCATTTTCATTTACGCTCCTCTGGCTGCTGTTACACGCCTGATCTCTTGAACCGCGAAAACATAGAGCACATAGATAAAGAGCTCAAGATCAAGAGATCAAGATCAAGAGAGCAAGCTCAAGAAAGCAAAATAAAGGGGTCAAAATTTGATCTCTTCATGTTGATTGCACGATCTTGTTTGCCTGCTCTTGATCTTGATCTTCGGGTACGAAGTTCTTTACGTGGACTCTCGTAACACCTACAAACATTATTTCTATTTATTACACTAAACTAGATGTAATATAGAGAGCTATTCACTCTCTATAGTTGGATACAGATAAAAACTCGAGCTTCTATTTATGATTGCCAACTGGCGCACAGGGTATTCGCTCGTCTAGCAGTTTTATCCAGAGCCACTCAACTCGTTATTTATTTGCTTTTTTGTCGAGCTTTGTCTTCCGCTTTATTTTATTTTCTTATCAGCATTCGCTTTAGCTGCGCGTCGTTGGACGTTTGTTGTTTTTGTTTTTGTTTCTGTTTTTTAGTGTATTAGCTGCGAATCTAATCAAAATTAATTGGCCATGTGATAAATAGATTAGAGAGCCAAGTTGTTTGCGTTTGGCCTACTGTGCAAAGCTTCAGTTGAATTACATTTCTCGTTATGCAATTGCCTGGCTAAAACAAAAACAAAAACAAAACCAAAACTAAGTAAAGTCAAGGACGTGCGGAAATCGGCTTATATAAAACAGCTGCTGGCAGATAAGCGACAATGACAGCTGTTGACACTAAAGCGACAATTG
This sequence comes from Drosophila mojavensis, assembly GCF_018153725.1. Lineage (NCBI taxonomy): Eukaryota > Metazoa > Arthropoda > Insecta > Diptera > Drosophilidae > Drosophila > Drosophila mojavensis. The sequence goes on along the minus strand of NW_025318906.1, from coordinate 16,493,586 downwards.
ATGGTCTTAGCAAGAGATGTATATTATATAAAGCCCAGTTGCAAAGTAATTATTATTAATAGAAATTTCAATTCGGATTGTATAATTTATGAATTTAATAAGCTTTCGATTCGATATTGATGCCTGACAGACGCAAGACTTTTGCTTTTATTCAAATTTCGTTTAAGGTAAAAATCATTTAATTTTCAATTAAACTTGGAGAGGTAGACATACATACATATATGTATATATATGTGTATATGTATATCGTATCACAAATCACTTTTCGTATCTGTGACTCTGCCATGAACATGAACGTGACTTATTTCAATTATGAGTGCGCGCTTTCTTTTGCCTTGCTTCTACACATTAACTGTTATTCACAGTGGTGCACAAATGCACATACACACACACACACAGATAATTATATGCCCAATGGCAGGGGGCGTTAGCTCATGTGCAAGTGAATTTTTTATTATTTTAAACGCTTACTAGGTTATTTTAATTTAATTTTGATTTTTGTGTTTTATGATTTCAAGTTGCCAAGTTTTGAGACAAACGTTCGATACATTTTACTTTCGGGCATTTATTACCGAATGCGAATTACTGTAGGAACAGCCAAATAAAAACGATTTGAATGCAAGGCACACACACACCGAGAGACTTCGGAAATGAAAGTGAAATGTCATGTCGGGCGACAGGCGAAAAGAAAAGATTTGACCGCTTGCCACTTCTTGGCGGCCCGCGCTCGACTGTTCGCTGTGATTTATGTGTGATAATTCCACTCTTAAGCCTCAGCGCAATGCGGAAAAATTCACGAGCTTCTGTCTCAGTCTGACTGTCATTTTATTTCCATTGGAAGACTTCAGCTTATTTTTATTTTAATTAAAATTTATGCCGTAACTGAAACATGACTGCAAGTCTCCCACTCGACAAGTGTTACCAAAAAAAAAAAAAAAAAAAAAAAAAAAAAAAACTGTTTTGGCAATTATTTTTCGCTTTTGGCCTCCACAGAGACAATTTGATATTTGCTCCATGTGATTTCAGTTTGGCCGCAGAAACCTTCCATCAAGAAACATTTATTCTAATTTGTGGCATGAATCGTTTTATTGTTGTTTTGTGTTTTTTTTTTTTTTTTCGGTAATTTTCGTGGGGTTTTGTTTTTTAGTTTAAAATTAACTTGTTTTTAAGAATTCAAACCGCATGCGGAACAAATCTTCTAGATGACCGACCCCGTTTTTGTTTCAAGTTAATGCTGGGAAAACAAAAGACTTAAGCCACAAACTTGACAGGGAAATTTATTTGCCAGCCGCAAAATTGTTGTAAATTTTGTTTTGTTTTTATTGTTTCAACTTTCAAACTTTGAGTTGGCGTTTTAATTGCATTGCTTTTATTTTGATGGTGTCTAGTTCTCTTTTTTTTGTTTGGTTTTTGTTTTTGTTTGCCTGCTGATGAAAATAAGATTCGTGCAGTGAAATTGTTCGTTCAATTTCTGGACAAACAATGAAGGTAGGCAGGCAACGTTCGTTAGGTTTGGCAACGCCCCAATAAAACAAAAACAACAAGAAAAAGAAATAATATTGGCATTTCAGCTGCCACGAAAATAAAGGCAAACACAAGGCGTCGCACGGCACACCCACCTCCGCATTCAATCGATAGGCCCCGCCAAAGGTCAGGCGCAGCAAAAAGAGAAAAAAAATAAATAAATAAAATGGAATACTGCGGCATATAAATAAAGGTGCAGGTTTTCTGCAAGCGCCAGCCGGCTGCAGGCAGTGGCAACCGCCTTAGCGGAGCATAACAAATTTTATTGCCAACAGGAAAATATGCATGCCAACAGAAAGGCAGCCAATGGAAGCTGGCTGAAGGTGTGTGCCCTCTGCCTGATAATGAAAATAATTAAAGGAAAACGAGGCTAAAATGGGTAAATTGTATTGGCTATAAGTGTTGGAATTATGAATTATATATGTGAAATAAATAAAAATATAAATATATAACATATAGCCCTATGACTTGAGTTGAGCCAGCTGCATGACAAAAGCTGAATGCTACGAGACTCAATGGTAGGTACATGAATGCCAAAGACTGAGTGCTACTATGAAGCTTGTGGAAATATTGGTCATCATTGCTCACGAAATAGAAAACATTATTATATGATGCCCAGAAATGTAAATGATCTTAGTTTAGGTCTTCTAGCGAAAGTATAGCAAAAGCTGTATGTTTTGAGACTGCATGACAGAAGCTGAATGCTACGAGAGTCGATGGAAGATACATTAATGAAACTTAAGGAAGAATCATAATTGCTCGCTAAATAAAGGGCCCTAGATCCTTGTCTAGCCTTGTGAATGACTATGAAACTGTGCTAAAGTCATCTAGTGTGATACAAACGAAACTCGAAACTTGAGTTAAGGCAGCTGCATGACAAAAGCTGAATGCTACGGGACTCAATTGTAGATACTTCAATGGCAAAAAGGCTTGTCGAAATATTGATCCTCATTGCTCACGAAATGGAAAAAAATATGATTCACAGAAATGTATTGAATGCTCCTAGTTTAGGTCTTCTAGCGAATGTGTACCAAAAGTTATATGCTTTGAGATAGCATGACAAAAGCTGAATGCTACGAGAGTCGATGGAAGTTATATTAATGAAACTTAATTATAGAGTGCAGCCTGATGAATGATGAACTGGGCTGAACTCTTCAAGTGATGTGACAAAAGCGAAACTTGAAACTTGAGTTAAGGCAGCTGCATGACAAAAGCTGAATGCTACGAGACTCCATGGTAGGTACATGAATGCCAAAGACTAAATGTTGCTTGAAGCTAGTGGAAACATTGATCCTCATTGCTCACAAAATAGACAGCAAAATCATATGATTAACAGAACTGAACTATAGATGCTCTTAGTTTAGGTCTTCTAGCGAAATTATGACAAAAGCTAATTGCTATGAGACTGCATGACAGAAGCTGCATGATATGACACTCGATGGATGGTATATCTATTAAACTATTGATCACAATTCGCTTGTTCAATAAAAAAGCATGGCCCCATTAATGACTGAAACTGTTGGCCAAATCTTTTAATGAATGTGACTGAAACTGTAGGCCAACTCTTGTAAAGGCAGCTACATGACAAAAGCTGAATGCTACGAGACTCGATGGAAGATCAATGCCAAACTCTGAACACTAGAAGCTTGTGGAAATATTGATCATCATGCACACGAAATAGACAGCATAATCGTATGATTAACAGAACTGAATTGTAAATGCCCTTCCTTAGTTTAGTTCCCACTCTCCTAGTGAAACGAAACTAAAATAAATGCTGGTTAAGGCAGCTGCATGACAGAAGCTGAATGATATGACACTCTATGGATGGTACATCTATAAAACTTGTGAAAATATTGATGGCAATTCCTCGCTAAATAGAATGCATAGCCTTATTCATTTCTATGAACTGTGCTCAGCTCTTCCAGTGGATGTGACAAATAATAAAGTTGAAACTTGAGTTACGGCAGCTGCATGACAGAAGCTGATTGATATGACACTCGAAGCATGGTACATCGATGAAACTTGTGAAAATATTAATCACAATTGCTCGCTAAGTAAAAGGCATAGCCACATGAATGATTCTGAAACTGTAGGCAAACTCTTCTTGTACAAAAACAAAATATATATATATATATGTAAATCAGTCCACAGTGCAGTATTTGGCCACTGCCTTATATGGGCCACAGCAAAAGCAAAGAACCCAAGCCCCGTTCCTGGGCTTGGCAAACGGCAATGCGAGACGAGTTTAGAGTCAAGCCAAGCCAATCCGAGCCAAGCCAGGCCAAGCCAAGCTGAAGTTAAAACACAAAAGAATTGGGTAATAAATGTGCACTACTTCTCGACTCGTGTGTGTGTGTGTGTGTTTCGAGGCGCTTCATTCATTCTCAAGAGCCGAGCCCAACAGCAACAACAACAACAACAAGCGCCAGATAATTGAGTTTTCAAAATGCATTATTTTTACATTTTTATATGGATGCCACGAGTGTTGAGCTCATAATTAAAACGCTATTAAAGCAATTGATGCATATTTCACAAGCAGAGCCACTCTGAAATGCATATACAAATATGAGTGTGTGTGTGTATGTGTAGCTTGTCTGTGTGTGTCTGTGTGTGCAACTATCTGGAGTACTTGGCGCTTGTCATTGCAAAACGACTTCAACTTGCTGCCCATTTCCATTTAGACGTCTTTTTCTCCTTTTTTTTTTCTTTTTTTTGAAGCGTTGCTGACTGGCGCCGAAAGAGCGCTTGATTAATGAGCCAACGCTTTTGGCAGCTGAATGAATTTCAAATTAGCTCACTGTCTCTCCCACTCGATAGAAAGCAGCTGTTGCTCATTGCACTTCTCGCTCTCTCTCTCTTTCGCTCTCGCTCTCTCTTTCTCTTTGGTCTGCTTTGGTCGCTGCAATCGGTTGCATAATGCAACCGTGTTTGTGGCATGACAGTCATTGTTGTTGTTGTTGTTGCTGCCATGCTCATGTTGCAGTTATTGTTAGCGCTGTGCGGCTTGTTGCTTTGTAGCCGACCAGCAACAACTACAGCAACAACAGCAACAATCCGCAAAGCAACAAAGTTGATCTCTCGCCGCCGTCGAGGTTGTTCATTCCCTTTTTGTTTCTTTTTTGCACCACAAAAGTACGAATACGACTTTGAGCTGGGGACGTAACGAACATGAAAGCTCTTTTTTTCTGTTTTGGAAAATTCGCTTATCTAGCGGCCACAAGGGAGAAGCAAAAACTTCATGCAAGTCAAATGCAAGCGCGGAAGTTTTTAAATTTCCCGTAATCTGGCTGCAAAAATCACTTTGATTATGATACAAAGTAGTTTAAGCAAATTTCAAATTGCAGAGCCCACAAAAGCAGCTCCAAATCTTATCTAACATTTTCAAGGAGCTACAAAAAAAAAAAAGGAATATGGAATACCTTCAAAAAACAACCACAAATCTCACTCATTCATTGTAAATATATGAAGCTTACCTTCATTTGAATGGAGTTCTCTTAAGAGGGCCACAATTGGCTACGACAGTTTACGCTGAGCCGGTTAAGCTCGAGCCGAACAATTGAATAAATCAGACATAATCATAACATTGATCATCGCTGATCGATTGAAATGTGTAATTAGCCAAATAATGGGCAGACAATGAGACTCAGTTGCCTTGGCATTGTGACGGCCAGAAGACCAAAATCAAAACAAACACACAAAGCCAGCACTGAAATCAAGTCAACTGTGCGGCTTATTGTGACTGGAAGCGTATCGGCTTATGCATAATAATGTAAGTCAATATGCGCCTGTGTATGTGTGTGTGTGTGTGGATAATGGTGCGTAATAAGCACACAGAGCTCACAATCCAGCTCGCAGATACAGCGATAAATGGAAATCATTATGCGCGCAGCCAACGCGTCGTATGCGTAACCATCAAAAAGAAACGACGCAACGCCCACACGGCCAGAGCAACGCAGTCGCTGTCGTTGTCGCTGCTAATGCGTTAATTGTCAGTTAGCGTGGTTAAATGACTTGTGGATTTATGTGCGTAGCCAAAGGAAAAAAAACTTTTGGCGTGGAGTGGGCGTCATGGAATGGGACGATGGGGCTTTCGTTTGCAACAATAGCAAATTAGCTGCTCGACTACGCACAGTTTTCAAACTCAAGTAGCTTTTCACGTTTTCCGCCCAAAAAAAAAAAACAAAAAGCAACTTCAGCAGCTAATTTTCATTTCGACAAGTTTGTTGCCTAAGTCTTTTGTTTGGTTGTCTGCCCTTCTTCCTATCATTCTCGTCTTTCTCTCTCACCCTCTCTCTCTATCTCTCTCTAACCAATTTGCATTCGCAAAATAAAGTTAGCTGCCCGGAAGTAGTTGCGAGTGAGCGTTGCTTTTACTTTCCTTGCGGCAATTTTTACTCTCTTTTTAAGTGAAGATATAGTACTTGATTCATGAGACTTGGCAATTGGGGCTAATGAAATTTTTGGGCAGGGTAATCAGAGCAGATTGATTGCTCAAGATTAGCTAGATTAGGTAATGAAACATAATTGGCGAATAGATGATACTTGACAGTACAAGACAGCAAAAGAAATTGATACCCTTTTGGGGCATGAGTTATTGTAGGGTATTTTGATTTATAAAAATTAATTTGTTATGGCTTCGAAAGCTTATCCAAATGTAACTTAGCTTAAAATATAACAGGCATAGGTATAATTATATAGTAGATTCCACAGAGCCATTCAGAATCGCTGGCTTAGACATATTAGCCAAATTAAGAGTTCTCAACTAATAAAAACTTCAAAAGCTTAAAGCGCCTTTGGAATTTTCGACTTAAGAAGACAAAATTGATATAAATTAGATTCAAGTAGGTTAGAAAGTTTTATATTATATATTCCAAGAAGAAGAGAAGAATAAAGCATAGCAAAAGTTTTATTAAAATATGAAGAGAGCTAATTCTCTACTAATAATTTCATGTCTATAACCTTTCCCCTTGTAGAGTACCTAATTTGCCTGCATATAAACAGAAATAGTTCCCGAAAAATAAAACAACGCCCACACTGCCAGCATCAGTTAGAAAGCGGCTCTTTCAATGGCTCTATATTTTGGCCTACAATCTTTCATCTAATTGCTCTGAGCGTATTCCTCTCACTGCCCCATAAAGCCGTTAATGAGGAGCAATTTATAAAAATAATATGCAAAAAAGAAAAGAAAAAAAAGAAAGAGAAACAAAAATCTACTTATATAGAAAGGCAGTCAACAAATTGTATGGCGCCAATTTGGCCAAAAAGCCCTTGGGCCCAGTCGCACACTCGAAAGTATTTTAGCAGCTGAATTGGGCTCAAATAATTGAGGTAGTCCAGAGTGGACCATGTGAGTAGTGTGATTTACATAACCGCCCAACACGCACACGCTCTAGCTCGATGTGAGTCTGTGGGCCGCTTAATCTGCATAATGTCTTGTAGCCATTTGTAATTAAAAATTTACGATGTCGTTAATAAATTAAAAATGAAAAAATGAAAAAAAAAAAAGGTGCGCGACAGTTTACAATGCATACGGCATCAAGTGGGCTAATTAAAACTGCAGCAGAACAGAAATGCGGGCCAAAACACGCCGACAATTGTCAGCTAACGAAGGAAGTGGCATGCAAAGTTGCCTCAAGAGCACAACAAAAAAAAAATATATAATAAAAATTAAAAAACAAAATTTGGTGCTTGTTTCTTGGCTGCGATAAGTGGCCGGCGGACACTAACAGTTCATAAATATGGCCAAAACACTTGGCCAGCGCTGGCTGCAACGTTGACAACAAGAGCATAGACAACAAGTGCCTTGATTCTTGGCAGTTGGCAGCTGAATTAGAAATACAGAAATCGAGAAATACAGATATACATATACCAGGTATATATATACATATATATATATAGTGAAGTGCTGATGTGTGCTATGTTGTACGTGAGCCATTTGGTGTGGGGGTCGCTCTTGTTGCTTTGAACTTATTTCCACAAGGTCGTTAGCCAAGACATGTCAGCCAACAGCCCGGGCTAACAACAACAAATTAAGCCATAAATGCTTGTTGCACATGAAAATTGCTTTTTATTTACTGCGACTGCTGCTGCTGCTGCGGCTGCTGCTGCTGCTGTTGGTGCGTTTGCGTTGCCTTTGCCTTTGCGTGTCAACACGTTTCGCGGTCAACAGTCAGCAGACAGCCCGTTGGCACGCCCACTTTTCAAATGGTCAGACAGGCTCAGTGATTTGATTAATCGCCTGAAAATAATTTGCAAATATTTGCAAAGAAATTCGCACTCACACAATTGTCAAATCTTCTTCGAATATGGTATTATTTTATTTTTAAAATTTAGCCAACATTTGGAAGCTAAAGAAGAAGAGAACAGACAGAAAAGCAAAATTTAATTTTTTTACTTAAACTAGAAATTAACAAAAAAAAAAAAAATTAGTTAAATATTTTTTTAATATAAATATAATATAATATTTTATAATATTCAAAAATATATTATATTTATTGGCCATTTATACATAATTGCAATTTTATAATACTCAAAATTTTATATTATATTCACTAGCAATTTATATATAATATGCAATTTTGTAATATTCAAATATATTTTATATTAAAATTATTTGCATTTTATATGTAATTTGCAATTTTTTAATATTCAATAATATTTTGATAAAAAATGTATTTAAAATTTACATATAATCTGAAATTTCATAATATTCAAATATATTTTATATTATATTTATTTGCAATCTATATATAATTTTCAATTTTATAAGATTTATAAGATTTATATATAATTTGAAATTTTAGAATATTCAAATATATTTTATATTACATTTATTTGCAGTTCTATAATATCAAAATAAATTTGTCATTATATTTATTTACATTTTCTATGTAAACTTTTTTTTTTTTTTTTAATATTCAAATAAATTTTGTATTATGTTTATATTATATTCAAAAAACTTTTGATTGCTTTTATTCCTGATTATTATTATTATTATTATTATATTATATATAAAATTTATACCATATAAATATACATTTCATAAAGTTTGTTTTTCCATTTTTTCTCACGCTCCAAAAAGCTTTCCATATTTATTTTTTGGCAATTTTTTGTTAATATATGCCATGCCATAGCATTTGATTGGCCGTTGCGTGCAAATGTTATTATATTCAATTAAATATTTGTATATATGAATATATATCAATTTGTAAACCACATCTTCCGTTCCTGTCCGATTGTTCGCTTATTTATGGCCTATGCGGTTGCTCCGCCGCTTTCATCGCATGTGGGCAAATTTGTGGCCAGTGGCTATTTGGTCACTTTGCAGTGACTTTGATTTTGGCACTTGGCTTAGTTTTATGGCATTTTACGAGCACAAATATATATTGATATATACATATATATATATATAGATGTATATTTGTGCTGAGGCCAGTTATGAAAATGATTTATGCTTGTAATTTGATAGAGCGCCGCGGACAAGTTTTGTGGGTCCGAATGCGCTATACGATACGCAGTCAATGCCAAATGCTGATGTCAAGTGTCAGATTACATTTATTTCGATATTTATTACAGAATTAATGGGCAGGCGCAGCCGGCAATTAATTTAATTAGTCGCACACACACACAGACACACATTTGATTTCTGCGTGTCGCATAAGCAAATTTGAAATACCTTAAATGCTATGCTAATTCAAATCAAATGCATTACTCAAATTTGGCAAAAAAAAAAAAAATGAATAAATAAAGCAGCAATTACCTTGAGTCTTAAATCAACTACAATGCGAATGTCGATGTCGATGTCAAAGGATTTGCCAAAGAACTCGGCTCAACTGAAACCAGATCAGCAGCCTCCGTTGCCAGTTGGCCAAATGTCAAATGCTTAAGCTTTAGCCAAAGCTACAGCTACAGCTACAGCTACAGCGCGGCTTTTTCATGGTCAGCCTGAGCGCAGGCAAACAGCACGGCACACACGGCGTATGAGTGACGTGCATGTTGAGGCGTCACATTTGCTGACCAACTGCATAAATCAAAAAGCCCCGCTGCCGCATATCCCACGCAGCCAACAGCCAACTTTGCTCTTGCCCCTCTCTCCCCTCCCCTCTCTCTCTCCCGCTCTCTGCATCTCTTAATCTCTTAGTCTGGGTCTCTATCCATTGTCGCCGTCTCCTTCTTTAGCTGCTGGCGCATTTAATTAATATACAGCTGCCTGACCACACGGCTTTGGCTTTGGCTTTGACTGGCGACCAGCAGCAAAACAGAATAACAGACCAGCACAAATGATTTTTCTTTGCTTATTTATTTTTTTTTTTCTTTATAAAAAATTGCTTTACATTTAGTGGATTTATTTTTTTGGTATGCTTGGAATGCGAGCAACAAAAAAATTGATTTGTTTGTTAATTGAAAGCTGCAAGGCAAAGTATAACAATATAACCTCTCTTCTCTTCTCTTGCAGCATCACAAGCATGAGATTGGTGAAGTCTTCCAAGATGAGCAGAACATGGCAGCGATCTTAATGCGCCGCCATATGGAAACTGGCGATTTGATAATGGTAAGTATACCACAAACACACATACACACACGCATATATATATATACATATATCTCAGAAGGTCAACAGAAAATCTTTGACTATGCCACAAGAATTTCAATTAGCCCGCCCCTTTGGTGGTGCCTTTTGTTAGCTGTTATGACAGACTGCGGCTATTGTTATGGCCAAGCTTGGCTTTTGGCTGCTGTGGGCCGCACTTGGGGCAGTTACAATTAAACGCCTGCCACTTGCCGATAATTTGCGGATTTAGACAATTTCTGCTGATTAAGCATTAATTTATATATATCTCGCAGTATCGCGCCACGCTTGGCCAGCAAATGGCAGCCGTAATGTGAATTGCATGTCGATCGGCATTAGACATTGTCAAGTGGCCAGCTGCAACAACAACAGCAATAGCAGCAGCAGCAGCAATAGTAACAACCATAACAAAAAGAAACACTCACGAATTGTCGTCACAACCAAATCAAGCACCTTGACCAATTTGCTAAAGTGAAAACTCAGATGGCGCATAGGCGATATGCTGCAACTGTGTCTTATAATTGTCTGTAAATGCTAGAGATATATTTCGAAAATAGATTTGAGAAATAAATATAAACGTTAATTCGCCCAGGAATTGTGACAAGAATTTGTATAGCATTTTCCATGCTCATATCGAAGCTGGCAGTTGGAAAGATTGACAGATAGATAGATAGATAGAACTGTCAGCTTCTCATATTAGCATGGTATCTAGAAATTCTTGCAAGCATTTGAAAGCTGCAGCGTATAACAGTTACTAAACTCTACACTTGCCGTATAACAATTGCCCCATTACTCATTCTTGTCAGCCAGTAGCAAAGATCGCCCACACTCAGATGCTAAATGCCGCGCCCACTGACTTCACATTAGCAACAGTAGCTGAGAAGCTGTGTGAATCTTATCTAGCAAGCAAAATCGTTGCTTTGAAACTAACTGATTAAAATAGTCGCTATATATGCCATCAATGAGAAAAATAGTAGATAATAGATATTGTAGTATAATGTAACGTAAATCTTTTACATTCCAAATTTGTAACTTATTATATGACTTTTTAAAATATCATACTATGTATAGACTATTTATAGCTAAAAAAAAAAAGAAGGAACGTTTAAATAGCTAAAAAATGTTTTAAAATTTGATGCAAAAAATATTTATTAAATTTTTAAAATTAGGTATACATATATATTTATAATTTTTCAAATTTAATTTAAATTTTTAAATTTTTTTATTATATTATTTTGAATATTTTTATTTATCAATTTTAAAAAACTTTAAAATGTTGAAAAAATATTTAAGTTTACAAAATGAAATTAATTAATTAATTAGAATTTACCATTGAAAAATAATGTACAAATTTTAATTCAAGTATTAAATTTTATCATTATAAAAATAAATAATTGAAACTAAACTAATTATTAAGAAAAAATTTAGAATGGGGCTTTGCATGATATTTCCTTTTGTTTTTTTTCGCACATCAAACATTTATCAAACATTTTTACATAAATACATACATCATATAATCATAACTACTTACAAACATACACCCACACACACACATATACATACACATGATTAATGCAACACAGAGTGGCAAATGTTCTTTTCGCTTCCTCACATTAACACCACACATCAGCCAGATGAAGGTCAATTCGTCGGTCGACTCTGCGACTCTCTCATTCGCTTATTAACAACTTTAGTATTATTTTGCAGATAATAAGTTGTTGATAAATTGCTTCAGCTTTTAATTATAACACAATTGGCAATTAACATTTAACCTGTGGCGGAAATTAAGCGCTCACAAATGCCACACAATGATTCGCACGCTAAGTGCAAATATTTGTCTGAAACGAGAACGAAATGTTGGTCTTTTCGCCTAGGAAGTAAGTTCTTAATTAGCTTGGGAAATTCGCAGACAAATGACAAAACTCTGAGCGCAACGAATGAGTCAAGCAACCAGTTGATTGAGTTTGTCTGCTTAGATATGCATGAAGATCAAAGCAAATGTCACAATGCCAAAAATTAATAATCAATAACGAGCGGAGACAACAAATATGCACGGCAATCGGGTCAATCAAAACCAATCAACCAATCAGCCTCACAAATGGCCAATAAACAAGGCTTCATCTTTAAAATAAAAAAAAAATTAATAAATACAATATATACAATATATTTATTTATAAATCTTTTTTTTTTTTGGCAATTAACTGACGTGTGTTCATTTTTTTTGTAATTTGTTAAACAAAAGTCAAAAATGTATTTTTAATAATAATTACACAGAGAGAGATAGACAAAGAGGTTACCCAAGCAGCTAGCCAATAAAAGGTCAAACTGCAATGTCTGGGCCCGGCTTGGCCGACTTGGCCGTCTTGACCGACTTGTTATGGCCAAGTGCGAGTGCTGCACAGCAACAAAATAGAAAAATTGAAAAATTTTACAATTCATAAATAATATGTATGTAGAAAATGTTTGTGCCCGCTGACATTTTGAAGTGCAAAATGGCCAAAAAAAAAAAAGCTGAATTTCGTAAGCTCGCTGCAGCTGTTCGTCTGCAGCCATTTGACCGGTTAACCGGCTGCCCGGCTGCCTGGCTGCCCGGCTGCCCGCTCGGATAGGCTTCCGGCTTAGCTTTGACCTTAAACGGCTGAGAAAAATAGCAAAAAGCCGACTTGTAATTAAAAATCGACAGAAGATCTCCAAGACAGCTAAAGTTGTGCAATTCATCGTTTCGCGAAGTCTTTTAGCAAATTTATGGACATTTAATTAGTCCCGCCGAATAGTCGGTGCCATAAAATGTGCGTACGCCTTAAGACAGAGTCGCAGCGTAATTATTGACCGCATGCAACCTAATCAAATAGTTTAGACATTTTGTAGTCGCTTAACGATTGCCTAACAGCCGCATTATCGACACGATATGTCATACAGTGGATTGACTCCATTCAAAAAAAAAAAAAAAAAAAAAAATAAGAAGTTATAAATGAGTTGATTTAAGTGGTATATTTATGTATTTGCAAATTTTGATAAGTTTTGCTGGAAATAAAAAAGAAAACGTATATTACTTGGCAATTTAAATTTCGGCTCTAACGAAAGACTTAAGGCACAAACTTGTTACCAAGCATTTATGTTGAAAAATCTTAAAATTTATATTTTCCATATTTTTTGTTCAAGTTTTTTTTGCTATAGTTAGGTCATCTTCCGGTTGGTTTGGTACTTTGCATGTCTTGTATTTTTTAATAAAAGGCTTAAGGCACAAACTTGTTTATATATATACATATATATAATATTACATAGCTTCAAATGCAGATTTCCCCTCTAAGTCATTCTAGAATTTTATTATAAATAACATTCTAGTTCTCTAGGTTATTCTACAATTTTATTATTTATAAAATTTTAGTTCTTTCATATATTTATATTTTTGCTTTTATATGAGTTTTGCTGCAGATAAAAGATTTTTACTTTTGATTTAATGTTTATACTTTCCGGCTTATTTTATATTATATACAATACAAATTCAGATTTTAATTTATTTGCCTGAAATAATCAACATCCATATATATAATTCTTTAATCCTGGATTTTGTCTAATCTTATTATCTTTTGCTTTGAACAGCAGATTTTTTGATCAATTATTGCTCTATTGTAACCACAGTGCACAAAAGACTTAAGGCACAAACTTGCTAACAAGCACATTGCTCAAGCTGGCACCAAAATATGGCTCAGCGTGCTGTTGCTCTTGTTGTTGCTCTCATTGTTGTTGTTGTTGCACTGTAGGCTTATTTAATTATGGCGCAGCATATAAATTGGCACAGCTCTTGGCACGCACTATTTGCCGATGTTGTTGTTGTTGTTGTTGCTGTGCTGACTTAATTACATAAAAGAAACAACAACAGCAACAAAAATTACAGATAGCCCTGCCCTGCCCTGCCCTGCCTACCAAACCCACTTGGCACTGGATGCTGTGCGAAAAAGAAAACGCAAAAAATGAAACACTTCAAGCTGCGACCGTTAGGTTACCCGCTGGGTGGGGCAGTTGAAAGGGAAACAGAGTATCGGTATCGCCCCAATTTGGCCAAGGCACCTTGCCAAACACAGCTCCAGGCAAGCAAATAAACGGCTGGTTAATTTTTTTGAGAGATTGTCTGCGTGTTGAAATAGCAATAAATAAACTGAAAATTAAATTTGTATTTATGAGTGAGAACGTAGGGCTACTCTGGAGTAACGTATGCTGATTATAGGGCAATTGGCTGGCTCATTAATTGTCAGCTAGTTACAATTGGGTTAAGCAATTTGACATTGAAATATTCGCTTGACTGCGCGGATTCACACACACACATACATACACACACACCGACACAATCATCACAATATTCATGGCTAATTAGACGCACTCGACGCCCTGCAGGCCAACATCGTTTTGGGCGTTCGTTGTACAAATGTTCGGCAATTAGTTGCGCAAATACAACAAATTGATGACAATTACTTTGGCGCTGCGTTGGCGCCTGTTAATTGTTTAATATTAAATTACAAAGTGCATCGCACTGTGGCAAAGTGCGTTGAAATTAATCAACAGATGAAACGAGTTCAAGGACAAATCAAAAGACGTCAATCAACATCAGCCAGCTCCAGCCATCATAATTTTTCTGCCAGACCGACAGACCGACAGAGCGGGCAGAGCGGGCCTTTTGCAGCACTTTACAAATGGCCTGTGCCATTTGCTGATAAATAAAGCATTTTTGGGGCCAACTGCAAATAGTCAAGCTTGATTAATGCTAATTGCGCCAAATGTCAGACCAACATTTATTTTGTTTAAACAAATTATACAAAAGGTCGCACAGCAGATGCAACCTGGTTCTCCGACAGCGTTTGTCTACTAATTAACAGCCACATAAACGTATCAGACGGTGCACTCGAATGATCTTGGTTACCCCAAAGTGCTTTACACAGCCAAAAACTAGATTCAATTCAATTTCATGAAGCTTCTACGTGTGGTAGTCGTTTTATTATTTGCTTTTATGTTCGAGATGTCGATATAAAATTGTTGCTATAAAATAATGTGTTAATCAAGAAACATCTCATATAAAATTCATTATAAATTTTTTATAGATGCTACGAACTTTACTGTTGAGAGATCAATGAAGTCATATTAGAGAATTATTGCATTTGCTATTAAGTGAATGTTCTAATTATGTTATTAGATAGCTCAGGGTAGTAATAGATGAAAAAGTTTAGCAAGAAATAAGAATTTGGAATTCAATCTGAAATGTATATATTCTAAGAGCAATAAAATAATTTTTAGTAATTTTTTAATTTCCAGGAGTAAACAGTAGTCAAAAAAAAAAAAAAATAATAATAATTCCTGCTCACTTTGAGCACAGTTATAGCTATTTATTTAACAATATTATTTATTTTATTTTTATTTATTTATTTAATTAATCAATATTATTATAAATTATTTATTAATATATTTGATCAATTTATTTTAATTTAATTTGTTTATTTAATTTAATTATTATTTTTATTAATTATACCATTCCTAAATTATATTGCCTTACATTTAAGTACAAAAAAAGGTTTGCTATGTAATTTATTTTAAATTAATTTTTTATTTATTTTTTATTTAATTAATAATTTACTAAAGTAAAAAATAATTGTTTGCAATTTTTCAATATATTCTTAAATGTATTTCATTTCTTGCAAATTCATTTTAAACCATATTCAATATATTTACGAGATTTTCATATTTAAACCTTTCCAAAGTGTCATCTAAAATATCAGCCACAGCTGTTAAGACTTTGCCTAAAAAGGAAATTCACTTCCCCACTTTGGAAAGTCGATCAGCAATAAGTGAGTGACTCAATCACTCAATCAGGATTGTTGTTTGCGTCACCGAATTAAGGTCAAACCTTGCCATAAGGCACTAAGATTTCATTTATTACACAATGCAATATCTGAAATGAGTTTTGGGCTCTTCCTTTATTTATTTCTTTTCGGTGTAGCATTCAACGTCCACGCCTTTGCATCCATCGTGTTGCCCTTTGCATTCACTTTGGCATTTGGTCGAGTGCAGCGCCTAAAGATCAAAATGTATGTGGCTCGAGTATTTATGCCATTTGATCAAATAACAACAAGTGAATAGCTGAAAGACAAACAGCAACGAGCCCAATTATTAGGTAGTCGTAGCGACAGCGTTTTGCCATTTTGGACACGGGTTTCGTGGCGCTTGGGGCAACTCTATTAGATACGCGCACAAGAGCAGCAGCAGCAGCAGCAGCAGCAGAATAACCAGCATCAGACGTCGCATCAGCATCATTAAGAAGCCTCAAGTCTTTCGGCACCAAAAACAAGTTTTCACTTTGAGCTGTTGAGCTTCTTCATCGTCACCTTCTTAACAAATTGTTTACTTGATGCTCGACGCTGCAGCCTTGATATTTACACAGAGTTGAACGTGTCTCTTGGCCTAACCGTTTCTAAGTATATACAATATTTAAATATCGCGCACACTTATAGACAAACTGGCCACTGCTTTGATTTGCATCAGATGCGGCATCAACGTGTTAAAAACAGTAAAATTTATGTTATTTGCTCTTTTGGGCCGACTCGTCGACAGCGAGTTCGTTGTCTAAGTCTTTTGATTTGACATTCGCCGAGACAAGCAGCGTCTGCTGTAAAATACATCGACATTTATGCAGCGACATTTACAACGTTTCTGATTTTATAGTCTTTGCTCTTCAAATTTAAATAAACTTTATTTCAATTGAAAATTGCTTAATTCTAATCTCACGAAAATCTTTTAAATATTTCAATTCCCCGCAAATAAATGAATTTTTATTGGAAATGATATTATTTATTTATTTTATTTTTTTAAAGATTTATCTCAGTTAAATTTTTTTTTTTTGCTTGAAATATATACTAAAATTTTCATTTATTTCAAATTTTTTTGAAATGAAGAATTTATTTATATTCATAAAAAAAAGTTGCTTAATTTTTTGTTTTATATGTGCAATATATATTCCTTTTAAATTTACAATAAAATTCTATTTGTTTCACTTAAAACAAATTTATTGTGAATTTAATATGAAATAAAATATGTGAAGTTTATGTAAATACATTTTTTTATTTTTAAAACAAAAGTTGCAATATAAGTATACAAAATATATATGTTTTTATTTAATAATCATAATAAAATAAATTAAAATAAAATTTATATATTTTACTGGGCAAATTCCTTATTAAATAAAGGTTATATATTATATAAAATTAATAACTAGTTCTGCAACTTAAAAAATAATATAGCTTTAAAAAAATCAAACATTTAACATATAACTTAAAAATAAAACCTTATTTTTGTCTTTTGTCAAAATTTGAAGATAGTTATTTTTATTTTACATTTCAATTGAACTTAGTTGAAATATCAGTAAAAATGTAGAAAATGTTGAAAATGTAGTGAGCTGTAAATATTTCCTCTATAAAAATGTCACCTGTCTATCACTCGACTTTAATTTTGTTGTTCAGTGTTCATTTTTGGGTGCATGTAAAACATTTGCATCTAATGAGTTGAGTAATTCGAGCCACACGTCATATTTCCTACATGAAGCTATTAATTTTTGTCGAAACTAATACATAAATTTGCAATTTCACCATCCCATCGGTATCATATCAAATGAGGCGAGTTTTTTTTTTTTCTTTTTTTGGCAAATGCAAATTTAGTTGCTCAAGTGTTTCTATTGAGATTCGAGTTTGGTCAGCTGCCCGGTTCGCCCAGTTGGCTAGTTGGCCACTTGCTGTAACAAAACTGAAGCAAAACTGATTCGACATAACAACAAGCGCATATTAAGACCTGAGGCGAAATTACACCAAAAGTATTGCTGCTGCTGCTGCTGCTGCTGCTGCTGCTGCTGCTGCTGCTGCTGCGAAGATCAGCTGCTGGCGATCTTTACGCATGTTGCACGATGGAGTATAAAGGATTAGCTGTGCTCCACTTCACAGTCTTTTCAATTATAAACCACACTCAAAAAAAGAAACAACAAAAATATAGGTGCACATTTTATTATTTAATCAATTTTGGGGCAATTTCGGTCCGTTATTTCCTCATGAAAAATGATTTTTAATTGCCCGCCACAATGCAGGCGGCAGAGCAAGAGCCAGAGAAGTGAGCCAACACCCCGCCTTCTGGCATATTGCATTTTAATAACACTCTGTTTGAGTTACGTGATATGTGCAACGCCGATGCCAAAAGGCGATTAGGCGCCTGTCCCGAGGTGAGGAAAGTGAAAGATTTAAGTGATTTAAAGTGCACTTGAGCCTCGGCAACTTGAGCTTTGTTTTTCTATTAGACTATTAGACTATTCGCATATTCTTGGCTAAGAGAATCGCATGGCAGCGAACAGCCTTGATAGACCTTCACTTTGGTGAAGTAAGTGCAAGGATAACTGCAGCGAGTTGAGTTGAGTTGAGTTGTCTTGATTTTGACTGCGGCTGACATTGACATGCAACTTCATTAAGCGTCTGGCTGCCTCACTGGCGCTGAGCTGCGACCCCCCCTCAAAGCCACAGCCCCAGCCCCGGCCTCAGCCCCAGCCTCAGCCTCTGCTCTGTCATGCGAAGTTATTGGAGCGGCAAACTATAAAGCGCACTTTGACTTGGCCCGTTCGCATTGAACTTGTTGGCAGCAGCAGCCAACGCATAGTAGCCACACTCACACACACACACATTGCTTAACAAATTAAGCCAAAAAAATAATAATAATAAAAGACTGCTGCAGAGTGCGTTAAGCATCTAGCTGTTACATTTTGCCAAACAAGCGAATGAGCAAATTAATTTTGATTGCATTTGATTTGATTGCCTTGCGGCTCAGAGCATTGAGAGGCTGCGTGGGCCATGTTCTTGTTCTTAAGCCACTGGCCATAAGTTGACCATGGGCGGTGCCTGCCGTGTGTGTTTCTATAAATATTCATTGATTGCTGCAAACACACACACACACACACACACACACACACACACACACTCACACACATGGCTATTGCATTGGCGCTGCCCGAAGGTGGGCTCAGTATTCCTAAGCTATGATTTTTCTTTTTCACTCGGTTTTTTTTAACGAGCTGCTTTATGTAAACAAACTGTTAACACTGTTGAGGCTGTAGAGGCTGTTGTGTTGCGCCTTAGTTTCTGTTTGTTTGTATTTTCTTGTTCTTACTCTCATTATTTCGATTTTTTATTGTTGCTGCTGCTGCTGCTGCTTTAGTTTATGGCTACATGCGGTCATATTGAACAGTGATCTTAAGCACCGATTAGATTTAACCTTGACCAAGATGATAACAAAAAGAAAAAAACACACTGAAAGCTGAAACAAGAATTACAACTCACGAGTTACTTTTATGCCTCGCTATAAAAAGGCGACCAGGAGGCGGCTGCTATAACCGAATCCATATTCATTCAAGCCAAAATTATTAAAAAAAAAAAAAAAAAAGTTTAATACCCAATTAAATATTGAGCATGTGAAGAGTTATTAAAATTTTCATGCAGAGCGAAGAAAAAAAATTATATTTAAAGTCTGACCCAACCAGAGTGTTACAATTTTCAATAACTTTATTTCAATCACTGCTTGAGCTGTCTATAACTTTTAGCTATTGAAAACTTAATTGAGGCTTGCCATTTAATCATAAATTGTCTTACACCTGTCAAGTATGTAAACATTATTGTTGAAATTTCAACAAAACTTCTAGCTCAGTGTGTGTGAACTGAGTCGTGTAGGCCGTTGTCATCGCGAGCTCAGCGCTCAGACATTTGCTCGCACAGTTGAAAGGTTTGAGCTTCTGTTGTGCTCTCTGAAGAGATCTGAATGAAGGCAGCATCCAGAACTTGAAAACTTGCTGAAGTTCTCTTGATTGATCCACGTATTGAAATCATTTAAATAAAGAGAAAGGGACCTAAAAGTAAAAGAGGAATAAAGGCGGAATGAAAGGGAAATGAAACAACTGAAATGCATATATATGCATTATATACATTTGTATATAAAAATATTATATTATTTTGTATATTTTTGATGCATTTATATACAAAATATTTAAATATATAAATATTTAAATATATGTATTTTTAATATGTTTTCGTATATTTTTTTTTTTTTTTTATAAATTATACAAAAATAATAATAATAAATAAATTATAATTAAATTTGTCAAATATTTTTTTTATATATAATAAAAATAAATTATAAATTATCAAATTTGATAATAGAAACCAAATTAATTAATATGGCATTTAAAAATTAATTCTATAAAATACATTATTAAATATTTATGTATTTATTATATTC
Source organism: Drosophila mojavensis (assembly GCF_018153725.1). Lineage (NCBI taxonomy): Eukaryota > Metazoa > Arthropoda > Insecta > Diptera > Drosophilidae > Drosophila > Drosophila mojavensis. The sequence continues at coordinate 16,473,185 of NW_025318906.1, read as the reverse complement.
TCTTTTAATTTTTTAAAATTTAATTTAATATATAAATAGTTCGTGGGCAACCCAAGGCGGTTTCTTCAATAAATTTAATTTAAAAAAAAATTAAATAAAGAAATAAATAAAATATTATAAATTATTCGGTCTAAGCCAACACTCAGCTAGCCAAGTTAACAATCAAAAGAGTTGCCTCCATCGGCGTTCGTCTAATGCTCGTGTCATGAATTTGCACAAATTATGCTAATTTCCAAAATTGCAAACCACAAAGTGATTTTTGTTTTCAAACGATTTCTTTTGTTGCCCTCCGCTGGCTGTCAATTTTCAATCAGCTTTTGCAGAGTGAAGCCTAAGAGAGGAAAACGTAAAGCTGAAATAAAAACCAACATCCGAAGGTGTTAATTGTGATTGTAAGTTAATTTCAGAGTCTCTGACTCAGTTCACTGAACTCTGAGGCGGGCGAGTTCGGCTCAGATGCTGCAATGCATGAGATGAGCTGATGATGAATGTAAACAATTGAACTTCAAAATGTTAATAATGAAAAATGATTAAATTATTTTACTAATGTGTGTGCTCGTTATGTGAAATTAAAAAGCAATTAGACAAGCGAATGGGCAGAGAATGCGAAATGCCAAATATTATTATCATCGCATCCCAAATCCTTCACAGCATTGCCAATCGATTGCTATCCATGCTGGGCGTGGCTGGAGCGTGGCTGGAGCTTAGCAGCTCACTTGTGCAGGTGCCACTCTGTTGTTTGCTTGTCACATGGACAGATGGACGACGGACGAACTGACAGGCAGTTCGCCTGACTGACAGAGTCGGAGTCTGAGTGTGTGTGAGTGTGTGAAAGGCTGAGAGCAGTCTAAACATGTCTGGGATTGCGTTGAGTCTGCAATAAATAACGGCGCCTGTCGCGGCAACGGGCAACAAGATATAACAATCATGTTGTGGGTGATTACATAAACTAGACAGCCGTATAGAGCCGGACAGACGAACAGACGGACGGTCGAACAACTGGACAACTTTATTTGCAGTGCAGTGGAGCACCCAAAAGCCAACCGAATACTGTGCGCTTTGAAAGCAATTTGCTGTTTTCCCTGTTTGCAACATATATCAAACTATAAACTAAGTGGCACGTGCTGCTAACGCACATTCAATTAATTGAAAACACAAAAAAAAAAAAGACTTGGGCCATGCGAGGCCTTAGTCTCAGTCCAATTTCAACACACGCAGCAGCAGCATAAATAAATAGTCTAGTAATTTATTAATTGCACTCTCGCATAAACAGCCGCAGCTAGACATATTTTATTTATTTTCTTAAATAACAACTTGCTGCATTTGCAAAATTACATAATAGGCGTCGCCGTCGTCGTCGTTGTCGGACTGCCCAAAGAACTCCGCTCAACAATCCCAAATAAATTTCAAAGAGCAACATAAATTTGCCAGAGAAACACCACAAGAGCGCGTTAAGCATGTGTGAGTGGCTAAGCAGATACCCTATAAAGAATGCTGCTGTGGCTGCTCTTCTCTTATGATTCATTGAGTAACTTTGTTGGTATTAGTATGAAATTTTTGTACCTCCAGCATGCGCTCTCTTCAATCGTTCACATAACTCGTACCAATTGACACCTCTTGAATACTGCCTCTACAGCTGACTCAAGTGCTCCGCTCAGACTAAGCTCAGCTCAGACTAAGCAGACCAAACTCTTTTGGAGAGCTAGTGCCAGAACAAGTATAAATAGCACTAAACACACCAAGCATTGTCATTCAGTATTCCACTCTGAGGTTGATACACTGCTAGCAAAGCTGAGGCGTTTGTTAATTAGGAAAAGATTTCTCTCATATACTCAGAGTGGAATGCATGTTGTTTTAAGCGAAAATTAAAAAAAAAAAAGAAGAATATTTTAAACTATTTTGAGCTTTTATTTATATATTTTCATACTGTGCTTTTTTAGCCAACCTATGATAAATATTTGGAATGCACACCAAAGCTAGAAAAAAAACTACAAATTTATAAAAAATATATATTAATATCAAAAAAATTTTAAAAATATATGTATAAAATTATTATTATTTTTATAATTATTTTTATAAAGAAAATATATTTTTTTATATATATTTTTATTTTATATTGTATATCCGAAAAAATATAATTTTTATTTTTATTTCATTTTAGGCTTATTTTAAATTATTTTCCTACTATTATATCTAATTCAACTGCGTTTTGAGAAGCACTTCAGAAAACAGATTTGAAAGACTTAGAATATTAAAATATATATATTTAATATATTTATAACAATATATTTAATTCAATCAAATATTATACAGTAATTATATGAGAACAGAGGCATGCTTTACTACCTGTCTCGTATAAAATATCATCATTGAAATATATATAAATACCCACACTAAAGCATCATAGCGACCTGCTTTCTCTCTCTCTCTCTCTCGCTCACCAACACTTAGGAGCAGTCAATATACCCTCTATCTCTGCAGTCTCAATAGGCATTCAAGCATTAAAATAAATAAATAAAAATGAACTCGGCACACGCCCAATAGCAAAAACAAAACAAAATTCGCCTCAGCCTGTTTAAGCAGTCGGACAAATGTTGTTGCAACGGCCAAAATTGTTGCTGTTGTTGTTGCTGCTGCTGTGACTGCCAGAAAAGGCGGAACACATGCATATGTAGCATGTCTCTTTAAAAAAATTAAAATAAAATAAAGTAAAATAATAAAAAAAAAACGAGCAAACGTTGCGCCTATTGCTGATGGCGATACGCCTGTCCACTGCACACGCCAACAGAATTATGCACACGCGCATAAATTATGACAAATATACATGCATCTATATATATATTTAATATATATTTTTTCTTTCTTTCTTTGTTTATAGTAAATTGAAATTTGTATTTAATTTATAGCTGCTCAGCCCTTTATTCACCTGTGCGCACTCGAAACTCGCTTTCAAGTTGAATGCCAATTTCGATGGCTTCTCTGACACATTTATCATACGCACCGTGCGCCACAAAAAAAAATGCATTTAAATGTCGCAAGCTCAAGCATCTCTCATAACTCAACTGCAGCTGGACTGCAATTGGCGAAACGCACTTTGCAAATTTTTTTTTTTTTTTGCCACGATGCTTGCTCGGCATTGAAGTCGACTTCAACAAGCCATAGTCAAAGTCGAAGTGGCAGTCGCCGCTGAAGTGGCCGTCTTTGCCTTGTCATCAATGGCAATTTGTGGCTTGGCAATTTGTTTTATGGCACAGCAGAGATGTCCGTCCGTCTGCCGAGGACATTGAACTCTGGCGTTTCCTTTGACATTTGCAAGCAAACCAAATAATATGGAGAGACCGCACAGTCTGGTTCTTGGCACACACACAAAATATAATTTGCTTGAAGCTTTTAGTTAATGCATCAAATTGCGTCTTATGGCTACAGAAATATTTATGCATATATAAATCAAGTTTAATCATTCCAACTGAGTCAGCTGAGCCGCTGCCGTCGAGTCAGCGCTCCACTTCAAATTCCAGTCACATTTCCGTTTTGCCAAGTTCGTGTTTTGGGCACATTAATAACGCAAACTGCGGCTGTTGCTGCTGCGGCTGCCAGTAACTGCTGTAATTTATATTTAATATTTTAATTACAGCATATAGAATCGCAATGAATTGTCTGAGCGTGGCCAAGATCTAATTGGTCCATATAACCGCGGGGCGTGCTCGAGTGGGTGACGTTTAGCCTGATGAATTGGCAAAATCAACTGAAAAACAACTGAAAAAAAATAAAGCCAACTCTAAGTAGATTGCTTTTAATTAGTTAACCTTTGTCAAGGTTAGTCTTAGCGACTATTTGATTTTCAATTTTCTTGCACATTTTTTTTTTTATATTCTTTTGCTGTTAATTATTGCAATTACAGAGGCGATAAAAACCGTGGCACACAACACACAGTGAAACCGCCCAAGAAACATTCTTATCTAGATCAAATGTTTTGCATAAATTGTGCAGCTATGCAAATCGCTACTAATTTTTATGATCGCTCTAAGCCAGCTCATTCATACCTGGCTCATAGCTGTATTAGCCACAAGTGCATTTTTATTTCTTGAAAAAAAAAAATAAAATAATAATAATAATAACAAGGCGCAGCTTGTGTGCACCTGTCAGAGGTTGCGGATGAATATTTGCAATGCCAAACAAACAAAAGTTCTAGATTATTGTGTAAAATAAAAAATATACAACAATAAAATAAATAAATAAAATATTTTAAATTTATAAACACATAAAACTTAATTAATGTTATAAAAAAATATAACTTTTTTATTTATTTAATTTTGAATATTTTATTTTTAATAATTTTGAATATTATATTTTTTAACAAAAAACAAAAAAAAAAAGATAAAATTTGTTCATAATAAAAATATTTATTTAAAATAGATTAAAATATTTTTTTTAAACTATTAATATTGAAAAAATAATTTAAAAAGGCTAATATTGCATTTAATAAAAAAATATTTTATAATAATATATATCTTAGTAAAAATTTGAAATGATTTACTAAATAATTATTATAATTTAGTCGCTGTTTAAGAGTTTATAATCCTCCATTAAGATAGTGCATAATAGGCATATAAATTAGTAATATATGAGCAACAATAAGTTTCTAGTTCCACCTCAAGTAGTAAAAGCTAAATAGTACTAAAACTCGAAACAATTTTTAGTTCCACAAGCTTAGCTCATTTTTGTGTTTCTGTTTTTCCCATTACTTATAAGTTGCTATAAATTACGTCATTCAATTTGCTCGCTTCTGACCCGGGTATTAATATGGATTTCTTTGCATTTGGAACTCTTTTACAGGAGGGCAGCATTGGTCACGATCTGGTCATTAAACCTTTGCCACACGAGCTGAGTCCCAACAAGGAGCATGCCCATCACATTGTCTTCAAGCGTGCGGCCTCTGCGGCCGATGATCAACTGAGTGACTTTGGTAAGTATCCCACATACTCCAGTCTTGATATATGGGCCAGAAGTCCGAGTTGCTGCCGCAGTCATCTATTATGAATTATCATAGCGTAACTTCTTTGGCTCTGCCCTCACCTTGGCCTGGCATTGATACCCATATCACTCTTCGTTTGTGCCGCTGCGGCGCTTATCGGCTGCAGCATCTGCCTCTGCATCTGTATTAGTAATGGGCATATTGAACTAGAAACGAGCTCTAAGCTCTAGCATAAATCTGTCCGTCAGCGAGCCGCGCCGAAGAGCGCGAGATCGACGTGCACATGATTAGCATTTCCTGTTCGCTGTTTTGGCGGCTCTTACGGCGGGTTCACGAACTCTCGATGTCGCCGTAGACGGTGAAGTAATCGACGTTGTCCTTCGACGAATGCATTTACCTTTTGATCAAGTGAGGTGCCGGTCGGTGGCGCCAAAATACCAACGCGTTAATTCAGCTGCCCTATAAACACGGCTACTTTATGGATGGTATTTCAGCATTTACAGCAATTGCAGAAAACAATTTCGCGCCGTCTGCCAGGGCGCTGCCTCATAATGAGCCAAAAATTAACTTTAAATACAGTTAAATGTACTGCTACCTGACTTGCTCAATAATAATAAAAAATAATTAAGCCATTGCACTGCATTGCGATTCATTAGTCAACCTTAACTAAGCTCCACTTGTCTCCATCTCTTCTTCTTCTCTGCTCTTCTCCCCTCTTCTCTTTAGCTTTCATGGAACCCGACGATTTGCTGGCCAGCGAAAAACTTGAGCGTCTGCAGCGGCGTCAGCATCGCAGTCGACGCAGCAGCGGCAGCAGTCCCGACTTCGAGGACCTCAACGATGAGGACGAGGGCCAGCTGGACACCGAGGCAGAGCCGGCCGAACCCCAAACCTCAGAGTCACGCGTGCGCCCCAGACGCCAAGCCCCGTACGTCATCTATCCCGAGGTCTTGGTGATTGTCGACTATGATGGATATCGGCTGCATGGCGGTGACAACCTACAGGTGCGTAAGGCTGCCCATGCAGGGCGTGGCACACAAATGAAGCTGTCAATGCTTGGCTGGGGTTTGCCAAAAAAAAAAAAAAAAAAAAAAAAACACACACACACACACACACAGTCTGCACAGTCCCAAATCCAAGCCCAGTCTGGAGATTTGTAAAAGTTGTTTCTGCTGCTCATTTCGGCGATTGTCAGATAGCAGGCGACGTGTCTACAGAAGACAGGCTGCACATATTAATTGGGCAGCCGGGCAGCACGAAATAGAATATAAATCGGAGCTCTAGCTCGGGTAATTGACAGAGCACGCAAAGCACCTCAAAAGAGAATTAAATACCATTTGGATTCTAAATATAAATGTGAACAACTGACTTAATATAAAGCGTGCATAAAGTGCCTAGGCGGTTGATGCTATCATTTCAGCTTGGGCTCTGCGTCTGCAGACTCAGCTGAGGCGCAGTTCTTAGTCGCGCCGCCACAGCTGCTTCGTATGCACATCACTCACGCGCGGAGATTAATGGGGCTGCGCGGTTTGGGTGCGATCTCTCATGGGGCCATAATCGGCTTAGATTAAAGATGAAACCATGCGCTTTGTCTCTGACGAATGTGGGCAGAGCAGAGCTATATCTTGCTATATCTATATCTATGCAGATTTATTTTAATTTACCCATTCTCTCTCTGCAGGTCAAGAGGTACTTCATTTCGTTCTGGAACGGCGTCGATTTGCGCTACCGCCTGCTGAAGGGACCCAGAATACGCATCAGCATCGCTGGCATCATTATCTCACGCGTAAGTAGACTCCGTTGCACAGTCGTTGCACAATAGTTAAATATCATTAAGAAACTAATTGAGTAATCCGCTGGCCAAGTCAACTCTGACCCCCAGCCAAATGGGGGGCATTGCAAATCGGAGCAACTGTTGGCCGCAGGCAAAGCAGCCAAACTTTATCACGATTCGGTGGCCAATTGGTAGCAATAGAGAGAGAGAGAGGGGGGAGAGAGCAGGAGCTATATATGTAGAGAAAAACCAACAACATCCAACGCATGCGCTCGGATTCGTTTGAAAAAATGTGAACAATCAATTTGGCTATTTGCTTGGGCCATAAACAAAGCAAAGCTACAAATTTTAACAAGTTTTTTTTTTAAGCAGTAAGCAGCAACAACAACAAAGAGAGCGCAACAAACAAAATACGTTGCTAAATGCCTAAGGAATTAGCAAATGCCGCAGCACGCGAACAAAAGACTCAGGCAACGAACTTGCCGCAAATAGAAATGTCGATTGGCAGCATATATGGTTAGCTGTTTGGCTGAATGGCTGGCTGGCTGGCTTTCTGGTTGATTTGTTGCCATTAATGCTTGATTGTCATAATTCGCAACAACATCCTTCGGTAGCTTATGCAGTCCATGCAGCGTCTTCGAGCGCGCTTGCATAACGCGGCCATAAAACACTCTCGACAACATTATTGCTCGAGCTCGTTGCGACTTTCTCACACACAAGTCACAGTTCAGGAAGCCATTTGCCAGAGAGAAGAGCCTGCCACCAGTCGACCCACTCATGTGTGTGGAAAGTGGAAAATTGGCGCAGTTTTGGCATGGCTGGCACCTGCATCAAGCAGCCCACATGGCAGCGCATGGCTTACCCTAAGTACGACGAGACACACATGTAAACAACAAAAAAACCGTTTTAGACAGCAGCAGCAGCAGCAGCAGCAGACAAGGCTTGCGGTTGCTGCTGCGTTTGTTGCAGTTACATAATTTAATGGGCAACTCAGTTGAGGTTCAGATTTCTGCCCAATTTCGAGCAGCGACTTCCTCTTCTATATCTATATATATATATATATATATATACATATATACACGTCCACACAACTTGTCGCAACTGCATCCGTCGCTAAACGTTTTGCTTTTGCGCTAATTAATGTTGAAATTTATTTTGCTGCCCATAAACAACAAATCCGAATGCGAATTTATGACACCAAAATATGTAGCCGCAGTAGCGCTCAACTCGGAGCCCGACTCAAGACTCAAATTGGAAATCCAAATCGAAGTCGGGGCAAAGTAATTACTCAGAATTTATATCATATGATATTGCATATCCGATAAGCCGCTGAAGTCTGTTTGCAAATATGCAAAGGCTTAATGGAACTGAAACAAAGTCACGCAGTGCAGCTGAATGAAAGAGGTGTGAAGAGGTGTGGAAGAGAGGAAGCCTGAATCATATATATTTATGACAAATTAAGTATAGAATGTAATTTGGTATATGTGATATAGATATTTTATTATTTTTATTATTTATTTAGAAGTTAGTGATAATATTAAATTAAAGCTAACTTGAAGAGACAAGCACCGGATGCAGGGGCCTTTAGCTTTTATTCTTTTAAATTAATTAAAATATAGACAGATATTTAATTATTTTTATTATTTATTTAGAAGTTAGTGATAATATGAAATTAGAGATAGCTTAGAGAGCCAAGCACTGGATGCAGAGGCCCTTAACTTTTATTCTTTTAAATTAATTAAAATATAGACATTTGTGTCCGAATACTTTTTGTTGCAACTGAAGTCCCGTTGCAGTTGTCTTATTTGTTTACTATTATTTTATTTTATAAAATACGTGAAATAGATTTATATGATATATATTTTATGAAAAATTTGCATAAGATAAGCAACAAGCTAATTGCTTAAAATATTGCATTAAATATATTCATACATATATGATGCATTTATAGCTAAACAATTCTCTGTCATATTTACGGCAGTTTCGAAAAAAAAAAAAAAAAAAAAAAAAAAAAACAAATAAATAAATAAGCACTTAAAATATAATAATATAAACTATGACTCTTCCATAAGAAGACAGTCCCACTCTCGCTCTCTCTCAATTTTTCTATCTCTTTATCTCGCTCACTCACTCTCACTTTTGGTCTCCCTCCCCCTCTCACTCTCTAACTCATCACACTCCCTTTTACTCTTACTCCTTCTGCCACCCTCCCTTTCTCTCACTTTTACTCTCTATCTCACTATTCCTGTCACTCTCCCTTTGGCTCTCTCTCACTCCCTCCCACACAAATCTAAATACTTCTGTCTACTAATGCGCGCTGTAATTAGAGCGTCAGAGCAGCTCAATTAATCACTTTTGTTTTTGCATGATTTTCCTGATTTTGAGCTGTGGGCAATCATAACAAGTCGCAGCTTCAGATTTATCTGGACACTGACACCGCAACACCGACACAGACACAGCTGAATGAGATAATTAAATGAATTGGCGTGGGCAGCTAACATTGTGTGTGTGTGTGTATGTGTTGGGCTACTGTTGCGCATGGTCGACCGATTGAACTTTTATCTGTGACATTTAATTAACATTTTAATTAATTGCGGGCAACTTTCCGTTAGAATTGAGTTACACCTGCCCAGGGGCAGAGGCAGGGGCGGGGCGGTGCAGCTTCGACATCATATCGTACGGCCGCCAGCCGCCAGCGCGACAGTCCGACAGCTGTACAACGTGTCGAACGTTGCGCTTGCGCCACAAACATTTTTCAATGCGGCAACATTGCGTATACGCAATTTATTATGTGCGTGTCGAGCAAGAAAAACTATAATGTATATGCGTGTGCGAGTGTGTGTGCATTTAATATAGCAGCAAATTGTAATTTGAGCGCTGTATACTAAACTGGCCTACACTCGATTAGAATTTCAGTTTAGCCATAAATTGAAGTTTTTGATGCATTATTAAGTTGGCAAACTGAGAAGAAAAACAAAACAAAATAAAAGAAAAATAAATAAACTAGGTTGTCAGCCAAGCGCCAAGCGCCAAGCTTATTGTAGTCTCACTCTCTGGGGAGGGTCTGCCAGGGGGTGATGGGGGGGCAGGTCAATGCATAGATTCAGCCTTGCAGATATTTTGTGCGTTTTGTTGTCGATTAATTGCGCAAATTTAAACAACACAAACATTTTGCACTTGCCTCTAAGTAATTCTGCTGGTTATTTGTCAGCGACTGATTAATTTATGTGAATGAATGTGCTCGATTGATAAAATATGGCTAGCATATGGCGGACTAGTGCAACTCCTGCGAGCATTGAGGTCAAGAGCTCAAATGGCTATTCAACACAGGCCTTGAGTCGCTTGTGTCTATAAATCAAATCATGCGAACAGCCCGAAAGAAAGTGTTTTAGAGTCAAGCGACGCACTTGTAGAATTTGCATTCAGTTCAGCAAACATTTTGAGGCTGTCAATCAACAATCTCCACTCAGGCTTATCTACTTGGATTTATCAGTGTTCGGCTGCGGAAATGCTAAGTAATGCACTTTGCCACACCCAGACCAGATCCGAGTCCAGATCGAGATCCCAAATTACTTATGCGACTCATAACATATGTCATAACAACAAATTCCGAACTAACGAAGTTTCCAATTCAAATAGCGACTCGATCCAGATGTTGGCCCCAGGCTAAAGCTGTGCCTCTGTCTCGCTGAACATATGTCACGAAGCGGCTAGCTGGAAAGCTTATCGCCAGTAGCTGAAAATGCTGAAAATGCAAGTGCCACACATAAATTGCTGTAGAGGGAAGGAAAAGTATGGCTGGCCGGCTTGACCCAAAGGCCCAATTTATATATATATATGTATATATTTAAAAAATAACCAAATTCCATATCAAATGTAACCCAAAGCCGACAACGCCGTGGGTGGTGTCCGAAAGTAGCCACCGGCTGTCGCCCAATTCCATTCCCCCAAAACAAAAACAACAAATAAAACCCAAATGCAATGACTGTGTGGGCGCAGCCAAAGCGTTTGTCATTGCGCTGGAAGTAGGAGTTACGGCTGGAGCTGGAACTCACTCTGGAGTTGGTTGGGTGGGTGGTTGGTTGGTTGGTTTGGTGTGGCTTTGGTTTCGAAATGATGGAAATATAAGCAACTAGCGACTAAGCATGCCGTTTGACAGTTTTTGCTTTTGGCCAGAGATTTATGCGCCCTGTAAATTAAATTAATATATTAAGTCGCCAGGCGGCAAGACTTTACATTTAATTACGCACAAAAGCAATTGCAACATTTCTGAGACAGTCAAGCACAAAATTCAACAAACCGAAATAAAACAAAATAAAACCATATCCATTTTTGGGAAAGGCAAACCGGTCTCCCAGTTGCCAGCCTGGTTACATTTTAGGTACTATTCGATCGCACTCACGCTCGCACTCACATTCGCACTCACACTCGCTCACGTTGCTGGCAAGCTATTAATGTGAGCCACCCCAAAGCAGACAAAACTCACAGCTCACAACTCGCCACGCGGGTCGTATGTGTAATATTTCTAATGGCTGCAGCCACACAAATTAGATTACCTGACAAATCAGTCTTGTCTAATCGAATAAAATATGCGCACAGCTTGCAAAATATATTCCAAAAATATATATATAAACATACATACATATAATATGCATATGTATGTATGCAAAGCTGTGACATTTGGCAGACTGCAGAGCGAGCCACAATTGCGCAATCCAGGCTTTGCGTCTCAGCCTCCAGATCCCAGGTCAAGTCTTCTGCAAAGCAAATCGAGTGAAACTCTTTGCCTGTTTATTTACGTTGTTTTTTTTTTCTATATTTATTTAGAAATATTTGACGGCGTATATTTACTTTAATAATGTTGTTCTCTACAAGAAAACAATGGAATAAAATATATTTAATATAAGAATTGTTGTTCAATGTGCATATCTAATAAAAGCTTAGGTGAAATGGCTAAAACTTTTTATTATATAATTAATTTTGCTTGAGTTGATGAGATTGAGATTTTCTAAAATACTTTTATGCCTCAGCAGGGTATTTCCTTGAGAAGCCTTTAATAACTCAAATATTTTATGTAGTGAACATTTTAATTAATTAATATGCTCGAGTTATTTCTGATTCAAAAACATGAATTTGGTCTTTTAAATTATTAATTATAATTATGTTTTTTTATCTAGCTCGAGCTTTTAGTGATTATTTTCTTTTAATTTATTAATAAATAACTATAAATTATTATTACATACAGCTTTTTTTATAAAAAATCTCAATAATCTTTTTTATCGCTGACTCCTTAAGAAAATCAGAATATATAGAAATATGTATATGTATAATGTGTATAAGAATTGAATTGAATGAAATAATATGTATATCTAAATATGATAGATAAAATCGCAAAAAAAATTTTTTTAATATATCATATGATTAATGAACTGCAAAAAAAAAATAAAAATAAATAAAAAAAAAAACAAATAAATAAGAAACTTTTAAAAAAGTATAGTCAAAGAGATATTAGTTTAGCCGAACAGATTTTTAGACTACTCAAGCCACTTCATACACTTTTATATATTCTTTATATACTCTGAGCAGCATCAACTAATTGCAATCTGAAATTGCAAATATTTCCCATTTATGGACGCCCTGGCCATAAGCCGCGCATTAAAGTATTACATAGAGGCACGCAGATCTCTTTCGGCTGCCATTGAGTTGATATTTATTTGCCTTTGATTAGCTGCTCTGCCATGTGTGTTATCTAGCTCAAGTGCTCATCGCTCATCGCACTTCGCACATCGCAGCGGCGGAGGCCTTCAAAGATGCGCATCCACTTCAATTTCGGAATACCGATCGTAAAAGGCGTCGCAGCAGCTGTAATAAACTCGTATCGGCTGCACTAGTCAAATGAATCGGAGCTTGGCTATAATTTGGCATATAATTCGGTATAATTTCGTAATTCCACAAAATATTCCCAGCAACGTGCGTCGAGCGTTGCCTTTTACCAATAATCAATGGCCCAAGGTCGCCCGTCGGAACATTTAAAATTCTTGTTAGTTTTGCTGAGACGAAAAAAAAAAAAAAAATACCGCAGAAACAACAAAAATTTACCAAATATTTTCGTAGCTTGATATGGGAGACGTGCCCGCACTAACAATTGATCAATCTGTCGAATTGTCAATTATTTAGTTGAAGATAAAGTAGATCAAGACAAAGAGCAGCAAATATATATACATATATATATATATATATATATATATATATATATATGCTTATGTATACATATATATAGCACTCGGCAGCATTTGAATGGGTTTAAAACTATTGCCGGATCGAGGAAAAGATTTGCCAATCCAATGAAATTTCTTGGCTAAGAATTTCTTATGCATGTTATATACATATATAGAAATATATGGCTAATAGATTTATTTTGACTGCAGTTCATAAATGTCGATAATGCGAGTATTATAAACAATCTTAAAGACTAAGGTGTAAATATATAAAAATATACATACATATATCTATATATATAGTCCAGACTACTCAGTGAGTGGAGCAATATATCAAATGCATTGGCGCGACACTCGACGATCAAGCGCAGTCAGAATGTATCTGAGTATCTTGCGGATACATTTGTAAGTTGAAGCTATGAACGCAGTGACAGCTAACTTACTTTTATCACCTGCACTTTGGGGCCTGTCGAACGGGTTCCATATAGCAGATTATGGCCGGATATTAACATATTGATTAGCCCAGGGCTCGACATGATTGACAATTGTGTTACAATAATTTATGTAGCTGTCACCTCAGACACAGAAAGAGACAGAGCGAGAGTTACAGTAATACAGTAACGCCCCTCAGTCACGATAGCGATGCAAGCAGCAGAGATCAATTATACAACGCACAATTGCAACTAGTTTGTAGATAAGCTTCTTCGCCACACGACTTTGACTTTGCCACAGAGACACCATTTCCATTTCCAATTACAACTCCATTTCCAGCATCTCTTTGGCTTCGTCTCTTTGGCTTTAGCTCTTTTTTATCGTCTCAGTCGCATCGCACGTTTTTCATGTTCACTTGTTTCCGTTTGGCTGACAGATTCTGCCATAAATGTGTCCCCCACACACTCACACACACTCACACACACGCACACATACACATTTGCTTCACAGGCTTCCCTGGTGGCAACTGCAGCTGGTTCCTGCCTACGCCAAAGTGTTTGAACACTTTTAGCGCTGAGTGGGCCATAAATTTCGGATATTTCCCATTTGTTTGCCGTGTCTTGTCAAATGCTACGTCCATTGCATAACAAATCCAATGCGAGTACTTGATGGCTGATAGTAATAGCTATTTTATTAAAGGCTCAAACACAGTCGATGCAAAGACAGCTGGATTTTCTCTTTCTAATTTCATTTTAAAGACCTGCAATGGTAGAGGAAGTGGTAAAGTAAAGCTGGTAGACCGAAGAGGGCCTTAGCTTCGAGTTTATGGAGCGAATATAAATATCCCAGACTTCGGAGTATTATTTTCGCCTTCAGTAAAATAGCAGCTGGCTATGCATTTTCATTGCTAATAAATTTCCCATAATATATATATAAGAATATATATATACTTTTTTTTTTAATGCTTTATCGAGCATTATTCCATTCTACAATTTTATTTATACATATTACTTTGCTGCAATATTTTCTGTAGATCCTCTAACTAAATTCTTTGCAATTTGCCTTTTGCTCAGTCTTGTTCAATTTGATTTCAAAGTATAAAAACAACTTTAGATGGTAATAAAACACAAAGTGTGAATAACATTTAATTAGGCATAAATTGAAGTTGAGGTCATAAATCTGTCTTATTTATTGATGCCATAAAATCAAGCGACATTATTTATTTATTGAATGAAGTTGATTTAATGAGTGGAATGGTGTGGAAAATTAATAGAAATAAATTGAAGTTATTAGACAAACATATAATTTATCCAATAATTAGTTAAAAGTCAGATGAAATGCATAAAGTGATTAAGAAATTCTGGTTTTCGTTTTAGCAAGCTGCAGATAAAACTTTTATCAGAAATTATCAAATTTTAGTCAAGCAAAAAATTCTAATAAATTTAAATTCGTTTTTTTGTCAAACGCTTTTGAAATATGAGTTTAGCTCAGTTAAAGTATTTTAAAAAAATTAAAATATTATATGAAAAACTTCAATTGGAAAATAAATCCAAATTTTGACTTAATTGATCGTTATTAATTTTCAATAATTATTGGGACTATTTATTTAAAATAAATTAATAATTATTATTGCAAATCATAACAATCAAGTACCATTTTTTTTTTTTAATTATTAACAATAATTTTTTGGCTTCTAACTATGTCAAAATTTGAATTCATTTTTCATATTTCACAAATTGATTTTTTGCATTAAGATTAAGCTATGCTTAAACTACAAAATTATAAATACCTCAAATTATTTTAATGTTAAATTTATTTAATGATAAATGCTACAGTTTTATTTAAGCTCAAGTAAATATTATTATTTTTATTATTATTATTATTATTATTATTATTATTATTATTATTATTATTATTATTATTATTATTATCATTATTATTATAATTATTTAAAATTTATTATTAGTTTCTAATTCAAATTTCCACATTACCTTTTGCAGGGTCGCGATGCCACGCCCTATCTGGAACGTAATCGTGTGGGCCGCGATGCCATCGACTCGGCTGCCGCCCTGACCGACATGGGCAAATACCTGTTCCGGGAGCGACGTCTGCCCGTCTACGACATCGCCGTGGCCATCACCAAGTGAGTAGAGGGCTGTGGCCGACAGCCCGTCAAGTGGAGTATTTCTTGTGTTCTTGCAGATTCAGCAGCAGCAATGTTTTGTTAGCAGACCCCACCCCAGCCCCCTTTCTATCTCAGATTTACACTCTACCCAATCGAAACTCTCTCTCTATATACTATATATAATGTCTACTTATGCGCAGGTATGATATGTGTCGCAGACGTAAAGGCGGCCGTTGCACCAAAGGCACAGCGGGTAAAAGAATCTATACCAAGCTACAATACAAAAACAAACTAAATATCAAAGACCACACACATACACGCACACGCACACACACAATCAGACGTACAGTCGTACAAAATGTCATGTGGTTATTTAACATCTCAAAGCTGTTAGTTACAATAGTTTCTAGTTTGTTGCTACATTCTCGTAATTTGCACTAGAAAAAACACTTAACCAAGTTGCCTAAAACTGCGTGTGGGACTCAGCAAAAAAAAAAACACACACACACACAAATCACATTTACATACAAACATCACACACACAATTACACATACAGACATTGAGGTAAAACAGAAACCGAATTTTAGTTAAATTCGAGGCGTTATTTCATCTAATTTGAGGAGCGGGTTGGCCATAAACCATAACCGGTTACAAGTCCACAAGTCAGCCTTAATGCTTGCTGCATTTGGCTAGCTACATTTATATATACATATCTGCATAAGTTAATTTTATTTGTTTTCTATTTGTATTTTGACATTGAAAGTGATTTAGTTATAAAACACACATATAATAAATAATATTGGTTGAGAAATTTATTTAATTTTAAGGCCTAATTTTGGAAGGGTTGCACTTGTTGCAATTGTAACTTCGTAAGCATAACAGAAAAGTATAACAGTAGTGTATAACAGTAGTATAATAATTTTAGATAATGTTCTAATATTAAGATGTAACTTTGAAAAGGGACTTTGCAATTTGCGACTGTTAAAGTAGAACAGTCAACAGTATAACAGTTTGGTTGAGGGTCTGTTAAAGCCACTGTTATGCATTCAATATTTACAGCATAAGTATTAGATATTGTACTAAATATGACTGTTATACTAATTTTAGTATAACACCGCAGTATAACAGTACAATATAATGGTAGTAATTAATGTATGACGTATTTTCAGGAAATTTTTGAAATTTACTCTAACTTTACTATAACAATGCAGTATAACAGTTTGCGGTATCTCTACCTTACAGATTCTTGATAAAGTCATAATTTTACTGTTAGAATAGCAACTGTTAAGGTATGACAGTTAAGTATTGTATAATAGTGAAGTATAACAGTGCCGTATGACAGTTTTTATTCTAGTGCTAAGATTCGCCGAAGGCTTTTAAGAATTTTTAAGCTCGCAGTCTTCAAATTTTTTAAAGTTTCACCCGAATTGATATATTTTCCTTGAATGTTTTTCCTATTTTCCAATCTCAAGAAAGGTTCGCCCCAACCCTTGACCCGACTCAATCAAGTCAAATGTCCAATTGGCTCTCAAATCTTATGCTGTGCTGCTCTAACTGTATTAATTGCTCTACCTCTCTTATACGTCCAACAAATGGACACGCCCCACAAAAATAAAAACACAATCTAAATTGAATTGAATTTTTGTATATACATACATATATTGAGGCTCCGACATTTTAATTAAGAAGAAACGAATCTATACTCAAATCTACGCATTTTGAAACATTTTCGCCCGCAGACTTGATATGTGCCGTCGTACCTCCGCATTTGGTGAATGTAATCGCGGTACCGCAGGTAAAAATTATAAAAACAACAACAATTTTGTTCGCTGACAATGTACAGATAAATGCGAAAATAGCAACAAAATTAAATCAAAATAAATAAATAAAAATAGCATTAACATTAAAGGCAGCAACCGCCGCAGCCGAACCTAAAGCGTCGCTCCATCATCTTAAAAATCAAGTCAATTTAATTGAATTTCATGCACGTCTCTCTCTCTCTCTCGCTCTCTCTCTTTGTCTATATGTTTATTTCTGTTACCTGTATTTTCTGTATTGTCTCTCTCAACTCTATTCACATTAAGTGTGAACTTTGTATAATTTATATGTTTTGTGTCTCGCACGACTTTTGTACAGCAACAAGAACCAAAAACAACTCCGAAATAGGAGTTCAGCTGCGAGCAATGCGTCTCAAACTGTACAGTTGCATTATGTTCTCGCTCTCTCTCTCTCCACTCTCTTTATATATATTTTTCTTCTATATGTATGTTTATATACATGTCTGTTCGTATTTATGTTTTTTTTTTCGCTGAACTTTTGCTTGAATTGAATTGTTTTCTCCTCTTCCTTCAGTCTGAACAATTGTTTTTTAACCACTGTGCATACGCATGTGACTGCATTCTAATGCCCTAGCACATGCATCTTTTGTGATATATATCAATTTTCAAACGATAAAATATATATTTTTAAGTTTTACTTTTCAGGCAGAAATAATCGAAGCTGTGAATTTTATGTATATATAAAACAAAATGCTGAAGATCTCTAGCTGAATATATCTATAAAAAAAATCTATTATCTATAAAAAAAAAAATGCTGTAGACCTCTAGATCTTTAAGATAATATTTTATTATAATATATATTAATTTTAGCATTTATTTTTATATAATAATAATTTTTTTTTTAAGACTAATCAATCATGGGTTTCAAGGCACTAACACTTTATTTTGGGTTTGGCTGGAATTGTGACTAAGTTTTAGTGACTTTAACTAACTCTCTGAATTGGTGTCTGGTTGCGACACATCCATCAAGACTAATACTTAAACAAAAACAATATAGCACACGCACACACACATAGTTATATGTACATATACACATCTTGCAAAGGCAGTTATTATATAAAAAGAAAAAAAAAAGACGAGATAAATGCCGTTTAGGCCACATCGAAATTTCGAAAGTAAAACCAAAATTGCAAATTGCAAAATTTTAAGGCGGCTTTTATTTTCTTGTATTTAATAACTGCGACAACGAGCAGCAGCGACAACTGCAGCCGCTGCTGCTGGTTGCTAAAAATTGTCAACTTCCTGTTGGCCAGACCAAGAGCTAAGTGCCTAATTTTCAACGTTTTCTGCTCTTTTTTTTTTTTTTTGTGTGTTTTTTTCTCTCTCTCCTTGCCATGCGAATGTGGCCCACAGGCTTTGCCTACGTTGGCGGCGCTTGCGTGGTTAACAAGCGGCTGGAGAAGGTGAACAGCGTCGCCATCATCGAGGACACCGGCGGCTTCAGCGGCATCATTGTGGCCGCCCACGAAGTGGGACATTTGTAAGTAAACCAGCCCGCCCTCCCCCTGCCCTTCTCTTCCCGCTCCCTTCCAATCTGGGCTCACATTTCATTCAGCCAAACGGAACTGTTTGCGGTTTTTTTTTTTTTTATTTTTGCATGCACTTCACTTCCACTCCCAATCCATAAGACACCAATAACTATATATCGTATATGCATATATGTGTATAAAAAAAAGAAGCAAATCAACTGCGCCAAATTTCCGGCGCTTGACCGCAACTGGAGTGGAAAACGTGTTTGCATTTCCGTTTGACATCATTCGCCTGCCAATTAATTAATTAACATTTTTCTCATTTTCCCGCAATCGCATCGAATTGAGTTGTTTGGCTCATATATCACGACGACTGCTACTACTATTAGTACTACTAAAACACCCAGTTTACTACAAATTTGATTTCCATAATTTACCAATTTCAAATACTACTACTTCCGTAAATAGTATTAGTAAAAAGAAATAATACTATTCCACAAAAGGTTTTTTACTACTACTTCTACATAAATCTACTGCGACTATAAAAATATTCTACTACTTCAAGAATGTACTACTGCTATCTCTATTTACTACTATTCCTACTCCTAAAGTCTACTTTTAGTAATACAAATAGAAAAACCTACTACTACTACTACTACTACTATAAAAGACCACTTTTACTACAACTACTGCAGCAATATACTACTATTACTACTACTAAAATTTACTACTCATACTATTACTACAAAAATTCACAAATATTATATCCCAAATCTACTATTACTATAAAAATTTACTTATACTACTTTTACAGATATTCCTACTACTACTACACTCTACCAATACTATTGCAGCTACTACTTCTTTCGCAATAAATTTTCTATTACTACTTTAATTCTACTACTACTATGCTACTTATATTATATTGCTACTAAAATCCCACTACTATTATACTAACATGATTACTATTAAAATTCAGCTGCTACATATACTACTAATTCTGCTACTATTACCACTCCGTGCAGATTGGGCGCCGTGCACGATGGCTCACCACCGCCCAGCTATCTGGGAGGACCGGGCGCACAGCGTTGCCGCTGGGAGGATGGCTACATAATGTCCGATCTGCGTCACACGGAGCGCGGCTTCCGTTGGTCCGCCTGCACAGTGCAGAGCTTCCATCACTTCCTCAAGTAAGTAGCTGCCAAGGCACTGCAAAGGCAATCACTTCATTATACTCCACAGTGGGGACACCGCCACCTGCCTGCACAATGCGCCGCACGAGGACAGCGCCCTGGGTAGATCACTACCCGGCACGCTGCTCTCGCTGGATGCGCAATGCCGGCGAGATCGTGGCACCTATGCGTGCTTCAAGGATGAGCGTGTCTGTGCTCAGCTCTTCTGCTTCGACGCCCAGACGGGCTACTGTGTTGCCTACAGGCCAGCAGCCGAGGGCTCAGCGTGTGGTAATGGCTACGTAAGTGCGGCATATCTGCTCAAGCTGAGATAATTCTAACTCTTGCCACTCCCTGCCCCCCCCCTTAGCATTGTCTGGATGGTCGCTGCTCCCCACTGCCTTCTAATATAATTCCCGACTATGGAAACAATTACCGTTTAGTATACAAGTAAGTGCAATCCACAAATTCATATAGAAACTTTTTCGTAGTTGGTTGTTTATGTTTAGACTTTATAAACTATGTATGTATTTTTTTTTTGAGTACAAAGAAAACACGCACACACAAACAAGAAACATATTTTTAATATGCAAACCTTTTACACCTTTACAAATATCAACACCAACAACAACTACAACAACAACAATCACACACCGACAACACAATCTATATCAAAATCAAAAAAAAAATAATCACAAAAAAAAACAACAACACGAAACACACGCACCTTAGTAAAATCAGCCAGAAGAAAAGCGATGCGAACAGCCAAGCGGGCGAAGACATTGAAAATAGTAGTGAGGAGAACGAATCCCAAGAAGCTGAAGATGAAGCCGAAGAGAAGCAGGAGCAGGAGCAGGAGCCGGAGAACACTAGTAGTGAGGAGCAGCAGGATAATAACATACAGCAGAGCTCTGCTGCGGCTGTTGCTGCTACGGCTGATGCTGCTGCTGCTGCTGCTGACAATGCTGACACACCGACAACAACAAAAACAGCAACAGCACGAACCTCAAAATCGACGACACCGACGACTGCATCACGTTCCAAATCATTTGAGTTTTTGCGGCGACTGTTCAACACTGACCACACTGATAATTTGGCACTACACAACACTGAGTCGGAGTGGCTGCAAAATGGTGGCGTTATGGTTAAGACACACACCAGCAGCAGCATCAGCAGCAGCAGCAACAGCAACAGCAATGGCGCACGCTACACAACAACAACAACAACACCAAAACCAACAACAACAACAACAACCACAACACAAACACCAAATCTGTTTCAAATTTATACACATGAACTACGAAAACAAATTGAATACTATTTTCATTTGATACAAACACAACAACAACAACCACAAAAACAACAACAACATCAGAATACGCCACATAAACAACAACAAGAACAAACTGTAGTTACGTCCAATGAACATTTCTCAATACCCTTGGTACAAAAACAAATTACAAATTATAGTGCCACCACCAACAGCAACAACAGCGGCGAGAGCAGCAACAATGGCGCTAAAGAACATAATAGCAACAGCAATGGCAACAGCAACAGCAACAGCAACAACAACAGCGTGGAAGGAAACAAGCGACAGCAGCAGCAACAACAACAACAACAACAACAGCATCATCTAGTTGATGAGGAAAACGAGGCCAATGCCGGCATTGAGATCAATGAAGCAATTGAGCGGCAAAAACGTAAGTTTCACATACAGCAACCCAGACACTTGACAACACTGCAACAGCAACAACAATTGGCAACAACAACAACAACAACAAGCACAACAACAGCCGCAGTCCGAGCAGCCAAGGCGACGCCAACAACAACAGCTGCAACAGCAACAACAACTAAAACAAAAGCAACTTCATCGATATTCGATGCATATTTTAAAAAATTTCAAGCATTGCATTTACCAACACTGGACGGTGCGGTTACAGCCACCACAACATCGGTGTCCACCTCCGTCAGTTCAACAGCAACAAAAGCCAGCAGCACACAACAACAGCAACCACAGCAACAACAACAGCAACAACAAAAGCAACACCAACAACAGCAACAGCAAAATTTTGATGGCAGTCAATTCTTAAAACGTACGCTAAATCGCAGTAGTAATATAACAAACAAAAATAGTAGTAATAAAGTTAGTCATAACAATAGTCAGCAACAACAACAACAACAACAGCAACAGTTGACATCGCCCTCATATGTAACAAATTATATTGGCGACAATACCAACAATTTGCCAACGGTGTTGGACAATCAGCCAAGCACAACAACAACAACAACAACAACAATAGCCATACAACAACTCGAACAACAGTCAACAAATGGCAACACAACAACAACAACAACAACGCTCAGAAAACCTAAAATCAAAACACAAAAGCTGATACGACGCACACGAGTCATGTGAAAGACACAAAAAACAAAAACAGAAACTAGAAAGAGCGTTGTCAACACTGCTGCTATTTCTACTACTATTTCTGCTACTACTAAATATACGTAAACACAACATTTCAACTCGATCAACAACACTGCCAGCGCTACCCAGTTTGTAACTGTAACTCTCAAAGTACGCGCACAGACAAACACACAGTTACACAC
Source organism: Drosophila mojavensis (assembly GCF_018153725.1). Lineage (NCBI taxonomy): Eukaryota > Metazoa > Arthropoda > Insecta > Diptera > Drosophilidae > Drosophila > Drosophila mojavensis. The sequence continues at coordinate 16,450,574 of NW_025318906.1, read as the reverse complement.
ACACACACACATAGAACAGATTTACAGTTACACGCACACAAGCCTAAATTGTCCTCTCAACGTTCCGATTCGATTTGTTACTTTGCTACTTCGTGCGGTAAGAACACAAAAAGCAATCAAAAATCTACAAATATTTAGTTAATTCGTAGACTAAAAGCTTCGCAATCAAATAAAATATACAAATATCGGGGAATTTATTCTAAAATATATTAGTGGTATTTGCTGCCTGCTACATACAATATATACACACATACATATATATAAATATATATATTTATATTATATTCTAGATATAATCGGTAATTGAAGCTTACCAATTCGCATTCGTAATTGGCCATTTTAGTTATAATATCGAACAATTATCTTAAGCATGAAACCATTTATTCACATTTACAAACCAAATAGTAGTATTTGGGCTATATAGTAGTAGCCCAAGAAAGTAGTAGTATATGCTTGAAACGTAGCTCTTAGCATGAACAAGTAATTGATTTGATAAATAATTTATAAAAAAAAACGTTCAACATTTATTTCTAATAGTATCAATGCCCTATATACATAGGGAGTGCCCATAGTACATATATGATAATAGTCTGCATTAATTTCATGAAGCTGATTCGAATTGTCATCAGGCCTAACAGCTATGCCAGTTACCTCTCATCAACTCAACTCAACTCAAAGAATAAAAAAAAAAAAAACAATTCATTGCTGATATAAATTCATATAAATTTACAAAACTCGCTGCGGCTCCTGCTCTCTCACTCTCTCTCCTCCCTCTCTCTCTCTCTCTTTCTCTCCACAAATTACATGCAACACATATTACATTTATATATAAAGCAACCAATAAATCAACAGATTGGTAACACCCATACACACATACATAGGTAAATTTCCACCCACCCACACAACCACACACACACACAGACACCAAACATGCATCAGCATTGACAATTGTAGTACCTAAGTTAGCTAGTTGCTCCACATTATGGAATATACTCAAAATGGCATGGCGTAAAATTCGACTAAACAATAAACAATCAAATCGCATTTTGCATACTAAAATAGCAACAAATATCAATGCAAATCAAAGCAATTGGAAACGCATGGAATGTGGAACAAGTAAACAGTAAAAGCTGATTAAAAACTCAAAATGGTGGCATATGGTACAGTACACACTGCAAATCACCACAAAAACTGCAAAAACAAAATGGCGTCTGGCGGCGTCGGCAAAAACACAAAATATAAAAAAAAACTTTTCAGACAAAAAACTGCAAACATTCCTCACATACTGCACGCCTAACATTTATTGCACTTTTTATTGAAATTATTGTTTATTAATATATTCACTATTGTTTCTCTATTTCATTTTGTTGCCGCCCGTTTAGTGGTTAACTGGAAGCTGTTTCCGTTTTAGAGCACTGCCAACCGGAAAGCGGATGAAACGTTTGGATTTGGCCTGGTTATTGCCATTGAGAAAGTTTTAACAACAAGAGAAACAAACAAAATACTTATGTATATTTGCAGTTGCAGCAAATTGTGTTTTTAGATAGAATTTTTATATTATTATTTTTTATTTTTATTTTTTTATGAATAATTCTTTAATTATAATTACTATTGATTTGTTTTTAGTTTTAGAAGAGACTAATTTAATACAAAAAGAAATTTATTATTCTTGTTAAACAAAAAAAAAAAATCGCACCCATTCAAGTGAGAGTTCTTTTCTATACATACATATATGAAGCAAAATCTATAAAGTATTTTGTACATAATATATGTTTCTGTAAAAAGCTCATATATAGTAAATGCATTCATATTGGTATTAAAAACGTTTCAAAAGCAAGCAAACAAAAAGTGAAACAATTTGATAAATTATTCCTAAAGATTTCCAATTTTCCATTGTGATAAAAGATAATTTGTATACTTAACTAACAAAATATATTTATCTTTTTCTTATTTTAGAAAATTGCTTAAAAATGTGAAAAAAAACAAAAACAAAAACAAAAAAAAAACACCAAGAACAAATTCTTTATTTACCTAGCCGCACTTTGCCTACTAGAAAACAATTGTAATTCCAAAATATTGTTGTATTTAAAGAAGTAAAGAAGTTTTGCATTGTTTAATGCGATGGAACATTTTTAAAAATTGCATTACCTGTTAAGCAGTAAATAGTTTAATTAAGTTTTAGCTATAAACAACTGGAAATCATATCAAGTGAAACTGTACATTTATCACACACCCACACAAGAATACTACACCACACACACACACATACTACCACATGCACACAAACAAAAATATAATTTAAGATATAAATATATTAAAATAAATACATACATATATAGTTTAAACGAATTTTTTGCGGTTTTCTTTATAGTTTGCGGGGGAAAGGGAATTAGAAAATATACCATGCATATACATATGTATAAAAGACTTTATTAATTAGACGAGCTTGGAATATATCCTCTCTTATTTGAAACGAGCCTCTAACCATACAACAGAGCGTATGTCTAGTGAGACTAAATAAGATAAATATGGCCGATTATGTTGGCTCGCCGCTCAAAGTGTAGTGATTTTGAGGTCCAAAATACTTACTTGTCGATCGACCCAAACAAATACGAAGTTATTACAAAATGAATATGTCGAACAAGCGTGCTTTAAATGTCCCACTTAGTGAACGCACTTCATCTGCTAGAGGTGGAGCTGAGCGATGAGCTTAAATGCTAACGATTTGATGGCAAAGATAAATGTTATCGATAATTTAAAACGAACTAAATCTGCTAGAGATGGAACAGCCTAATAATGACAGCTTTTTATATTTCCTTGCAAATCTATCAATGAAAGAGTCCTGCTATAAATGCTTAACTAGAATACATACATTTACCTATACATAAGCATAAACATATATTAGAGCACTGATTGAATGACAAAATAGACCCCGCTGAAACGAGTGAGTTCTTTATCAATTCTTACTCATTTAACGAAATGGTATAAAACAGAACGCTCGCTCAAATTGAAACTCGCCGGACGCTCACGCAACTGAACTCAATTTGAATGCATTTGACGAACATACATATGTCTTCACAACATATATACTCTAATGTAGTATATAAATACATACATACATACATACCTTATGGAGTCAGGCATACCACCTTCCGTCTGTTTTGCAGAAAAACTGATGTATTATGAAGTATTATCACGCTATCTTATCGTAAATGCTTACTTACAAAAACATAACTTATAGTAATGATTCGTCATACTTTACTAAATATTCATAGTAAAAGTGTTTTAGTTTAAGTACAAAGCAAATAAAATTTATTATAATGCATACAAATTATTTGATGCGCATGAATGTTGCGTTTACAGGGTATCTCGTAGTTAAAATTGAATAATCCAATTAAATTCTTATAAGTCCATAAACCATTCCAACTTTGAGTTCCACTCCCAGGAAAATATAATTCTTTTAGAAAAACTTTCGGCAAGTTTAACAGCAATCCAGACTTTTTGTTTTTGTTGCTTTTGTTGTTGTTCCTATTTAGGCGCCCTTTGTAGGCAATGGCAAGTAACGATTATATGTGACCAAATTTTTGACCAACGCTGCCATGGAAAGCAAGCAAACCATTCCAGCTGGCATCATCTTTCCAGACCTATTCCAGCGAGCACCCATCAATCCAGCCAAAAAGAGCGATGTTCCCAGCTGGAGCAGCGGCCGTGGTGGATCTTGAGAGTTTAGGTGAGCGCCATAGCCAAGCAGCGCTCCAAATGCAACGCCTGCTCCCAGCGAGGGAATGGAAGCTGAAATTAAATTGCTTTTAAATTAACAAATTGAAAAGGTGAGACACAAAACAATAACTAACCAGCCTTTGCATAGCCCATGATTCCACCAGCGGCAACTGTTGCAGCGTATACATAACCAAACCAGTCTACAGGCATTTTAATGGCTTGTTCTATTCAACTCTGCTAATTGAAGACAAGTTTATATAATTACAATTTATTTAATATATTTTCCGTCCGCTTACTTTTAGAAATTGTCAAGTAATTCTCGTGCGAACTTAGCTCAGCTGTTGTGTTTTTTGTTAACACAGAAAAACAATGGGAATATAGTGGGAATAAATACGAGTTCATTCTGAGTAGTTCACTAAAATGAACATACAGCTCAACTAGTTCATTTGACATTCACAACTATTGTTCAGTCTCTTGTCAACTAAACAATATTTGCGTTACTTTAATAACAAAATAAAATAGTTAATCCAGATTGTATTATTTATTTGATTAACTAATAATATATACATGGAAAACAATTGACCGATTGCTTTAGATGCATCCGATAGATAACTATTTAATAGAGCAGCTCAAATAAATTCTATTTAAGTAGTCCGACTCAATAAATAATTATTATTTCATCTATATATAACATGTTTTTAATATTTTAGTATTAAATCTAGAAGATTTTGATTTTTTGTTAAATTTTCCATTAAAACACCGGTGCATTGGTAAAATCCTATCGATATTTTTGCAACACGACGCTAAAGAGTGTTAGTAAACGTACAAAAAAGTGTTAGAAGCTAAGCATCCCTATGTACGCATTTTGGGGCGCATAATTTTCACCGAAAAAAATCTAAGAAAGCTAAAGTTGTGGCTATAATTAATTCATTAAAATAGTGGTAAATGCTTCACTAATGTGTTTTATATGAAATACTAATAGTAAAATACACTTTCAACAAATATTCTGCGTAGGAACACGCCATTCCGGCTCAAGTGCATTTGGTTATTGAATTTTCCAGTTGCACGTCGTCAAGTTGCGTCGGTGTTTTTGTGCAAAAAGTGCGGGGCGTGTACGCTTACTAAAAATATTACAATAAATACAATAGGCAATCATTAGGAACTGATACCCACTCTGACCGGAGATATTTGCAAATATGAGTGACTTTCAGACGCAGCAGGCGAGTTTAAGTCAATCGCAGGCATTGGCAGCTGCCATACAACGTGCCAAGCAGGTAAGAAGAAGCATAGCAAATCATTGCCGGGCTATCCCAGTGTTCCATTTGTAGAAAAATAAGCATTTTGGTTTTCGGCAAAACTAACTGTGTGTATCAATTACAGATTGCCGCAAAAATACAGCCAAATCAGCAATCACAAGGAGGTGGAGGAGACTCCAGTGGCCCCGCCTCCGGAGGCGGCGGAGGTAGCAACAGTTTTAAGCGGCATAACGATGATCCCGATAGTGGACCCGATTGTAAACGCTCCTTTGGCAGTCCTGATTACGGTCAAAATAACTCGAACATGAGCAGTGGCAGCGGCGGTGGCAGTGGTGGCGGCAATATGACTCAAGCTATTGCGCAAGCCGCCGCTGTGGCAGCTCGTTTGACTGCATGGCCGGCTTCCACGTGCGAGGAGCAAGTGCGCATACCCGAGAGCATTGTGAACGCATTTGTGGGACGCAGCGGCAGCGATACGCTCAGTCATCTGGAAGCCGAATCTGGTGCCAAGCTGGAGCTGATGCAAGATCAAGAGCGAGTGATAACACTACGCGGTACCCGAGAGAGCTGCACAAAGGGTCGCGAAATGCTGCAGCAGATGGTCAATCGGAACGGAGGCAACGGTACCTGTGAGGTGTTGTTGACCATCAATATGCCGCCACCGGGTCCCGGAGGCTATCCGCCGTACCAGGAGATCATGATCCCCGGCGCTAAGGTGGGCCTCGTCATTGGCAAAGGCGGCGACACAATTAAACAACTTCAAGAGAAGACTGGCGCCCGCATGATCATCATTCAGGATGGTCCCAATCAGGAAGTCATCAAGCCATTGCGCATTTCCGGTGTGCCCCAGAAGGTCGAGCATGCCAAGCAAATGGTATTGGATCTCATTGCTCAAAAGGATGCACTGGCCATGCAGCAGCAGGGCGGACGCGGTGGTGGCGGCGGCTCTGGTGGTGGTGGATCTGAGCAAGGCTTCAATAATTTCAATAATGGCAACGGCGGCGAAAGCGTTGAGGTCTTTGTGCCCAAAATTGCTGTGGGCGTGGTCATAGGCAAGGGCGGCGATATGATACGTAAAATCCAAACCGAATGCGGCTGCAAACTGCAATTCATCCAGGGCAAAAACGATGAGATGGGCGATCGGCGGTGCGTTATCCAGGGCACGCGCCAGCAAGTGGAGGATGCGAAACGCACCATTGATGGTCTAATCGAGAATGTGATGGTAAGAAACGGACTTGAGCTCTACTTAAGTTGTAATGCGTAGCATGATAAACCGATAACTGCTCCATCGAGCTGGCTATTTCGAGACTTTCGAGACTTGACACACGAACCTATATATATATATATATTTATATAGTGTAACAAGGTGTACAAATTAATTCATGAAAATCAAATCAAATAAGTTAGAATTTACAGTTTAACACTTACCGATCACATGGCGTATTTAGTTTGTCGCGTTTGTATAGTATATTCTGGATATAACAGATACATATTTGATCCGCAGCAACGCAATGGCATGAACCGCAATGGTAATGGCGGAGGCGGCGGTAACGGCGGTGGAGGCAGCCAGGGGGGCGGCGATTCAAACAACTCGAACTATGGCTACGGATATGGCGTGAATCATGCCCAGGGTGGCCGCGAAGAGATTACATTTCTGGTGCCTGCTTCCAAATGTGGCGTAAGTAGATATTGAATTCAATGTGCACTGAACACTAATTGATTATCTCTATTCACTCATTAGATTGTTATTGGACGCGGTGGTGAGACAATCAAGCTCATCAATCAGCAGTCGGGTGCCCACACAGAGATGGACCGTAATGCCAGCAATCCGCCCAATGAGAAGCTATTCAAGTCGAAAGGTACCACCGACCAGGTGGAGTCTGCGCGTCAAATGATATCGGAAAAAATCAATATGGAGTTAACGGTGCTCTCGCGAAAACCGATTAGTGGTGGAGGCGGTGGGTCTGGCGGTGGTGGCGGTGCCAACAATGCGCATCATAATCAACAGCCTGGCGGTTACGGTGGCAACCAAATGCAGGGCGGTGATCCAAATGCCGCCGCTGCTGCCGCCTACCAGCAACAACAGCAACAGCCCTGGGGAGCCTATGGACAGCAGGGCAGCTGGGATCCAGCCGCTGCTCAACAGCAGCAACAGATGGCCATGGCAGCGGGTCAGGGCCAAGCAGGCGCGGCTGCAGGTGCGGGTGGTCAAGATTACTCAGCCCAATGGATCGAGTACTACAAGTAATTAACGACAGCTTTAAATACTTAAAATATCTTTTTACTAATTGGCTTCTTTGCGAAATCCCAGGCAAATGGGCTGTCATCGGGAGGCAGAAATGATTGAACAACAGATGAAAGCAAAGCTAGCTGCTAATCCTGCGGGTCCTGGTCAACAGACTGCGCAGCAACAGCAACAAACACAGCAGCAACAACAACAGGCTGGCGGCAGCGGTGCCGACTACAGCGCACAGTGGGCTGAATATTATCGCAGTGTAGGAAAAATTGAGGAGGCAGAAGCTATTGAAAAGACGCTCAAGAATAAGGTAGAGTTAAAATTGGGGGGCTGTGAAATAAAATGCAACTGAAATTAATTTATTTTATTGGTGATTGTAGCAAAACGGAGCCGGCGCTGGCGGTAGCAGTAATGCAGCAAATCCGAATCAAGGTGGCCCCAATGTCAATCAACCGCAGCCAAATGCAGCTGCTGCGGCAGCCGCAGCAGCCGCCGCCGCTGCAGCGGCCGGTGGCTATGCCCAAGGTATGACTCCTAGCCAATATGCACAATATTCACAGTATTATGCTGCAGCGGCTGCTGCGAGTCATCCTCAAGGAGCGCCACAGCCCCAGGGCGCCGGAGCCGGCGGTGCAGGTGGCCAGAGTGGTGGTCCACCAGCTGGATATCCGGGTGGCTATCCCGGTGGTGCCTACGGCGGCTACCCAAGCGGACCCACTGGCGGTCCCGGCCAGCAACAGCAGCAGCAGCAGAAAGCGCACAAAAACGATAAACATTGAGGGGTCTGATTGGAGTGCGGGTGCCTTGAAATGGTAAGTAAATCCCTCGAATCGAATCCAACTCGAATATTGAATTGAATTGAGCTTCTTTGGTTATTTTTGCTTTCGAATTTGCTTACCTTCTATATTGCCTATCTTGTTTATATATTTTGATAAATACTTTGTGAATTTATTTTTTTTCGTATAATATGATACACCTATGTATTTAATTACCGTGCAAAACTATGTATGAAAACCTAACATAATTTTGTTTACCATGCGTAAAACTCTTTGCAGTGAATCATTTGAATTGTTCTACTATCCTATGTCTTTTATCCCCAATAAATTAGCAAAAATATATAAAAAAGAATACAGTAATTGAAGCGCGAAGGGCTGAACGAGATGAGAATTATGACAACGATCGCCAACAGTCAAGACAACCAACCATCAATCAATCAATCAAATCAAACAAACAGTCAATCAATCAATTTGCACACAGCTTGAAGCGTCGCGCTTTGCATAATTGTAAATTTATTATATATATTAATTATATGCCAATTACATTGGTTTTTTTCACTTTTAATTTTACTCTAGCTTTTAAGTGACTTTGCCTGAAATATTAATGACAAAAAAAAAAAAAAAAAAAAAAAAAAAAACAAAAAAAAAAAACACAAAAAACAACAAAAAAGAGAAAACTAAAATGAAATTGCTATTGCTGTCCAGGTACAGAGACACACATTCTGGGACAATATACAAATTGCTATTTATATAAATATACATATATGTCGCTATCTATCTAAATATATATGCATAAATATGTATATATATGCAGATAATTTCATATGCATACAATTTCTTTCGTCGTCAATTTAGGCAACTCGAAAACAGGTCCCGACAGCTGCCAACTAGCAAATAACAAAAACAAATGCACACGTAGAACAATTTCCACGTTGGATCGTATTGATTGAAAGACAACCACAGAAAATATACAACAATATATATACATATATGAAATTGAAATAATACCTTTTGATACCACAAAACGTTTCTCTCATACATTTTAACATACCTTAGTCTTAATATATCCATAATACCAATAACTTTATATATTAAATGAAATAATACTACGATCAACGTCTTCACTGATCTGGTAAGAATTTTAACCTGTCAAATTACAAATGGTCTTATCATACATATATATATATAATAGATTACTTGAACATAGAACAAAAATAATGATGTCCTAGAAATATGTTTTTTCGTGTTTTGGATGAAACTGGTTTGTCGATCTGATATTATGTTTCTTTATAACATATGATATATACCTTTTTGTTTTTTCAGTTGAATATATATTTTTATATTATATTTGCATAGCCCTAAGGTCTAATTTTGATTTCAGTTCAATTGAGAGTTATTATTTTGGTCAGCGACTCCAATGCAGAATTCATGCTCTCTATAAAGCCTTTTCAGAAAGGGTCAGAAATAATTGGATATATTGTTCTAATTTTCATTTTCTATTCATCTCATTTTTGTTTTCTTTTGGTAAGATCTTAAATGCTTAGCTAATACTGAATTCAATAATTAATTTATAATATATATTCCATAATAATGTATAATAATTATAATGCAGATGCAAACATATATATATATATGTATGTCATTTCAGAGAACATCTTCAAACCAGTTCATAGCCGTAATCCCATATATAAACCAATATAAAAGAATTATAATAATAAACAAATCTATATATACAATATTTAATGAGCAAAGCGTGCAAGAAACTTGGTAAGATCTTTTGTTGTTATTTGTGTATGTCTTACAAATATTACAATTATTGAAACCATGAACATTTTAATGCATAACATAGGTCTGCAATTATGAAACACATTATAAATATATATTTATGTATATGCAATAAATAGCCTAAGTTTTATGTCTCCTCAAAATGAATTAACTATTAAACGATGATAATGATGATGATGATGATGATGTGCACCCACTTTCCAATTGAGAATAACATAATTTGTATAAGAAAGTGGGCGTGTTGCAAGATTTACTAATCATTTTCGCAGCAGCCTTCGATACATTTGAATAAACACAATATGACTATAATATATATATATATTTTATATTTATATTTATATTTATATAAAAACCTGATGTAACTGCCGCTATGCGACGCACAATGTGCGTTGCATGCAATTTATGCGTTTCTATTTATTATACTTTCAGTTCTTGAGTTTTTTTTTTTTTTTTTTTGTTTTTTTAATTTTACTTACTGTTTTCCTTATGCCATATATGAAAATCGTTTTTGAGCGTATTTTCAGAGGCGCTGAGAGGTGGATGGTATCTAGGGCCGGGCTTTTGCTTTTGTTCAGTGTTGCTGTCGTTCTGATTGTTGGGTATGTAGCAGGTCTATCAATATCTCTTATAATGCCAATTTGTCTATACATAATATTGAATCTTACATTGATATATCTTATTATGCACTTGTACTCGTAATATTTTGCCGATATATACATACAGATGTATATGTATATTTTGTACATACTACATATATATTACCATCCATACATATGTGACATAAATGTATATACATATATATTTCTCTATATATTTCAATAGCCAACCACAGCGTTTTTCCCACGATGTTCAACTTCCCAATGTGAGAGTTAAAGCGAAACCAGAACTATATTGCAATTTTGATTATATCGCTCTATATACTGAAGAAAACTTGAAATCTCCACGATTTATAACTTTATATATTTATATATATATTAGTATGTTCTTTCATCAGATATCATTTGTTTGCGATCTAAGCGGTTTATATTATACATATACATATATATCTTTAAAGTACGAGTATTATCATACGCTATTATATGTATATACATATACATATATTTATATAAATATTTTTTATACTAATATATTGACAGTCGAATAATGTGAATAGCACTACGAAAGGCAAAATTATGTTTGATATTTTTCGCTTTGACTTTGCTTGAGCTGCGTGTTTTTTATTCTGTTGGTTCGGGAAGTTGTTTTTAAGTTCTTTCCATTTCAGCAGATGACTATTTGAATATAGATATTGCCCGATTTATGGTAAGTATAACTCTATATACTTTTTTTTTAATAGAACCCATATTAAAATCCATTTGCGTTAAAGTTCTTGGGGCAATGTAAAACCGTTTATTTCGCAATCAAATGATATTTTTGAAATTGATATATGAATATATTTCTTTATATTTGATTTAAATTATGTGCTTTGATCTATTTCCAGGCCTATTGAGAAAATACATAAAAACCAAAGCAAAATCCGTTTATATTCTATTCAATGCATTTTAATATTTTTAACCTAACATTCATTTTTAACTAAAATATCTTGTTTTTGATATCGTTTTTTGATCGTTTTTACTATCTGTATGTTTACAGCCTTATATCCACGTGATCCACTTACCAGTCAAATTGATATATATATATATATATATATATATATATATATATATATATATATATATATATATATATATATATATATATATATATATATATATCTATATATCTATATCTATATATTTACCTATAATCCTTCATAATCATATAAACTACATACATAAGTATATGGAAACGATTATTAATTTAAATATTGCCTAAATATTGCATTTATCAATTTATCGATTTCTCAATAAATTACTATATCTGAAACAAAAATAGAAACGGTTTTTTGTTTAAAGGTTAGAATAATACATAAAACATAAAATCATTATCAAAAAGAAACTAAATGTAGACATACGATTTATATATATAGATGGATCTAACCATTAGCCCAATATTCTAGACTTACTCTGATTTTTTTGTTTGCCCATTCAAAAGAAAACAACGCATTTTCCATTTTATTTTCGCGCGATATATATTATTGATATACATACTTCATCCATTTTTATTTCCTTCGAGAAACATTTAAAGATCAAACAAAATATCAGTTTATATCTAGGCATCCAAGTGCGATGCATGTGATTTAGGGATAAGTTTAAATTCTGTTTTATTTTAAGGAGAGCGAACGAACATTCAATAAATGTTTATTTTCAACTGTACGATCCTCGGATAAACTCATCCATCTTACTCTATATACTTCAAATCTGTATATATATATACTTATTTTGTGGCTTTTTTATTATTATTATTTTTTTTTTTTTACTACAAGAAACGTACATTGAGATGCTTGTGTGGAGAAGTGCTTTCAAAACATTATGTTTTGAAACTTGTAATTGTCGTTCGTTATTTATTTTGTTTCAAATGTACATACAACTATTTCGCAAGACTATTCTTAGTATTTCGTTAAACATACATATCTGTATATATATATTTCTTATTTTGGATGTGTGTGGTGTGTCTGATCCGCTCTACAAGAGAAACCTGCTTTAGTTCTGTCTCTAATCTATTATCAAAGCCCAATTCAAGTGGAAACTAAATTATAAATAGGCGTATAATAATTATAACAATCAGTTGACAGTTTGTTCAATAGCTCGACAATTCCAAGCTACCTCGAGCCGAGATGAAATCAAAAGCAAAAGATGTATATAAAAACCTGCAACCATTCGTATTTTACAATTACTTTAAAATTCCTCAATTTAGCGCCCGTTTTTTATTCTAGAACAACTTCCTATATATAGGTATTATTCCAGTAAACTCGCTTTATTTTTTGTTTTACCCCCAAGTCCAAATACTTTTTATCATTTCATAACATAGACCAAAATCGTATCAATATTATCAATTTGGAATTTTGACTTTTCGTTTTTTCCATGCTTCTTTTTTGTTTTTTGTACTGCTGCCAGTGTGTGAATTTTGAATATTCTTTTTGTTTTTTATTTATCCTCTTTGCTTAGTTTAAAATACATAATTTTGAACGTCAAATCAATCAGCACTACATTTAAATGTATAAATTGTGTTCTGCTTTTGTTTGTAACTTTTTTTTTTACAATGTTCTTTTGCTATTTTTCAGTTTGCTTAAATTACACACTTTTTGTAGAGCCGTTTGAGAGCGCAGGTATTCATAAAGAAAATGAATATTAAAGTGTTTAAAAATTACGTTTACATATATACATTATTCACATGCATATATGGGAAAAGGACATAATCCGTTTAAGGTTGAGTTTTGTTTTTGTTTAGTTAGTTTTAAAGAGTACAAATTATACGCTTATAGGAAAACTAGATGTATTTCTTTGTTGTCGCGGCAGCTCTCAAAAAGTGGCAAAATCTGGTTGCTTTTGCGGTCGCTTGTTGTGTTGGTGTTGTTGTTGTTAATGTTATTTGATACAAGTTTAACTGCTTGCTGGCCCATTCCAAGGCTTTTTCTCTTTTGTGTAGTTTTATGTCGCAATTAACTGAAAGGGAAAAGTAGGTTCAAAGAAAATCCCATAATGATGCCCAGCAACTGCATCGCTTACCGCTTTTACTGTGGCTTTTATGAAATCCTTTTTATCTGTTAAATCGAAATCTGGGTACTTAGCATAGACTTGTTTGCACACTGTTTTCATGGTAATCTCTTCGAGATTGGCCTTATCTAATATTTCTTTGACATAGCCGCGTATTTGTTCGTCCTGTAAGGGAAAAGAAAATTTGTTAAAATAGCTGTTTTAAATTTAAGCTTGTGAGCTTGCTTTACCGTTGGGAATGCCACTTTGCCCTTTTTGGTTAATGGCTCATCTTCATCGGACTCATCTTTGTCATCGACATCTTCCTCCTCGGACGTTTCCTTCTTTGATTTCTTCGGTCGGCCAGCGGCTATTTATAAAAAATGTGCTTTCAGTAAGAAAATCAGTTAAAATTCAATTATGCTTTACATTTTCCAGCTGGCTTTGACTTGTTGTTGGCTTTGCTATTTTTCGCAGGCGTTGTAGGCTTCTTACTCTTTTTGGGACGTTCCTCCTGCAAGATGAAAAATAAATTTTATATATACCATTTTCTTACACTTCGTTTTAGTTTTCTCTGAACAAACCTCGCTTTGGTCGCTGCCAAAGTCTGACAATTCCTCCTCTTCTTCATCTTCTGATACTTCTTCCTCGTCACTTTCCGAGTCCTTGCGCTTTCGCGCCGAAGCGCCTCGTCCACGTCCTCGTCTGCCGGCTGGAGCGGCCGCAGCAGATCGTCCACGCTTGCCAGAAGTTCCTCGCTTGCGCTTAGGCACCTAATGGACAAGATTTAATGTTATTCTAAAACTATTCGACCTAAGTTAAGGCATTTGCATACATCACTATCTGCATCTGATAGCTCAGATTCTTCTTCGTCCTCGGAATCTGAATTTCTTCGACGACTCTTGCGTGCTGGGCGCCCTCGACTGCCACGAGCTCCGAGTTTGCGACCGGCTCCAGATGCACCACCGCCGCCACCGCCACGCCCCGCGTCCGAGTCTGAATTTCCCGAAGGATTGTACTGCGATAAGATATGAAACTTGTTGGCTTGATCTAATTAACAACTTATTGAGGCGACTTACATCTGAGCCAGATTCAGAATCATCATTTCGTCTCCGCTTAGCCACTGTCACTTTGTGCTCGCTCTCCTCAGAGCTTGATAAGTCTACATATGCGGACATTTCTGCAAGTACAGTGAAGTATGTCAATAAAGAACTCAATAGCATTGCGTACTTGAGCAATATTTACTTTTGCCCGCCGTTGAACGCTTTGGACGTCCAGTGGAATTGCGAGCAGAGCCTCTGCCGGCGCCGGCGCTCGTTTTGCTGCTCTTGCGCTTCTTATCGTCTTCGCTGGCAGCATCATCATCTTCGTCGATATCTTCATCGTCCACCTCCTCCTCTTCCTCCTCACCCTGTTCAATGCAGAGCGACTCATCTGGCTCCATTAGAAATTTGAGCACTCGCGAAGCGATCTCGTCCTTGCTTCCCTTGCGATCTAATGTGAGAATCTCGCAGATACTACGCAAAGATTTGTTATCCACCTTCTTGATGGATTCATATTTCTTTTTGTATTCCGACGAATCCTTGGCAAACTCAAATCCAGCAAAGGAGCGCAGATTCTTTTTCACCACATTATTTTTTCCTTGTGCGCCAAAGCAGAGCTGCACATTCAGATAGTAAAATAGTTCTTGAATCCAGTTAACGATCGATTTCAACGCCAACTTACCGAATGTAGCACCTGGAGACCATCCACTCGTGTCTTGTTAATATTCTCATTAATGCGATCAATCTCGGCCAGAGCCACAACATTCTCGTCATCCTCGGCCACCTCATTATTCTCATCGAGGCCATCGCCCTCGCCCTCCTCGTCATCTTCCCCATCTTGTTTGTCCGAATTCTCCACCTTGCCGTTCTTGGCCTTGGCTTCAGGTTTTTTGGCGACCGCCGACTTGTCCGCTCCAGCTGAGCCTGCCTTGGCCTTAGCACCGTCTGTCGCATCAATTTTCTTTTTCTCCGATGTGGCTGTTGGTTTCTTTTCCTCATCACTGACGTCGTCCTTCTCATCCTCGCTTCCCTCCTCATCCTCCTCCTCGTCGTCGTCAGTCTTGGCAGTCTTCTTAGCGCCATTATTTACTTTCTTTGATGCTGGCGACGCTGGCGACTCCGCCTTTGTGTCTTTATCGTCTGGTGATAAATAATAAATGTTTAATACAAATGTTATGTTACTTAAGGTAAATCATAAAAACCCAGTTTAATCAAGCTATGGGATTATGTTTAAATAATCTTATATCTATAAAAATAAAAAATCTTTAAATTATAAAAACCCACTTAAATTGACTAATGTAACTACCATACTAATATTCCTTTTTTTTAAATAAAATTTATATAATCCTGTTTAATTTATATTAAACCTAAAAATTATTAAAATATTTTTAACTTGTATTCACACTTGGGAAGTTCAATGCTAAGTTTGTTTTGGGAGCGCAGAGAACTATGAAACATGAATATTTAATTTACCTTAGCTTCTACTATACAAAAACCATATCGTTCAGGGTTCCGTATGAACAAATAGCCAAGGATATTTTATTTTATTTCATTCTAATTTTATTTTTTTTTTTTTTTTAATAAGCACACACGTGCAGAGTTAGAAAGAAAACTTATTTTCGCACACATCATTCTTATTAGAATTGTTCGAGTTCGAACCCACATCCCACCAGCATACGAAAATTTCTCACATTACATACGCTCGTTCGCGGCATTTTAGACAGCAGCGCCACTGCCAACGCAGCAAATAGCGCGCCAAGCGACGTACATAAATGTGTTGAGCTCGATATGCGATGTGCGATGTTGTTCGCCGCATTCCACGAACGCGCGCAAATTCATTTTATGATTTTTGTTTTTCTCGCTCTTTCTTCACGCAAACATACGTGAACACACACATGCTCAGAGCAAATACATATGTATGTGTGCATACGTGTGTTTCTTTTATTTACCTGCATCTACTGTTGGCGCGGTCGCAGCCACTGCGTCTCCAACAGCTTTTTTATCAGCGACGTCATCAGTAGCGGGTGACGCTGCGGCATCGATCTCTTTCTCAACATTTTTAGCTGCCTCAGTTTCGGGTGGAGTAGGCTCTTCTGCATTTTCTACCGTCTTTGACTCGATTACCTTATCAGCGGCATTTTCTTTGGTCGCCGTCTCCGGTTCTGGCGTGTTGGCATCCTAATGTAAATAAAAACAAAAGCAAAACACAATTTTATTGCACTTGCAAATTTTTGGCGCCGCTCACACTTAGGCACTACCACTACCATCAGATTGTGCGTTGCTCTGCCACTGGTTTATGCGTTTCAGTTAATTTCTTTTTTTCTTTTTTTTTTCAAATGTTTTGTGCACACACAAGTTTTCTTTTGAGCTTTGCGTTTGTGTATGCGTGTCTATGGGGGCATTCGGCATGCACATGTTGTCCTGCTCGCACGTACCAAAACCTAGACACAAGCAACATACAAACGCAACGACGCCATGTTTATACACATAAACGAATGGTCGAAGGGGAGAAGACCGATTTGTCGAGAGCAATATTTGTTGCGCTTTAGTTTCGTGGTAAACATATTTGCACTGATTGGTTTTTTATGCGCGTTGATAATAAACAACTTTAACTTGATTTTAATACTATTTCCAGTATTTTACGTACCATATTTTCAATGGTTTTATCTTTTTTTTCGTCAGCCGACATGCTTTTGCTTATGTGTGTGGCGTTAGGGATGAGTAAATATATCAATGTTGTTGCACTCGTGAATCGATAATTGGCGGCAATATAAATTTAATCTCTTACTAGAGTATACTATATTTTTAACGCTTATAACCGGGTGATTAAAAAATGATTGTATTCTATTTTCAAATGTACTTCACTCAGTTTGTTTATAATAACATTTATTGAACTTTGTCCCACAAACATTTATCTATCGATATACTTACAATATACAGTTGCAGTTAATTGACACTCACAAGGAGACGCGTGCACAACATTTGCAACGAAAAGCGCGCGTAGTGCACTCATCTGGCGAAATCATATTTATAAACAAATTAAAAACGCTGATCAACGCACAATAAACAATCGTCATGGGAATTTTAGGCCTTTCGAAGCTTATTGCAGATTTGGCGCCACTTGCAATACGTGAAAGTGAAATAAAAAACTTTTTTGGTAAGCTTGGCTCGCCGGCTTCTGGTATTGAAAGTAAATTGAATAATCCTTTGCAGGTCGTAAAGTTGCCATTGATGCTAGCATGTGTTTGTACCAATTTTTAATTGCGGTTCGATCCGAGGGCGCCCAGCTGGCTACTGTTAACGGCGATCCAACCTCACATCTGATGGGCATGTTCTATCGAACCATTCGGCTGCTCGACAATGGCATTAAGCCGGTCTACGTCTTCGATGGAAAGCCGCCAGATTTGAAGGCTGGTGAGCTTGCCAAGCGCGCCGAGCGACGCGAGGAAGCTGAAAAGGCACTCAAAGTCGCCACCGACGCGGGCGACGAGGCGGAGATAGAGAAATTCAATCGTCGCTTAGTGCGTGTCACCAAGGAGCACTCGAACGAAGCCAAAGAGCTGCTTAAGCTTATGGGTGTTCCATACGTGGATGCGCCCTGCGAGGCTGAGGCCCAGTGCGCTGCTCTAGTCAAGGCAGGCAAAGTGTATGCCACGGCAACGGAAGATATGGACGCACTAACCTTTGGATCTTGCAAGCTGCTCCGTTACCTGACGTACAGCGAAGCGCGTAAGATGCCCGTCAAAGAGTTCAGCTACGACAAGGTGCTGCAGGGCCTGGAGCTAACGAGCAAGGAGTTTATCGATCTGTGCATTCTCATGGGATGTGATTACTGCGACAGCATCAAGGGCATCGGACCCAAGCGCGCCATAGAGCTCATCAAAACCTATCGAGACATTGAGACCATATTGGAGAACATTGACACCAGCAAATATATAGTGCCAGAGAACTGGAACTATCAAAGAGCGCGCGAGCTGTTTGTGGAGCCAGAAGTAACAGACGCGAGCACAATTGATCTGAAATGGACGGCTCCCGACGAGGATGGCCTGGTGCAGTTCCTCTGCGGGGATCGCCAGTTCAACGAAGAACGCGTACGCAATGGTGCCAGAAAGTTGCTCAAGTCCAAGCAGTCACAGACGCAGGTGCGACTCGATAGCTTCTTCAAGGCACTGCCCAGTTCGCCCAACGCCACTGCTGCGGCCAAGCGGAAGGCCGAGGAGATCAAGAAGAGTGCGAACAATAAGAAGGCGAAGACAAGCGGCGGCAGCGGTGCTGCACGCGGCAGGAGACCAAAGTAATCTAAGATAACAACCAGTTCCCAACGAAAAAATACAAATTTCTTTAATTTAACCACAAAATCATATTGCTAACACTTTAAGCTTAGAAACTAATCGTCGTACAATTACAAAAACTCTTGAAGCTTAAACTCTAATTGGTCTTCGAAGTGGGCTTGGTCGTGGATGTGGATGTGGGTGTGCTGTGGGTGTAGTTTCTAGCGAGGATCGGGCGGCATCCTCGCCCGCAACTACAGCAAATACTGCTTGGCCAGGGCGCGCAAGAAGCGCGATTTGCGAACCATGGCGCTCTCTCGTTTGATCTCTTCATTGTTGTTGGCATTCAGCTCCAAGGTGCCCATCATTGAGATCTACAGAGCGAGAGGAGAAATTTAATCAGTAAAAAATGACGAACTATTTGAGGCATTCAGACTTACCGCCTCCAGCTTGCGGCTGTGCTCGCCTCGCTTGGCATGGAGATTGACAATAAACTCGAGCAGCGTCGTGTCCCATATGCAGCTGTAGTAGGCATCCATGGCATCTGTGAAATTGGAGCACTTCTCGGTGAGATTCTTGAAGACGATACCATAGTCGATCTCATCGAGAAACTGACAGAGCACGGTGGCCTGCATGTGGCAGCCCAGGTTGGCCGCACACCTAATCATCTTCCTAATGACATAGTCATCGGCCACATTCCGCTGCAGCGGCATGGTACAGTAGTCGGTGCCGGTGACCAGGGCGTTGACATAGCAGCGCATCGCGGACTCATTGTTGCCAATGGCCAGCTCCAGATCACCCTTCATCTTCAGCCACGAGACCGTCTGCGGATAATAACTGAGCGCCTCCGAGAGCAGCCACTGCAGCGTCTCAGAAACACTGCGCAGGCTGTAACCATTCGGGCTGGAAAGATGCATCAGAGGTGAGTTATTTATATATATGGGGATTTATGTGGACTAACTTGTTAATGCTGGTGGGCCAGAGCTGCATGTACTCGCAGCTCAGATCGTGATTGGGATCGTCCTTCAGTATGTTGTGCATTTTGCCGAGCATGGATATGGCCAGTCCGAAAACACTCTGATGCCGCACACGCTGCAGGAATGCTTGGAGCGCGCTGCTGGCGCCGATGCCGGCGCCGGCGGCAGCCGCCCGCTTGGGCACATTGAGGAACATGCTCAGCATCAGTTCCCAGGCGTCGCGGCACACCTTCTTGGGGCCCTTCATCTTTTCCATTTCAATGAAGGTGGCCGCAAAGGCCAGCGGCAACTCCAGCTGCTGTGCCCGCTTGTCGAGGTAAAGAAGTGGCGGAAAATCGGTTAGATTAAGTAGCATGATGGCGCAGCTCTCCAGGATTTCCAGTCTTGGCATTATGGAGTCGCCCGCCTGCAATGCGCCCAGACACTGCTTGCAGCGCGTGCCCAGCGCTTGCAAGTCGAGTGGCTTCTGATGCCATTCGTCCAGGCACTGCGTAATTTGTATGTGCAGGATCTCCCACGTTATCAGCTTGCACATCATCTGCGCGCTGCTGCCCAGCTCCTGGCGCTGCGTCTCGGACTTGAGCACACTCAGCATGGATACGGCGTCAATGTAGCTGCCACGTGTCGCCAGCTCACGCGCTTTGCCCAGCAGCACATAGCTGAAGTCTTGCAGGAAGCTAACCGGCATCGCCATGATCAACGCCTTCAGCGGCTGCGGCACATCCCAGCTGGGATTGATGGCCCACAGTGGCTTGCCGGGCGCCGTGCCGCACAGTTTCACCAGCAGTATGCGCACGCTATTCGCATTGGTGCAGCTAATCAGCTGGCGCTCCAGAGCGGCAACATCGACGCGGGTCACTGAGAGCAAGAAAATGAGTTGGGATTAAAAAGTGATCGGCTTTACAGTTAAAGCTGAGACTCACTCTTGGAGTGGCAAATCCAATCGTTAAGCGTGGCCAAGGAATTGCTCAGCACTGGCAGCGATGCCTGCACCAGCTGCTCTTCCAAGTCGACCAGCTCCTCACTGGAGAAGATAGCCATGCCGCGCAGCGTGTGCAGCAGCTGTCGACTCTGCTCCATCTGCTGTTTCTGCTGCTGGTGCAGCACACAGTCGATGAGAAAATGCTTGAGAGCCGATTGTTCCACATGGCTGCAGTATGTCAGCGCGTCCTGCATTGCCTCCATGATGGGCGGCATGTAGTCCAGATCGTGATACTTCTCAAAGTACTCGACGCTGCCAAATATGTTGCCCCACTCGAAGACGGTGCGCACCACATTGAGAGCGGCCACATGCAGCAACAGCTGCGGTGGCATCTCCTTGAGCAGCCCCGTTGAGATGGCTCCCTCAATGTCCAGCTCGACGTTACGCCGGCTCACCAGCGGAATTTCGCGTGCGCGATTATCTTGGCGCAGTATGGGAATAATGTCCGCATAGCTGTTGAGCAGGGATTGATGGAAGCGCTCCAATAGCGTCTGCTGCTGCGCACTGATTCCGCAGGCCTGCAGCAGTCCCTCCAGCTCCTCGGCGCGAACGTGGCAAAAGTAGCGCGTCGCACCGGCGGGAATCGCCTGCAGACTCGCGTTGCAAGCAGCCGCCGCCTCGCGGGCCAGCACGTACTGCTTGGTGTGGAGGTAGTAATGGGCCAGCTCATACTGCAGCTGGGCGCGCAGCTCTTGGGGCGTAATCAGGTGCATCAGGTCATAGTTCTGAGCCGTGCTCAGCGCGTCGCACTGCAGCGCTACAAAGCTGTCGTAGTGAAACACATAGAAAGGCTTGCTGGCTGCCGCCGGCGAGCACAGCTGCTCGAGATATTCGATGGAAGGTTGGGTGGGTGTGTCCAAAAACTGCTGCAGCTGATCAACGGTCTGAAACCTACTCAAGAGAAGCTCACTCAATATAAAGGTACTCATAATATGTATATTTAGGACTTACATGGGTGGCCGTGGACTCTTCAGTGCGCTGTCTTTGATGAGCTGCAGCCGCAGTACCATCCTGTGGTAGATGGTGAGGGCAAAGCGCGCTGCACGCTCATTGCCCGTGGGCGCTGCAATAGAGATTGCTATGAAACAAGTTTATATTCATAGTCTCGAGGGAGCATACAAATCTTTAGATCGAAATCATTGAGAAAAGGAATGCTGACGATGCGACCGTAGCTAATGGTGCACAGATCACGCAGTAGACCCAGCTGCATGATCACGGGCAAACCCTTCTCCAGGGCATCCAAATCCCATCTGAGCCAGGTGGCCACCTTTAGCTCCAGGATCTTGAGGGCCAACTGTTTGCGTGTCAACTGCAACTGATGCTGCTGTTGCTGCTGCTGTGTTAGGAGCGGCACATTGAGTGCCGCGGAGGCCGCTGGGGTGGTGGCATTGGCGCCGACGCTCGCGCCACTTATATTCTGCAAATCACTTCCCGGCGTTACCACAGTGGACGCTATTGCCGTGTCCGGTGTCATGCTGATGAACTGCATGATGAGTTCCACGGCGCTGGGTTCTGCAAGAATTTGGTGGCCAATTTTAGATCAGTAAAGTTTGGATCAGATTTCACAGTATCCACGTACCGGGATTTTTGCATTGCAAATGCTCTGTGATTTTATTTGGATCTAGGAGAAACTCGAACCACAATACTGTTTCCGCTGCCAGCGGCACTGGCTTGGGCTTCAAAGGGTCCTCCATCGTGTGTTGATAAATTAAGTCCCTGATTCTTCTTCGTCAAACATATGTTTTCGGCATCAGAAAAATTAACATTTTGTTCAAATGTTATGTTAACAGCAGCAAGTGAACTGTAAACGAATAAACATTCCTGTTTTGAGCTACTGACAGAATTAAATATTCATATTAATTTATTAGCTCACTTATTTAATTTATAAATGAATTATAATGGTAATTTATTTAAATTTAAACCTGCATTAGCTTACCAATCTTAAAGGTTTAATTATAGCAGCTCCTAACAGTTCCGAAATTTACGTTACTAGCATCACTGTCCTTATGACATAAAATTCAACGTGAACTCTTATTTAAATAATTAAGTTTTTATATAAAATAATAGAAAATTTAGCTGAATATCCATTCTATACATTTTGCTAATTCGCAAACCCAAGATGATGAAAGCAATAATAAAATAGTTTCATTTGAATGTCAACCTGTGACTGTCCAATATGTTTTGTTATAACTACATATCGATATATAAATATCGGCAGTTTTCTAACATCGTCAACAGCATTTAGCGCTTTACAGCACTGTTAGTTCAGCGCTGATTATAAACAGTTGCCTAGCGGGTTTAATTTAAAAATTGAAATTCAAATATTGTAATGTGGTTATCTTTACCGTACTTCATAAAACTTGTTGTAATTTATTTCATATATTATGATAAACATGCATTTTATGAATTTCATTAAAAAATTACCGAGCACTTTAAAATCAATTTATTAGCATTTTAATTAACATTTAATCGTCGGCACAATTTTTAACTTAACGTCATAAAATTTATGTTTATGACGAACATAAATCGATAAAAGTCATAGACGATAAAAGAGGAGTACACGAATATGTTCTTTCACCCTTTTTTGGTTCATTAAAAATGTAAAAGAGTTTGAATATTTTTCGGTTGATTTATGCAAATCAGTTGAATTTTATTGGAGACGCCCATAAGTTAGAGTCATGGACTTTTTATGTATGAATGTGTATACCCTGCAGCTATAAAAAGGGATAAATAAGGTTTTATTATAGATGTGAAAGTTAAATATGGAAGTATTATACAAATAGGAAATCAAACGATAAACTAACTATTTTAATTACTGCACTGTCTAGCATGTACAATTTTTAATGTATAATAAATTACAAAATTAAAATACCAAAACAATATAAAATTTAAAATTCTATTTATTTTAAATTAGTTTTTCATTTATATATTCATATTCAATACTAGCTAATATTTAATTTAATTCTGCATATTTAGAAATAATATCATATACTCGAATTTCTCACAGTGTTGTTTTATCTTATTTCAAGTTCGGTCTCGTTTCACATTAAAAAAGAAAAACCTCCGGCTTGGCGCTTTATCTTGAACTTTATGAGCATTTCATAGAATAAGCTGCAAATAAATATTTAATGTTCAGGTGATTTTATGCAAATTATATATGCATACGAATGATTTTAATTGACTAAGATTATGGAGGTTGCTATTGTTGTTGGTGTTGCTGCTTTTTGATGACATTGTTCATGCGCTTGGTTAAGATCGAGTGAGAGAGAGAGAGAGAGAGCGATGGATAAATGGGAGGGATAGAGGGAGACAGCGAAAGAGAAGAGAGAGTAAAAACACTAACCAAGCCTGAAAAAAATAATAATAAATAAAAAATATTTTAATCAAATATGTTTGTAAAATACAGTTAATTTATTCCCCTTCTAGTAATAAGTTTATAGCACAGATGTAGTACTTTCAATTTGATTTTATTGTTAATTACTTAAATGTTATTTACCTAACTTTATCGTTTATAATTTTTTTATGATTTAAAAAAAAAGTTTCAATTTAATATTTGTATTAATAAATTTCGTACGAAAATATTTAGTATATACATATATAAATATGATATGCCACAAAACGATTTATATATATATATATATTTTTTTTTTAATTTAGTGTTGTTAAAAATATGATTTATTTTTTGCAGATCAGTCAATCCAAAAATATGAATGACACGCTCGCTATGAATTTTTTTTTAGTTTCATTTTAGAACGAATTTTAAACTAGAGATTATACGTATGTGTCTGTATAATTTAATGGAATTATTTAGTTGCTTTTGACATTGAAATTCATGGATACGTTTTTGGGGCCAATAAAGATGTCAAATGCGTTTAAAGTGTTTTAAATATCATTTCGGTTATAAAATACAAAAATTCAAAATATATATATTCTGAAGTTATGTAACTTCAGTAAATTTATTGCATCTAAAATGTTTAAATTACATAAATACAAAGCAAGTTTTTTTTTACGCCCATATTTTTACTTTATAAAGATTAATGGTATTTTCCATCCCTAAAAACTTTTAATCAGCATATTTTGAAAAGCTAAATCTATATATTTAATGGGATCAAAGTTGTTTGCCAAGAATGTGCACACGCAGTCGATTTGCTTTAGATTATATACATAGTTGAATTAATATATAACAGTGTTAACATCTTTTTTGTTCTGTTTTATTTAAATGAATTGAACAAATTCGAAATCTCATCTCGCATAGCATTAATTAAACGTCTCAATAACAGGCGCAGGTTATCGGTTCCGGCAGCACTTATGGAATTTTTGATTAGAGCTGAAAGTTTTTGTCAAATCTCTAAACGACAGTCCATATAAATGCTATAGCATATAATGAATGAATGAATATATTGGGTTGCCATGGGCCATCGGAACCGAACGGCGCGACCCAAAGCCAAATAAATTTATGTAAAATATGCCAAACTTTGTTCTTGTGTGTGAATGTAAATTTCTTTTGTGTCGCTCGTTTAGTGACATTAACTAAAGCAGCTGAAGATACACAAAAATATTAGGCAATGCGGGTAGGAGTGACTGACTACGGGATACTCTACGATTCTGGCAATCTTTCTAGACCTCACAGCTGAATTTTAAATTTTGATTTGGAATCCCTTGAAATAGGATTGCTCATACTGCCTCCTACCCACTTCTTCTGCTCTCTACTATTTTTATACATTTTTATAAACTTAACACCCAGCTTACATATTTATCCATGCATAGTTTTGATATCAATTTCTAATCAAATCATATAGTAGATAACTAACATCATACTGTCGAAATTTAACATTTAGCAGAGCTATAAAATATATTTTTAATTTGATAAAGATAAGATCGCGGGGAGAGAGAGAAATACATAAAAACTTAACTGTCAAAACGCATGTAGAAAAAAAAAACAAACTTTTATCTCTAAAGCCAATCAAATTTATAGACAATTTCTAAATCTTTTGTTATAGTAATACAATATCATTAAGTCAACCCGATATATCTATACTTGGTTAATCCGAAACTGACTAAAATAAACTTTGGCAAAATTAACTCAATTGTTAGAATATAGATCGAGTCTATTTTTGATGGCATTAACTTGATGCGTATCACATTTTATGACAGCATTTTAATACCCTATACAATTGTATGAATATATACGAAACCACTAAAGAAATTCAAGAGGAGCTTTAACATTTTTATAGCACTTCGATAAGGCCCTGATCGATTCTATTGATTGAATCGTAAATTTGTTTTTGTATTTTACATTTTATATAACACACATATCTTTGTTTTGTTTTGTTTAGCTATTTGCATTTTATGCAGGTTGATTAGCTCGTGCCATTCAGAATGTCAAACTATTCTGCATATTTATTGCTTTGGCCTAGCTATACGGCTAGTAAAATATGTTTATCGGTGGCTAACTGAGTGACCCAGTGAAATTCCTATTGTTTAAAATATTCATATGCTAATTCCAAACACACACACACACACATACAGACATAATAAAAAAGAACGGATATCAAACATTATATATATTCATTCTTTTTTTTTTTTAATACGGCGCTCACATGACTTTAAAAAGAAAGGCAAAAAAAAAAAAAAAAAAAAAGAGAAATAGATTTATATTTGTATTTAAAAAAAGAAAATGTAGTTAAAGAAAATGTCGCGCTCTTTTCTTATTTTCTGTTAATATTTCAAAATGTCATTAATAATGCCATAAATTAACTAAATTCATTGCTATTGCTAAATCTTTTACGTACGAAGGCAACAAGCAAAAAAAAAAAAAAAAAAATTAAAAATATTTGAAAAAAAAATGGAAATGTTTTAAAAATGTTTTTCAAGAATTTCGTGTCTGTCGCCTGCTGGCAGGCGGCATGGAAACAGCAACATGAAAATCTTTCAACAGCAGTTGACAGCGCCACACTCACACACACGCACATACGCACACACATATGCAGAGTGAGAGTGCGACACCTACGCACACCTACACACACACTCTGGCAGTCAGACACTCTTAGCTACTCCGCTTGGGGAGGCATCAAAAATCTTAATTTCTTTGACTGAAATGATGAAAATTGTGCCGAGGTTCTTGCTGCCTCCGTGTCGCCGTTGATGGGTTTTGAAATGAGGCGCGTTGCTCAAATATTTCCACACTTCCTGGTGAAATTAAAACGACAAAAGCTAAGAGCTGCAGCAAAAACGGAGCTGTTAACGCACTTTAAATGCCCTTTCTAGATAATAATCGAGTTTAAGCTTTTTCATTTTGAAATATGGAATATGGAATATGGAATATGGAATATGGAATATGGAATATGAAATATGGAATATGGAATATGGAATATGGAATATGGAATATGGAATATGAAATATGGAATATGGAATATGGAATATGGAATATGGAATATGAAATATATAATAAGAAATATATATAAATGGAATATAGAATATAGAATATTGAATATGGAATATGGAATATGGAATATGGATAAGGGAATATGTAATATGGAATATATTAGGAGCTTGTCAATTAGTCCAATTTCCAATCATTTATAAATCCGCTCTTTGGTTAGGGATTGGCTCAAAGTAAATATTCGTTTGATTGTAAGAGCCAAGACTAGTTTTACACAACACTTTACATATAATTAATTACTTTTAGTATATATTCTGTACATTCTCTGTATTTTTTCAAGCGTATATTCAGCATGTTTTATTATACTTCAGTATATTTGTAACGCTTTTATAGTATGTTTTTTTTAAATTTTATTATTTTACTTATTTCAATATATTTTAGTAAATGCTTAATAGATTTAGAAGGTAACACAATTCTTAGTTAAATTTTAATGCTACTCTAAATACCCTACAACACATTGTTTTTACACCCATTGCAGATTCTCCATTTATTTGTTACATCTCTCTAAGGCCATATTCAACATTTTTCAATAGCTGATAAACTCTTGGCTTCTCGGCAATTTGTTCAAGATTCGAAATACCCTTTCGCCTAAGGGACGCATGAGTAATGAAAATGTCTTTGTCGCTGCCATAGTCTGTGGCCGTGTGAGTTTTTTGGAAATGTTGTTTCAAAATGTTCGCTCAAATATTGTTCTAGACATTCGTGGCTATTTCTTCTTTTTTTTTTATATAGAATTTCTTAGCTGTCGCCACAGTGAATATTGTTAAGCAGACATAGATACACACACAGATACACATATACAGATTCATATAGTACAAACATAAGACATTTAGTGCGTGAAGACGTCGCATTTTGTTCTAATTTTGTGTCCAAAACAGATATTTTTCTTTAGTTTTTGTCGTTCGGGCTCTGTGTTTATTGGTATCATTTTCAACGTAATACTCGCAATTAAGAGTTTCTATTTTCGGTCGGCTCCGACAAACTGTCGGGAGTGAACATTTTGACAAAGTTATGCGGAATTTACAGATCGTGACTGGAGCAGCTGTCAGCGGACCAAATGATCCTACATCAAAATCTAAACACATTTTCCCCCTGGATCACAAGATCTATGGCAGTCAAAGTCGTGGGGCATTATCTGCGTATTATCTATTTCAGTGGACGTATCATCATTTGCACTCGCTTGTATGAATAGTTAACGCCCAGCCACTGGACCCAGCAGACGCCACGCCCCGCCAGAGCGTTTCCATACTCGCCGCCCAAGTATTCGCCATTCAGATTGCTGGGGAAATCAAAGTTATATATATATATATTTGATGATTTATATAGATATGTCGTATCATGACTTACCTGTACATGCAGCTGTTATACCACCAGGCACCTGAGAACTGAGCAGCGCAGTTGCTGGTGCTGTTGTCGTTGTCGCGATCGAAGGTGCTGAACTTCGAGTACTGCTGATACCTGAGCGCATCGCCAGCCGTGCCGGAATAGCTGCCCAGGGTATTTAGGCCATAGAGATTCGCCTCGTTGCCAATGGCAAACGCATTGTACTTGGCGAAGCGTGTCTGGCCCTGAAAGTCCTCCAGGTGCACATAGAGTTCGTTGCGCTGATGCGCAGTTAGAGCATTCAGCTTGTCCAGGCCAATGAAGAAGCTGCCGTTCAGCTCGCCAAAGCCCTGCTGGTACGAGGACCAATTGCGGAAGAAGTTAAGTCTGGCATCGACACGGCGCTGGATGACCAGCCAGCCGGTGCCATTGAGCGTCGCATCGCAGTAGACTTCGAAGGGCTCGCCGCCATTTAGCTGTATCTTGTAGATGCCATTCTTCTTGGCCTTGGCATCCTTGCAGTTGGCAGGATACTTCTTATATACCGTTGCTACCTCAGCGGTGGCCACGCTCACGCACAGCAGCGACAACACAATCTGCAGAACTCCCATGTCGACAATCTCGTTCAATCGAACTACTTTGACTAAAGAGTCAATTATTCGCACTGTCCACTTTATAGTGATAGGCCCAACAGAATGAGCAATGAGTCATTTGCTTTTGACACTGATTAGATTGCTGTTAACTTCCTGGAAATTTAACGCTCTTCTTGGGGGAGTAACAAATAGAATTGATATAGATTCGTTATCCCAAGAAAAAAGCACACACGGTTCTTAACTCGCTTACTGCCAAAACACAATTGAAAGACAGTTGATAAGATTGGCCAACTTGACCAAAAGATATCAATATGTGCTTGACTGAGTTGGAATTACTCTAACTATGGAGTGTACTTTTAGGTGTTCTATGTGTATTCCTCAATGTTGTTAAAAGTTAAGAGAATTATAGAGCAAATATAAAAATTTCCTATATAGAAAATATAGTATGATATTAAAATTTATTTCTAGATCTGTTTTAGTGCTCGATAATATCTTGACAAAAAATATCATAGATTTGTATAAGCTGATAAAAAAAATTGTAGGACTTATAGTTATCGGAAAATTATTATCAACAAAAGAAATATACTAAATATCATAGAGCAATTCATTTAGTTATATAATCTAAGGCATAGTCTGAATAAAAAATTTAGTTAGACCCAACTGAGTTCCATTGCTCATATAAGTCAGCCCATGAGTTGCTTGAAAATCTGAATATGAGAAACTTCTATAAATGAAGTATTCTTCACCGATTACATATATAAACTATAGAATGTAAAATTTCAACATTTAGTCATTTACCTATTAGAGCTATATAAAGCATTCGATGCAATAATTTAGCTCTGATCATTTTCAACTTGATAAGAATCGGCGGCAATCCGTTTACTCTAAATAGCTTCTTGGTTACAAAGGCAGTCGAATAGATCTCTAACGGCTCTGCAGAGTCATTTAAACTAGTTGGGTTTCTGGGTTCTCTCTGAACAGGTAAGCAGTTAATTGTTTGCCGATTCACCTTTTGTACGTTTTGTATTGAACAGATCGTGCATCTCATCGAGTCCCACATGCCGTTCACTTCAACCACGATTTACCGTTGCGTTTGTTCCATCAACAGTCAATGTATATGTATATATATAGATATGTGTGTGTATATAAATCTTGCCACAACAGAAATCAAAATCAAACGAATCAACGATCGATCGACTCTTTGATGGTCCCAGCCAGCAATGACACACATTTGTCAAAACGGGCCCACTTCAAAAGGCCGTCGGAGCCAGACAATGTGGCCAAGTGCAGAGTAAAAGCAAAAACCAAAGCCAAAATCAAATGCAAAGGCAAACAGTGAACAGTAAACAGCAAACAACAAACAGCAAGCAGCATACGGCAAAACAGCAAAAGCAACACGAACACTCACGAAACGGGAAGTTGGCCATAAAGGGGAACTTGGCTAACAAAAAGCGCAACAAGTGAAAGACAAATGTGCGGGCCATCAATTGTCAAAGTCAAATGCCAACGAGGCTGACGGATTTCCACTCATAGTGTGAAATTATTTCACAGATGTATTTTCTATACCCTGCTTCAATTTGTCAGCTAGCGGGTATACTGGTTGTTGGACAATGCTAGTCATAGAGTATTAATAGCAATTTTTGGGCAGATGTTACTCTGAATATCTTCTTCAGAAAGGAATACTTAGAAGTGTTTTTTTTTTTAATTTATTTAATTTAATATTTAATAATACTACTACTCCTACTACTATTACTATTACTACTCCTACTACCACCACTATTACTACTCCTACTGCTACTACTATTACTATTACTACTCCTACTACTACTACTACTCCTACTACTACTCTAACGGCTACTATTACTACTTTTACTACTACTACTACCACTATTACTACTACTACCACCACTATTACTACTCCTACTGCTACTACTATTACTATTACTACTTCTACTACCACCACTATTACTACTCCTACTGCTACTACTACTACTATTACTACTCCTACTACTACTACTACTCCTACTACTACTCTAACGGCTACTATTACTACTTTTACTACTACTACTACCACTATTACTACTATTACTACTATTATTACTATTACTACTATTACTACTATTACTACTATTACTACTATTACTACTATTACTACTATTACTACTATTACTACTATTACTACTATTACTACTATTACTACTATTACTACTATTACTACTATTACTACTATTACTACTATTACTACTACTACTACTAATATACTCAAATATTTTTAAATGCACGCAGCTAGCTTGTCTTCCTCAATTAGGGTATCTTCAAGTGCATATACTGCAATTTACCTATTTTACTTATTGTTACGTACTTCTACACTCTATGAACCGTAAATTGAAAATTGATAATTTTTTATTATTCTCTCCATCTATCTATCTATTATTACAAATCGATTCAGTTCGATGTGGAATAGAAATAGAAATAAATTCGGTTTCATCAATCTACTTAAAAGTAGAAGAAAATTCATATAATTTATCAGATCTTCATAAGTTTCAGAACTAAATAAGAAATTTCGTTTAAGCTCGGCTCAATTGTAACATTATTTAATCGAAGTCATCTTTCTTTTGTTTTAATTTGTTGGGATTGCTCTTGCTTTGACATCATAATAATATATTCCCATTAAATTAATTAAACTTTATTTTCTACTTTCGTAGTTTTGTTTTGTTTTTATTTTGAGTGCCACGCGCAAGTTAAGAATAATTCAAAAAAACAAATTGTAAAGAAAACTAGTTTCTAGTTTCGACTGCTGTGTTGTGTCAATATGTGGCTAAAAGTACAGCTGGCAGTTCAGAAGAGTCGAAGCCCGGGTTCAGAAAACAGCTGAACATTTAGCAGAGAAATAAAAACCTTCAATTTACTTTAGCCTTATTGAAACAGTTGGCATCTGGCTCTTGGCTGTTGGCTGTATTGCATGCAGTCAATGCCAATGCCTTTTATGACTGAATGCCCTGTAGAACTCTAGAACTGTTAACTCGGCTTGGAAGACTTAAAAAAGATTAGCAAATTTTTATATGCATAAAATTTCCTTTAAGTTTAACTAATTTATTTATTTTTTTTTTTTTATTTTTTTTTTTTAAGTGTGTTTAAAAGTGCATTCAAGCTTCGTCTTAACTAAACTTAATTTTCTTTTATTTTTCGGCTGACAAATGAATTGAATTTAGTTGGTTTGTGCAGCTGTTTCTTTTTTTTTTTTAGTTGTTTGGTTATATACTTTGTTCTTTGGCTCTCAAAGCTAGTTGAAAACGTTTCCTATATTGAACTATAAACATTTCATTAACATTCCCCAATAAATAGGCGAGCAACAGGTACCCAAACAACAACAGCTGCCAGCTCTGACTGCAGTTATCTCTTTTGGGAGCAAGTGTACCTACACACATACCTGTGTATGTGCTTAGTTTTATTTATATGTATGCCGGGCCGCACTTATTAGTCTCCTGGTCTGTCTGTCGCTCTGTCTGCACTTAAATAAATCCTTCAGCAGGCTCGTCACAAAGTGTTTAGCATGAGGAGCGTAAGTGGATTTGACAACTGTCAACTGCTCGCAGTCAGACTCGCCTCGATCTTCGCTCTTCACTCTTCGCTCTTGGCATGCTAATCACGTCCCTGAGTAGGGACTTGACTGTGCTTACCTATATATGCTTATACACATCATATATCTACGTACTATGTGTAGTCATTAATGTGGCTTTGCCTCTCATTAAAACTCAATGCATTGCGCGGTCTTTGAGGGCTTCGTTTGATATGACTGCTTAGGCTGAGCAGGATATGCTCATGATTTATAGCCAAAGACCCAAAAACAGCAGAGCTATAAAGGCTTCAAGCTGAAAACTTCAGAGTTAAATTCCGTTACAGTAAGCCTGTGTTAAATTTGCGTTCAAATAATCGA
This sequence comes from Drosophila mojavensis, assembly GCF_018153725.1. Lineage (NCBI taxonomy): Eukaryota > Metazoa > Arthropoda > Insecta > Diptera > Drosophilidae > Drosophila > Drosophila mojavensis. The sequence goes on along the minus strand of NW_025318906.1, from coordinate 16,417,619 downwards.
TAACTTCAGTATTTATATGAAATCGATTATGGATAAATAAATTCAGATCAACTCACTCACATCTTGGGCAGCTAGATAACAGCTACAAAGACCTCTGGGTCAGTAGTATCCTCTAGTGGAGTACTGGGAGAGAGCACTTTAGACTTGAGCACTCTAGACAAGCTTAGAGTACTCCACTTTAGTAGACAAGACTAAATTTAAACACTCTTCTTCTTACTCATTTTCTACATTTATTTTTAAGCTATTTTGACTGGCTCTGGTCGGCTCTCATTCATCTCTCGGTTGACAAAACTTTACTGCCAAAAACAATCAATAAAATGATTTTTAATTGAAACTGCTTTAGCATCAATTTAGCATATGTTTTATACTTGTATCAAGCAAAGCTCCTCCAAAAACAAAATCAGATAATATAGTGCTTAATTCCAGCGTTTTATGCCATTCACTCACACACACATACATGCACATTTCTATCTAGATTTTATCGATAGCGCAACAGGTGCGTATATGATTTGAGTTGAAAATTTATGAAACTTTTTAATTAAGCAGCGACTAGAAGGCGGCTAATGAATTGACTGAAAGCGCATTGGTCATAAATTTTAATTATGCCCAGCGAGCATTTTAAGAGACGACCGAACCCTGAGCTGAAACCAATCCCAGCATCCAAGGCGAGCGTCACGGCTAAGTGTGTCACACAGTCAGCGGTCACAGAAATTATGTATTCAAGAACGAAAAAACTAAACGAAGTTGAACCCAAGCTGCGATTAAAGTGGAAACAAAGAAACAGGGGAGAAAAAAACACACACAACATAAATTTCAATGGCCCATGAATTCCACTTGGCACCCTCATCGATGCCTATCGATTGTCCTTGTCTCTTGACACCGATCGCTGTCAGGATATGCCAATGACCCCGCTCCTAGAAAACCGAGCCAGCCAGCCAAGCGAGCCCAACATCCTTATACACATACATATGCATATATGCATATTTCTACTTATGTTTAATACCCTTAGCTGGATTTAGCCAAACAGCAACGCTCCATTGGCCAGGCCAATGCTATTTAGCCGGGTTGGCTGCAGTCTGGCTTGCATTGGTTTGCTTGGAAGGTGTCGAGTGACTAGCTAAGCGCAAGACTCTCTACTTCTGCTTCACATGACCAGAGCAGACAAACTCTGGCGCTGTTTGCTTTCAGTGTAAAGGTATCTTGAGTGCCAAACAGTTATCACACATCAATGGCTACGAACTGGCTGTCCCACCTCTTGTCTAGCTCAGTGTCTCAGACTAAGCTAAGAATATGGGCCGGAAGCAAACTCTTAGCCAAGGCTAAATCTAGGTTTGAGCAGCTGTTTCCTTGTTTATGTATACTAATTAGAGCTTCCAGTATTATAACTAGCATTATTTTGTTAAAATAAATATCTACAACAGGCGTCAAACTTCATGGCCGAACGTACAAAGTATATATCTTCTTTTACAGACTCAACACTCTATGAAAAGCAATTTGTGAGAATATCGAAAAATATTTTTGAATATATTGAATGTAGATTTATTAAATTTAGAAACGTTTTTATTTGAAACGCCTGCAATGTTTGTTTTTACGGAGACTTAGAATTTATTTGGTAATACCTAGGAGATCGAGCAAAATATATTTATTTATTTATTTCAATAAAATGAATAGAAACAAAAAGAAGCTGTCCATCCTTTGCTTTTCTTCACACCCCTGCTGCTTAGCTACAATCTCTATGCTCACTCAGAGTATTAACATCTATCGATTTCTGTCTGTACATATTTCGATCTTCTTCAAGCTCTCTCTGCCTAACTTCGATAGACTTACTCAGAGCAATATCATTTATCGATTACTGCCTGTACCTCTTTCAAGCTCCCTCTGCTTATATCTGTTTCTAATATCTATACTCACTCAGAATTATAGCATATATCAATGAATCCTCTGATCTATTTCAAGCTCTCTCTGCCTGATTCCGATCTCTATACTTACGTCTATCGATTGCTGTCTGTACATGCTTTGATCTCCTTCAAGCTCTCTCTACCTAACTCTGATCTCTAGGCACACTCAGACTTATAGCATCTATCGATTGCTATTTCTGCTATTTCTCTGAGCGCATTTCCTGATCAATTGGGCGGCGCATATTGCATTACTTGTTCTGCTACAAGTCTTTTCCCGTTGGTGTTTTGTTGTTTGTTGTTTTTTGTTTTATAAAACGTAAATCAAACAATTTGTCCTAAATAAGTCGAGTCTGCATATTTGAGTTCAGGCAACAAATGGGCTTCTCTTTCGGCGGCGATCCATTGTTTTGCCTTTTAGGCGCTCGCTCGGCTTGCCATCTTTTATTTATGAACTTGGAGCTGATGCTGAATCCTTTTTTGGTCATGTGGCGCGTTCGTTTCTTGTTTATGTTCTTTGGTATTTGTTGTTGTTGCTGTTGTTGCTTTTGTTTTTTGTTGCTGTTGTTCGAGTTGTGCTGTTGCTCGGCAAGGGTACGAGATATCGGGCGTGTTATATCTTTTGTTGCAGCTCTTAACCGATCTTAACAGGCCATAAATCTGTTGTGGTCGAAAAGCCTAGCCCATTCGCTCAATTGCTGGCATTGATTTAGTAGCGCTTCGCATTTGCAACTGCAAAACTGACATTTATGGCACTTCAACAATTTGATGTCTTAAGTTAGCATACGAGAGAGCGAGAGAGAGAGAGAGAGAGAGAGAGGGAGAGAGAGGGAGAGAGAGGGAAGCGCTATTTCCTTATATATATTTGTCTTAACTGATGGATTAGTTCTTCTTTAACTTAAAAGCTATTGTTCCATTTGCTCCCTCTTACCTTGGCTTGCATGCTTGAAATTTGCGGCGAGCGTTCATAAATTTTTCACACCTTATGATTATCGTAACCTCCTCTTAAGTGGTCACGATCCTCATTTAGGAGCGTGTGCATTGTAAGACCCCATTTCCAACAATCCAGAAATACTTTAGTAAAAGACAAGAGGGTGTTCGGACTTCAGCAGCAGCTTATTGGATTTCTCTATATGTAGTATACATTTATTAAATATATATATTTCATATTATGAGAAAGAACATAACTCGAGGTATATATATTACAGCACTACTATTCAGAGTAAGGTAAATAGGTATATGATATCTCCTAGTCAAGTACTCCCCATGAGAGCACTCTCAATCGAGTTTGAAGCACGCTCGCTGCCCACATAAAAGAAACGAAAGTTCTTTCTATACACACATAAACCTGTTCGAAGGTTCCAAGGCCTGCGTGCTGCAAAATAAATTTCATGAATAAAATTCCTTTTCTCGGTCGTCGTCGGTGATAAGACTCCAAAATGTTCGGTTCCACTGGCTAGGGTTCGACTGCAGCGGCTCGAGCTTATCGCCGTTGCGCTTGAAGGCCTTCGGGCATTTATCACCAGCACTTGCCTCAAGCTCCATAGTGTGCGTGTTTCTGTTTAATGGATTTTTGCCTAATGTTTGGTCACTTCTGCTCCGCTGCTCACCCCCACTCACAAAAGCCCTCAATTGATTTGGTTTTGAAATCAGTTCTACGCTCTGGCGCCTAATCAAACTTATAACTTCACAATATACATTAATATGAGATTTATTTTCCAATTGAAAGAACAGAAAGAAAGAGGTAGAGTGAGAGTGAGAGAAAGAGAGAGAGCAGTGAATAATTAGTTCAATGGAACCATTAAACGATAAAGTCGACAACTGAGAGCTGTATTCCTAAAATCGAACTTAATTTCTGATAAATCAAAGTATTACAAATTTATTACAAATTTATTGGTAGTACCGGGAATGAATTCTGATAAATTTTTAAATATGTATTATAATTTATTAATTCATTCCTGAGAGAAAACGCAATACAAATATTAATTCAGAAGTAAAAGCCAAGCAAAAGCTGTTGAAAATTCAGGAAAAATTTTTATTATTTATATTTTTATGTATTTTTTTTTTTTTTTTTTTTTTTTTTTTTATAAAATAATTTTTGTAGAATTTTGACGTTTGCTTTGAAACCATTATTAAATTCTGAAACCAGATATATTTAAGAACTCAAAATGGAATTTGGTCCCGTTTTTTTCATGAACTATTTATACATTTATCTGGATTTTTCTGCATAAAAATGCATAATAATATAAGCTTATCTCTGTTGTGCCAAGTATAATATTGTTTTTACTTTTAATCAATTATAGCATTTTGGGCCTATTATTTCTAAATTAGTTTAATATAAAGTAGAAACGAACAGTTTTTAATGAAATTCTTAATTTAAAATAGACTTAGTATATTTCCAATGTCAAGAATTCTATATGCTATATACAGAAGCAGAATAAGATATATGCTTTGTATAGGACGTGACTTGGGTTTTGGTTTAGCTGAAGAGTGAATATTTCTGGCATGGCTTCTATATTCATATTGGCTGCAAGATAATCTCATTCATGACACACATTAGTCTAGAATCTATAGAACCTATCTCTATTATCCGCCAAGTCTATCTATAAAACCTATCCAATGTTTCACGGCTACAATTTCTTAGACACTCTCTGAAATGGGCAATAAATAAATGACAAGCCAATCTAGAGCCATGACCATTATCATTTAATGACAGTCATGAAATACATCAATTTATTACCGTGCTATAGCTGAGCCCAATCTTATCTCTAATTTCACAACGTCTTGCCTTTTCATGCTATGTACTGTAGATTTGCCTGGAATATTATGAAATACTTGTGCAGCTCGGTCACATAATCTATAAAATTTAGAAAATTTTACTATATGTAAAGAGAGTAAGAGCTTGAGTGAGAGCTGAGTTAAAGACAAAACTTCGACTTCCAATTGTAATTTGCCTTGACTTTAAGTTTTTAGTCACTCGAAATGATGCATTTTTAACTGTTTGACCTTTGACTAGACTATGAACTCATACATCTAGATACAGTCAGCTAGTTGGCACATACTATAGATGCTGCTGCTGCTGTCTTGTAGTGCAGTGTAATGAGTTAAGTTTTGCGCTGACTCTCTAGCCAAGACCTAAAACGTCGCCATGCATCAAGTCTAAAATCAACAAGTACTTAATTAAAATACAAAAAAAAAAAAAAAGACGAGAGAAACTACTATGAGCCAGGATGCATAGCTGCTGGAAATGAAGATGATTCTGTGATGCAGTCAAAAATGCGGCAGCTGTCGGCATGGCATATACACTTGTCACTGATCCGCTGCCCGCGGCTCTTACCGGTCTCGATTCCAGTTTTAGCTGCAGTCCAGTTAAAGTCATAGCCCTCATTCTCGATTCATTATCTGTATGTCTCTCTGTCTGTCTGCCTGTCGTTCTGTCTGTGGCCAGAGCCATTGAAACCCTTTATTTGTTAGCTGCTTTTAAGCAAATTACAGCTTTTGCTTTTGCTTTTGCTGTTGATGCCGAGCAGGTTAATTTGGTCGCTCTCTGTGCACTGGGGCTACCTGCAGCTTGACTGTCGCTATCTCTCTCTCTCTCTTTCTCTTTCTCTGTCTTTATCTCTGTCTCTGCCGCTGCCCTTTGACGTTCTGAGCCGTCGTGGCATCCAACGTGAGTGAAAGCCGACGGCGTTGCGAATGCGTTTGTTGCTTCTCTTGTCATATGACTGTAAAACCTGAATACAATCATATTTTGCATACGTATGAAAGGCACGATTACATCTATTCTAGTTTTCTCTTTGCAGCTCTGAATAACGTATTTAAAATAAATATTGCTTTATTGATTAATACCTGATTGTTTTTACAGCGAATTCACGAAGTCACTTTGCTTTATATTTTGTTCCCTATGACAAATGTATTTTCTCATAACACTCTTCTGGCTGATAATTACAGTATCAATTATTAGGAATCTGTATTTCTTAAGAAACAATCAATCAAGCATTCAATCAGGCAATAACCATCTATGCACTGGATCAGTATGCTACAGTCGATCACTATTATCAGTGAGCTCCACTACGTAATTGTCGCCATTAGTCAATCAGTGTGTCAGAGTAGATCAATCAGTCAATCAACAAGTCCTTCATTTCGTGTCTGATTATCCATCAATCAGCTGATCAACCAGTTAGTCACCCTGTCAATAATTCAGTCAATTGCTGCCTTAAACATTCAATCAATCAAGAAAATACTTAAGCAGTTCATCAGTCAATCAATCAATAGGCTCAATCAGAGTCAGTCAATTAGTAAGCTGGTCAGGCAACTAGCAAATAAACTAAGTTTGATTGATCAATCAGCAAGCAATCTATCTAGCTAAAATCAGTCAGTTTGTAATTCAATAACCCTGAAAGTCAATCATCAATCAATCATGTAATTAATTAAATAATTCAGAGTCAATCGATTACTTAAACAGTAAGTCAACCAGTTAAGAAGCTGTTGAGTCATCTATCAGCTAGTCAGTCCATCCATCCGCCAGTAAGTCAGATCAATCAGTTAGCCAGTAAGTCCGTATGTCAATCAGTCAGTCCCTCAGCTCAGCTCAGTGAGCTCAGTGAGTTAGTCAATCAATCAGTCAACCAAGTAGAGTCGGTTCGCCAGTCTATTAACTATTCAATCAGCTACTCAATCAGTCAGTCAGTCGGCCAATCAGATGGCCCATCAATCAGTTCTCACTGCATACATGCAATATATTGTAATAGGAATTGTATTAAAATTCAAATGATACTTCGATTCAAGTGCTTTTTTCTTCTCTCGAATAAGCGCACGCTTGCAATAAATATATATCACTGACTGCAAAAATAAAGAAGGCAGCAACGGCTACCAATCCCCGAGCCACTAACCAGACAAAGTCCAACGGGTTGGCAACGGGTTGCAGCCAAGTCAATTGGCCTCGTAGACGCCCCTCGGCCGTCTCGTCTGCTCTCGTCTGGTGCTCGTGCTCGCCCCATGGGTGCCATGGGTATGGTCGATCGTTTGACTCTGACTCCGCCGACGTACGGTTAAACGCTTCACCTGTTCGCGCAAGGCGTTTGCTTTTGCCTGCCATAACTCTGCCTCTCTGCGCCCCGCCTTGACTGAGTTTGCCAACTTGACTTTTGCAACCAAGAGGCGTTAGTTATTAAAACAACAACAACAACAACAACAGCAGCAGCAGCAGCAGCAACATCTACTACGATCAACGAACAGAGAGTCGAGAGCCAAGAGCCGAGAGATGTGAAGTCTGGGACCTGGGGGTCTGCATTAGTAAACGCGCGTGCTTCCTTGCCTGGTTGGCTGCCGGTTGAAAACTTGTTTCGATTATGAAAATTCCAAGCATTAATAACTCTGTTGCTCGATTGCGCTTTTTAAGACGGCAACGGGCGGCAAACTTGCTACAAAAATTTCTGTGCTATAAATAAAGCAAACACAAAACAGAAAGAAAGAAAAAAAAACACATGAATACACTCATATATAATATACATATGTATGTATGTATATATAGATATATAGTTTCATAAAGAAGAAACTCAAAATTCGTATCTTAACTGGCAAATGCATCAAATAGCCAACAGTAGCTGGCTAAAGTGGCTAAAATAAAAACTCTATCTACATATTTGCTGCCCCTTTTAAATGCTCGCTCAATTAGTGCAGAGAAGTGGTTTGGCTTTGGAAAAGTTAGTTAAAGTCTCTGTCTTTATCTTTATTTCGCTCTCGCTCACTCTCTTTTTAGCAAATTCAAATTTCTTCTCATATATTTTCTAAATTCTTTGGTTAATCTTCATCCTTTAGTCGCATATACCCGATTGCTAGACTTGGACCTGCTTCATATGCACTTGTAAGTATTTTATGTCGTTTGTCAGCTACGGGTTACAGAGGCTTGCTAATAATTACAACAACCACAGCAAGTTTTCCTGCAACACGCAACACTAGTCAGCAAAAATGCATCTGAAATTGGCGACATTAAACTGAATATAATTTCAATTTAATTGTTGATACTTCCTTTTTTATTTATTTATATATTACAATTTTTTTTTATATATATATTTTTTTAAATTATTAATTGTAAAAAATGAATTAAGTAAATTCTTTAATATAATTTATTATATATATTTTTCAGCTTTAAACATCTATATAGTTATTTAATCAACTAAGCATAAATTTCATTAAATATTTATTCAAAAGGACATTGCAGTAAACCCATAGATTATTTCACTTTTAAAAATGTGTAATTTTTATTCCTCTCAATATAAATTAAATGATTGCCCTGAGAATATCTAACCTGACTGTAAAGCCTTTAATGAAAATTTATTATTATAATAAAAGGCGAGAGACAACTTCAAAGAGAAACTAACTAGCGGGGTATCCCATCTAGAAAATATTTTAGCTATTTTGAAGCCAAATTACAAATTTGTATTTATAATTTATTCTTCAATCTTTTAATATTGTATATCAATAAAAAATCAACTTTTTAGGTAAAGGGTTACATTTCGAATTAACAAAAGGTCGACTAGAAATAAAAGAAAATTTGTGAAGATTTCTTCTTTGGCTAATTCAATAAGTTAATCGATCAGGGAGCTCTAAGCTAAGTTGGATCAAGATAATATTTTATGCATAAATTAATTATAATTAAGTTGTCTTTAGCAATACAATTTAGGCTTTCTATTAATTAATGCAAAGAAATTTGTTTAAAGTTAATTAAATATTATAATGTATTACATTAATAAGTAAATGGAAGTTTATAGAAATATGTATATTAATAGTTTATCTCAAATTATAATAAATTAAAATATAATGTGTATAATTTTCATAATATATACAGTTTATTAAAAATTATATTAAATGAATTATAAAATTATTATGTAACAAAATATATACAGTTTGCTTATAATCATAATAATAATAAATTATAAAATTTATATATAATAAATTATTATACTTTATTTAAGATTTTATTAAAATAAATTTAAAAATTATAATATATTCAAATAAAACTAATTTCGGTTTTATTATTAACATTTTTTTAAGCAAATTGATGCCAAACACAACAAATTCTCTCTCCGGTGTTAGTCAGTGTTACCTGTTAACCTGTTACCACCTGCTAGCTTCTAGTTGATCGCTGTTGTTGTTGTTGTTGTTATTATTACCTTGTTTCTTCAGTTTCAGCCTCGTCTTTGTCCTCTGCTTGATCTGCCACTTTTGAGCTAAGGTTCATTGCAATTTCTATGCAAATTTATCTAATTTTTTACGTGTTAAATTTATACCTGTGTCTGCTGCATGTATTTGTGTGTATGTGTGTGTGTGTGTGTGTGGTTGTTTCTTTCTCTTCTTCTTCGATAGTTAATCGTATGTAGTATAGTGGGCATGTACACAGGTATAGATGTAGCTGTTGGGGTTGGCAGTTCGTTTATAAAAGCAATTCATACATATTCATAATGATAGCGAGCAGATTCCATGCCAGCTAATTGCTCACTGAGCTGCTCGATCAGATGCCCACCTGTTGGCCGTAGCAGCCAGCTTTGGTCAGCTGCCAGGGAATGTATGTATATAGATATAGTTAAAACGTATGGCGTTAAGTATGAATCATGGCACATTTTTATCGGCGACTAATTTAGAACTCGTGGGAAGCTTGACTGAATATTGATCAAATCACATTTTCTGATCTATTTCGCAAGCTAGCAGCAGTTTTTGGTTATTTTTGTGTGTGGCTATTAGAAAAGGGAGCTCAAGGAATAATTGAATGGTTAACAAAGAGAAGAAGCAAGAGCCAAGTTGATAGGAATTTACAGATTTTTAAGACTAGAGACTAGAGAATGATTTTCATACAAATGTCTCTTCATAGCATATTCCCAAATTAATTATATTTCAAATCATCTCTAACTTATTTGGCTCTTAAGAAATCTCTTTAAACTTATATCAAACTCTAGCTATTTCAGTTCATCCTAAAGTTACAAGAAATTTAATTATACTATATATTAAGTATACATAAATATAGAATTTTTCCCTTTATCATTTTCTTCTATTTTAAGCGCATATTTCTAAGTTTCCGTGAATTGCCTAGTCGACTTTCTCTCTGCTTCTCATGTTCCTTAGCTTCCAGCCATCGGCTTTCTTTCCAATTTTGTTTTTTTAATTTTAGCTCATATTCTTACTTCCTGACATTTTCTAGTCGTTCACTCCTTGCTAAATCAGCTATATTTGCAAGTTCTTTGCTTTTAGCATGCTCTTAATTTGGTTAACGCTATTTACGCTCTTGATTGCATTAGTTCGCGTTAGCTAAAATCGCGTAGAGCGGCAAAACAAATATATTAACGCTTTTAATAACAAGCCTTGTCTGGCGTATTAGCCACACTTGCGTGGCTCAAAACAGGTGTTGCAATCTCAACTACAAGCCAAAAACTTTGTGGAAATATTTCAAAATACATTGAAAAATGTTTTAGATGCAAACTAAACTATTTTAATAGTATTATATGTATGGGCATAAATTATCAGTGAATAACTGATGAAATGAAATATTTTTAAGTAGTATTCCAGCATGAAACATCCATGTTTAGTTATCCAAAATAATCAGCTTGTGTAGATAACTTATTTAACTCAGTTAACAACTAACAATTTAAAATAGGATTTATTTTGTTTTTTAATAATTAATTTATTTTTTAATTTTTAATTTCGTTTTAGTATTTAATATTAAATAAAAAAATGTAGTATTTCTTATTTATTTAATTTTATTTTTTATTAATTTTTTATTTTACCTACTTTATTAATTTTTTGTTTGTTTGTTTATTTTAGTCTTTAATGCTAGATAATATTTAGTATTATTTTACTAGTACCCATTTCAATACGCATGCACCACTAGCTAATTATTTCACCTGAGCTACCTGAGTGCAGTTGATTCATTGTCTGCCTTGCCTGGTTGCAATCGCATTCCACTGGCTGAAGGCTCCAGTAGGCAACATAACAATGCTAATTTGATGCACCGCCACCGCTAAAGAGTGGGCGTGGCCGAGAGCAGGGTCTGCCTGTTGAATAGAGGCAGCAGCAACCTTGTTCTTGTCGCTCGGGCTCCTCTCTTAACTCTTAACTCGCTCGCGCAGCTGCCCAATTCGAGCTAACGGACAGAGCCAGTTACCAGTTACCAGGGGCAATTGGACGCAATTGAACGTTCAATTATCCATAGCCAAGACAAAGACTTTTAGTTGCGCTAGCTCGCAGAGAGCTGCCAGCGATATGGTAGTTTTTTCTATGCCCTAATAGAGGATAGTTTAGTTCGCATATGAAATGTGCAAACAATGTGTGGGGGAGAATGAAAGAAGAATTGCAGTTTGAGTTTTCAATATATGATCTGTTATAATATGATATCAATAGAAAGAGTATTTGCACTGCGGCCTGCATGATTGCTAAATCTTCCAGCCGCAGACATTCGTTAGGTGGCACGAGTCATGCCTCATCCACTTGCCACATTGATAAATGAACGTTAATATTCTGACTGCTTCTGCACTTAGCTGTTTATTCTACTCTGACCCATTTTATAGCCGCAGTCCAACAAGCCGGAAATAACTTCATTGGCACTGGTTACTACAGCTAGAAGATGAATAGACGTCTGCTCAGAGAGTCATGTATAACGATTTTTTATTTATGTGTATATATGTTATGCATTCATATATGGGTATTTAGATGTATGCCTAGACTCTAGTATTAATTTTGAATCGAGTTCATTGTGAATTAAATGAATATCTTAATCAACTCTATATGTACTATAAATATTATATAAGTTTATTTCCCAAAGCATCATTATAAAAATATTTATACATTTAAATATTTGCATAATATTATAAAATATATATTTCTATTTATCAATATATATATAAAATATATATTTCTATTTATCAATATATATATATATATATATATATAAATTGCATGGCATATACTATAACTACATGTACTACACATACTAAGGCCCTTTGGGGCATAGCGAATTGGCTAACAGCTGTTAATTTTCCACTTTTATAGCTAGAACTCTAATATCTGGCAAGTGGTTTACAGTTGACCTTTGTTATGGACTAACAAAAAAAAAAAACATATATATATATACATTTATATTATATACTCCATATACCATATATAAATCGGCAAAAGCTATATCTAAATCACTTTAACGCTCGCATCATCACTCCATATAGTTGGATCACTGTTGATCTTCTCTAATGATATATCTATTCATTATAAAATCAGTTATCTTATCAATGTTTATATAAAATTATTACTTTTTAGACCATAAACAAGTATTATAAAGCCGACTTCCTGACCTAGCTTTGCTATGATATGTGCACCATTCACAAATTTAATTTCTAGCTACAGAAATTCTATTCAGTTATTTTATGGCATCTATTTATGATGCCCAAACAATTTTTAGGTATTTTATAAAAATTGTATAAAACTAAAAATAAATAGAGATAAAATTAAACCGATTTGAATAATAAAATTTGGAATTTGAAATTTTTGTTCAAGCAAGCTAAAGGTATTACAAGTTCTATAAGACATCATACTACAGATACATACTCGATTCTTAATTGTAGAAATGTATAGTATATAAAAATATGCGGTAATCCGCCTGCTTCGGCCCGCTGTTGACAGCACAGTTTCTTAGCCCATTTTATGGATAGAGCGTATTAATAAAAGAGAAACAGCGAGAAATGAGCTGGCATGGAGAAGATCATTAATGCACAGTTAAGAGCCTCCGGCTACAGGGCTCTCAGGTTTCGCCAATGTATCTATATACTATTTCTATGCATGTGCTTGTGTGTGTGCGTGTGTGTGTGTTTGTGTGTATAATGTGTGCTAAGTAAGTTTTGTTATAAGGCTACACATCTTTTACGACTTTAGCCAGAGTCGAAGCAGATTAGTGGATGCTGCTGGTGAAGGGGCTGCGCCTCTGCTTAGTTAGTTAAGAGTTAAATTTGAACCTGTTCTTTTGGTTACAGTTGTCGCTGGGACGCTCGCTCACTCGCTCGCTCGCTCGCTCAGCGCGATCTTCGTGCTCGGTATTATTAACGATCATTATGAGGTTTTAACTTAAGTGGTCAATTAACATTTGCATGACTGAAATCGGAATTGGAAATTAGTGTTTAACTAATTTATGCGTACAGAAAAAGAAACTCCTAGCGCTCGCTTAAAGAGAACAGGCTTGACAGCTCTCCGGCCTCCGGTCTCTGGTCCCTTGAGTTCTCTGCGATATTTGTGGCCAAAGTCTGACGCAGGGCCACGTAGACTTTGAGGCGGGTTCATTAGACCTCGAAGACGGCTGCATTTTTAATTACACAAATGTTGGAAAACACAACAAAAAATAACTAAATCAGCTGCTTAAAGGGCCTTGACTCTAATCATTTCCAGTTGTCGTGATCGAGGCAATAAACTTTGGTATTTTGTACCTTGATTGAAACATTTAAAACTAATTTTTACCATGCATTTCTATATCGATGATATAGCTCTTTAACATCTATCTATTCAATATTATTCTATAAATTTTACAGATATGTTTGAACAGCTGTGTCAATTAATATAAATATATAGTCAAATACTTTGGCTACCCTATGCACATATTTAAACACTTCAATCTCGAGAACTTTTTCAATTATATTTTGGGTACAGATTCAGCTACGATTAATATTGATTCAGTTCCATTTTCCAAGCATATTCTTCTCCATATTGATTAATTTTTTTAAATAAATTGTTGTAAAGCAATTATCTTTATAATAACAATCTCCAAGTGATATTAAAACACAATTAGCTTTTTTACTGAAAAAGTAGAATTTCTTTTCAACCAAAGCGTTCGACAAGTACTCGAAATTATGGGCGCCAGCAACAATCGCATCCGAGTTCGAGTCCGAGTCCGAGTCTAATATAACTTTATCAATAGCTAATGTATGCGATTAGATACTTACCGTGCGGCTCTTTAGCAGTTCACTTAGAGTCCATGATTAGATAGACTTGGGCACCATGATTAGATACCCTACGTAGTGGCCAAGCGGTGACCAAACAAATTTCAGCTGGAATGTAGAATAAGTTGAAAGCCCCGCTGATAAGATGTGATCAGAGGTTGGGCCCAAAAGCCACGTCTGAACCATAATTTTTCAAAGATGAATGAATGAAACGAATCGTCTTTATTGCCATAGTATAATATATTTACTAGGTTAATTAGAGTCTGAGTAGTTGGAGTAGTTTGGATCTTTTTTGTTGATATAAAAACTAATTTTGATATTGAATAGTCCGATTATTGCTCAGTTGGAACTGGATTATGGCAGTAGTGGTTGCCAGGCAGACACCGGCATTATCTTTGACGCATGGATATCGAGTGGTCCCTGGTCACATTTTTGATTAACAGCAAACCAATCAATACAATCACTAACCCTCTACGGGCCTCCACTCGACTCCATGCTCCATAGTCGTATATATATATATACATATATGTATATATTGAAGTGTTTTTCTATCGCTGTATGATTTTCTATTTGCCCGAGTTCGGGTTCTTGATAGGGTTATGAAATGACTAGCTCGCTGCCTTGATAGGGGCGTTTGGGTGGCTGCGCAAATGTTATATGATTCCGACTTTGATAACTATTTTCAAATTTGCAAATTCATATAAATTATGAAATTAGGAAGAACCTGCCTCTATAAAACTTGTGTCAATTTTATGGGTAGTAAAAAATGTGCTAGGCTGTCTTAACCTACATTCAAATGCGGTTAAACTGTATTGCAAACTAACTGTAACATACAGCTATATCAATATCAGAGCTTAATTGCTTGAAAGTTTGCTTTTGATTGAGACGTCACGATGATTTGGAATTTGAAGATATAATTTATGGCTGGCCGCCTGACTGGCAAAGTTCTATTGGAGAAGAGAAAGAGAGGGAGAGAGAGAGAGAGAGAGAGAGAGAGCGAGAGAAAAACCCAGAGTGTGCCTTCTTCATTAGTACCGCTGCTAGGTTCATTAATAGGTGTTATATTCGTTCCGGTTATGTATCGACGTTCTCTTGGTAACGCTTGGCAACGTCTCGACGGGGCGACCGCAACTAACATCCATTGCAATGCCTCACTTTACGTATATTTTTTGGTTTCCTTGATTAGATTTTCGCAACCAACCCCCCAGTGCACCTCAGCCTAACCTAAGCTCCATATCCACTTGACTTTGCTGACAAATGGGAAGCACTGTGCGGTTGAAGGTTGAGTGCGTTGTAAACCGTTTACAGCCCATACTTCAGCGTTTTTAGTGTCTATTATCTGAGTTGTGTAGACCATATACCATATATACAGACATACATACATACATACATATGTGCGTTATATATGTGCATATGGCATAGACTCAACAGTTGGCTGTCGTTGACTCTCTTGACAATTGGCTTAGTTGTTTAGCTATTTTACCTTGTTGTCAAATGTTTGACAAGAGCAGGCTGCACCAATCTTATCTTGAATCGAGCTGACCAGGCCATAGATGAGTACAGCTAGTTGTTAGCTCATCTCTCAGTCAGTCAGTTAGGCAAGACAAACAGCTAGTTGATTAGCTGTCTACACAAAAACAGTTAAATTCTTTATAAGCTACTGAATGGAAGACAACGTTCTTGGCTAAGATGTTTTGAATATGGCATGTATATACATATATAGAGAAGAGACAGAATAGAGAGAAGAGATCAATAATTAGGCTTAGAAATTGGCTAATAAAAAATAAAATAAAATTGAAAATCTACAAGAGAAACACGTATCATAAAATATTTAATTTTAGCTCTTGTTTACCTGAACACACACAAACACATACTTATATAGAGGCTTGGTGTCATCGAAGATCTTTCTCTTAACTGATGTCATCCAAAATTGACACGCCTCTATTTAAGATTTTGAGCAAATTTTGTTTATATATTTTTTTTTGTAAGCGGGCAGGATTTCTGCCTAAATCTTGAGACCTTTTCTTTTCTCTTTTTAAAAATATTTTTCCATTTTTTTATTGCATTTATGATGGAAAAGGACACGGACGACATCTTTACCTGACAGTATTAGAGTTATTTAAAACAGGAATCTAATGCTGCCCGGTAAGATGTGAACAGATGTCCTAGCAAATAGGCAATTGCAGGTAAATATTTGGATATGTTTTATATTATTTTCTAATTATATTTTATTGAATTATTTTTTTTAGCACGATTTTGTTTATGTGGTGACATATTGGCATATGAATGCCAATACCCAAACACCAATCAACTTTCTGTTTTTTTGTTTCTTTCTTTTTTTGTATTTTACGGGTGTGTTTCCGACGCCAACGGCGAAATTCTACTTTGGACCGGAGACCACGAGCGCGTTGGCCACGGGGCGAGAGGATGGAGAGCATATGATGAGGCTAAAAAAAGCAACGCCTACCAGCGTGTATAACAATTTGAAATGGTGCACAGTTGGTGTACTACACACACACTCTCACAGGAATGCGTGTGTGTGTGTGCATGAACATTGGCACTGTTATTGTTGATGTATTTATAATTAAATCGACGACGTTGGCGCCAGTCAACAGTAACGCGATTTGTTGGTTACGCCAAGCACACACACACACACGTACGCGCGCGCAGTTTAATTGTTATAAATATATATTTATGCATATATATGTAGAGTAAGCGTCGATCGAGTATTTGTGTAATGGATAAACGTTAATTGAATATTTACACTTTGCTTTTTTTTTTTTTTTGACACCGGAAATACACACTCGCACACATATTTCAGATAGACGCACACACGTGTGCGCATTAGGCGCGCAGCGGCTGGCAGTGCTGCTAACCGTCTTGATCAAGCACCAAATAAGAATTGAGAAACGCGATAAAAAACTGAGAAACAGTCGGGCGGAAATTCAAAATCTTTTTGAAATGAGCTAACAGCGAGGTAGGCACAGCTGAATGTTAATGTTAACATACACAAGTGTTCGACATCCAACCGTTTGCGACTCAACATCGAACCAGCTGAACAAACTCATTTGTTTGACAAGAATGTTATTGCTCCAGCTGTTATTCAGCTGGAACTTGATGTTATAATTTAAAAGGAAACAGAGCAGCAGAATAAATACTATTTTAATTACTTGTTATAAGTGGGAAACTGAAATAGCAGAGAAATATAATGCTAACTCACAATGGCACTGCTCTGAGAGCAGCCAACAAGTTGCATCGACCCAGGCGCAACATCGAACCTGTGCTTGGCGTGTTTGACAACGCTTATGTTAACTGGCTGCCTGGCGTTAAGTTTGAGGTTTAAGGATGCCGAAATGTTCAATTTAATGATTAACAAAATATAAAATTTCTTTTGTTTTTGGTGCATACTGTATGTATGTGCTTAGAAAATATTTTATCTTTTTATATATGTATATCATTTGAAAAATCATATACTGGACTTTTTAAAATGGAATATGTATATTCCAAGAAATTTGTCTTGATTTTGGCGGGATTTTTTCTTTTCTCTGGAAAATACTTGAATTTAAATATTTAAGTCTAACTGAAATCTATTACTGTCTAGACCTAGGGATTACCTGCCTTATCACGGGGCCCGTCATATGAAAGTTAGTTTAATTATTAGACCATGATTTGACGTTTATTTCCATCAATATGCTGGCAGCTTTTCGATTTGAGTAGAATTCATAATAATTAACATTGTTATAAATGTGCTTAAATGCTTTTAATTATTTAGTTTTTTTGGTGACACTCAACTGTGACAGCCGAATGCCGCTAAAGCTGCAATCGAGCACGTGTCAAGGGTCAAAGTCCGAATTATATATTTAAATAATTTGCGTCGATTTCCGATTTTTTTTTATTCTTAATTTTAATAAATGTGTGAAACACGCTTGGCCACCGTGCAAAGGTGTGAAAATCCTGAACACACACACGCACACACACATTCTCGCACACAGAGACTGAAAATGCGATTCAATTTAAAGTGGGATGCATTTAACTGTATTTGTTTTGGGATTTGATTTCGTTTGCAAGCACTCTTCGATTAATTCAATTTACGCACTTGATGTCAGTTGATGATTTTCGTATGAGTTTTTTTAGTATTTACTTTTATTTTATTTTATATTTTAATTGCCTTTTCCTGCTGAGTTGCCTGTTTTAGTATTTTATTATAATTCATTTGAAACTATTTCTCTTGATTGTCGGATTTACCCACCCGGGTGGCAACATATAATTGAAGTTTATTTTATTTTATATATACCAGTGTATATATATTTTTTTTATTTGATTTTTTACGCCTCGAGAGAAGAGCGAGCAGACGTCCAACAGGGCACGCGGCACACGATCAACTGTAACGGTAAAAACGAAACAAGTTTGATATAAAGTATAAAAGTTAAGTTCCAAATATAACAACAGACATGTCGTCTATGTTAAGCTTAACATTAACATGTTGTAGAGTCAAGCGTGAGCAGTTGCTGTTATTCAATTATTCGCGGAATCGTGCTCTCTTGGCTCTACAAACGCGAGCAAGAGAGAGCACCTATTCCTTCTCCCTCTGTCCGCCTCTCACTAAATACGCTGTGCGTTTTATTTGTTGTCGCATTTCTATTAGTTTGACATTTGTTTTTACTACAGCCATCTCGTTTCGTCGCACACACTGCGGCCGGCCTGGGGCGTGCTGTAGTCATCCTGCTCACAGCACACATGTTGCGACCGCATGGTTTCTGCTTTACGTTCGATCGTTCTTCTTGCTGTGCCTCGACTTGAGCATGTTAGAGCTTGTACATGTATGCGGGACAGCACTGCGTGGCTGGCTCTGTAAATGTTTGGAAACAACAAATACACGCTGCATCGGCATAAGTCCAAATGTAGGCATTATTCTAAGCCGGTCTTCGGTGCTGAGCGAGGTGCTGTTATCATGCACTAACTAGTAACTCTTGCCATCCAACCAATTTTCGACATGTTCACTCAATTAATGAGAGCAGTACCCTACCCTGCCCAACCAGCCCATCCATCCATCTATCCATCCATAATCACACACGCCGCTAACTAATTCAGGTTTGATTTGGAGCGTTGTTTGGTGGGAAATGCGCAGACAGCGAGCAGCGGTCGCAAATTGTCTTCCTCACCTAACTGGACAATATTTAAAGACCCTAATTGATATAGTTTTGGACAGCTTGAGAAATGATTTGTGCTACATACATACATACACACAAGCCACCAGACACATGTTTGTCCAAGCAATACGTAATGTATGCATACCCACACATACACACATTTTTGGGCATATGTGTGAGCATGCATTTGTATTAGGTTTGCCAAATACCTCATTCGGCATATTTTTTGCTTTAAGCATAAGCGCAAATACATGCGTGATATGTGTATATACCTATGTATGTGTGAGTGTGTGTGTATGAAGAAGAGTGGTAGGCTCTCACACTGTCATCGTCAACCGAAACTCACAAATTGTTGGGTTTGAGCAGCAGCGTGTTGTTGCTTTAGCCGCTGCCGTTGCCGTTGCTGCCGCTGCCTTTTAGTTTCATGAGCAGGAGATCATTGTCAGGTCCGGTTCTCAAAGTTCTTTTCATTTTTTTTTTTTCGTCTTTTTCGTCTTATAGCACATACACACACTTCACACACTGCGTACCTACTATGCGTAAAAGTCTCCTGTAGTTTTTTAATTTCCATTTTTTTTTCGCTTGCCTCATTTCGTGGCCCCTTCCCAACGAAAGCCTTTTGCCCATTCCAGCCGGACCTGCCTCTACGTCTGTGCGTCTCATCTCATTCACTGCCCTCGGCTCGCTCACTCTCCCTCTTTCTCGCCCTTTCTCTCCGTCTCGTTCTTTTGTGAATTGCTCATGAGAATTCACCCTGTGGCAACTAATTAAAAACGGAGCATTTCCAAGGAGGGATGCGCGAGGAGCTCTAAAATGTTCGCAAAATATCATTCCTGATCCTTACGAGCAACAATTTGTTCTTCATTTCAGCTTTTCCATTTGAATTGGTTCTGATCAAAGAAAATATAAACCTTAAAAACAAGTATATAAAACAGAAAATAAAAAGCTGAAAATAAAATAAAATAAAATAAAAATAAATAACATATATTTATATCAAGTCAATTCATATTTTGAATTAAAAATTAAAAACTAATATAATTAATCAATAATCAGTAAGCAAGTTATAAATCCCAGAAACGGAGCATTTCCAAGGAGGGATGCGCGAGGAGCTCTAAAATGTTCGCAAAATATCATTCCTGATCCTTACGAGCAACAATTTGTTCTTCATTTCAGCTTTTCCATTTGAATTGGTTCTGATCAAAGAAAATATAAACCTTAAAAACAAGTATATAAAACAGAAAATAAAAAGCTGAAAATAAAATAAAATAAAATAAAAATAAATAACATATATTTATATCAAGTCAATTCATATTTTGAATTAAAAATTAAAAACTAATATAATTAATCAATAATCAGTAAGCAAGTTATAAATCCCAGAAGCTTAGCTATGTAGATTCATTGGTACATAAGATTCGCTGTGGATAGAGTAAAATAATTATATGATTTATATATGGGAGGGCCTGACTAGTAGACACCCTGAACACACACACACACACACATACACACGCATAAGATTATGCAGTGCATTGTAAGCATTAACTATGATACGATGAATTACGACTGCTATACAATAACTTTTCATTCATGATAAATATGATTTATATTTTCTATTATACTCTCAGCCCATTCTAAATGGAAAGGGAATGTGTTTTTCAAATTGTAGATAACAGGCAGAAGGAGAGAGGTGTGGCAGATACCACAAAATGTATAGTATATTCTGAAATACTAATCTAGCCCAGTTTGTCTTCCTGTATTAGATGAAGATCTAGTCTTGGTGTTTGTTTCACATATATCTTTTAGCTGGGCATGTCCGATTATAGCAAGGTTTCTTATTTTGTGTCTTTGTCAAAAATTGAATTTCTATGTTTATAAACTGAAAACAAATTTTATATTAATTACATATCAGAATTAGTTGATATAACAGCCTAGTTTCTGCTGAATAACTATACGGAGGTACGTTGCAGTAATATTTTGTAAGAATCTCTCTAACAGGTGCAAAAACACCTCTTTACACAAGTGGACGGTTTTGGCGTCTAAATTGCATATAAAAGGCATTCCTATGAGTGCTACTAATTCAGTTAGAGTTGGGCAAGTGAGAGTACATCATGAAGCTGAGCCTGAACGTGTTGATCCTGTTGAGCCTGGCATTGTACGCCAATGCATTGGTCTATTACACCAAAATGGACAAGGGAGGTAAGAGATTATAGGGCTACCAATTCAAGCAAGGCGTCAATAAAAGCTAACGTGTCTTAGCCAATGGATGCAAGCCCAAGCCCCCAGCAGCCAAACAGGATAAGCCAGGCAATCCAGCGCCAAATACAAGAAACGACGCAGCAAAGCCAGACCCAGATGCGGCAGGAGGAGGAGGAGGAGGAGGAGGAGGTGGAGGAGGAGGAGGAGGAGGAGGAGGAGGAGGAGGAGGAGGAGGGGGAGGAGGAGGAGAAGG
Organism: Drosophila mojavensis; assembly: GCF_018153725.1. Classification (NCBI taxonomy): domain Eukaryota; kingdom Metazoa; phylum Arthropoda; class Insecta; order Diptera; family Drosophilidae; genus Drosophila; species Drosophila mojavensis. Next base: position 16,396,159 of record NW_025318906.1, on the reverse strand, counting down.
AGGAGGAGGAGGAGGAGGAGGAGGAGGAGGAGGGAGGAGGAGGAGAAATAAAAGTGGGTGAATTTGCGAAAGATGAAAATACGTGCGGAGTGAATGTGTGCCAGAATACCGAGGGTGACGCTATAGTACTTTAGTAAGTTTCTCTCAAATTAGCTTTTCAAATCCCATCCAAATCGAATCCTCAAATCCAAATCTTATACAAAACAGCTGCCAGAAACCGGCCCCGTTCGAAATGTGTAATACCGATGGAGTGTCCACAAAAGCACCGTTTCCGGAGTGCTGCTGGAAGTGCGTGGCTTATACTAATTGCGAAGAAACAGGCGGTGCTGCTGGTAATGGTAATGCTCCTGCTCCCAATGATAAGCCTCCTGCTGCTCCTGGTGATGCTCCTGCTCCTCCTGCTGATCCTCCTGCTGCTCCTGATGCTGCATCGAGGACCATGCCGAAAAAGGGGACAAAAAATCGGAAAGCAATAGATTTCAAAAAATATTAAAATTGAAAGGAAAACGGAGACACAATTATTTTGTTTTCACGTTTTAGTAAAACAATTTTAATAATATTTAATTAAAAACTTACAATTCGCTCAAATTTATGCAATGAACTCCGAAAATTATAGATAAAACAAAAATATGTTGTATATTAGCTTCGTAGAATATATATTTGATATGTTCAAAAAAAAATAATTTATTAAATTATTGATCTTGGCTTAAAGCTTTTGAATTTGATTTGTATTATACCTAACTATTTTAATTATGATTTATCTATATAGTTTTGGATCTATATTATGATTGATATATTTGACTATATTTTTCATGTTCTACATAATATTGGATCTGTATTTTGATTGATATTATAATTTTGTTGTTATTATTTATAATTTATCTATTTTATTTTTGATCTATATCATTATATATATATATATATTATCCATTGATCGATAGTATGATTGATTTATATTACTATTATTATTGATCTTTATGATTTATCTATTCACCGATTGATGTATGTATATTATGATTGATTTATGCATTAATAAATAGTTATGTAGTCTCAAGCTTCGATTTTAGACTGCATAATACTTAATACCAAGTATAAGAGCAGCAATTGTCTATCTTGAGCTGATGCAGACTTTTACTTCAAGCTTTTCAAGCCAGTCGCTTGTAATATAAGTATTAATATCCACGCCCCATTAAATATCAAAACATTCCAAAAATTGCTGTCACGACACATCACAAAACTAATATACTCATTTTACATTGACATGGAGTATATATCTTTGAAATTCCATCAGTTTTCTATCATCAATTTTAGTAGCTAAAAAAAAAGAGGAAAACAAAACCAAATTTTTGTATACACTTTAATTAAATTTGTTTTATTAAGATAGTAAAAACTTTACATGATCGAAAAATGGCTAACTATATATTAACCCTATTGATAATGATTGATCTGCTCATACTCTCAATGTTTGTGTTTGAAGAGATTCGTTTTCTTTTTGTTCCTTTTGGCTGGATTTTCATCGGCGACGAGTTTTCGGATATTTCTTCCTTGTGGTTCTTCGGGTGATAATTCGACTTTCTCTGGTAGTGCGGCCAATTGCGGGCTATCACAGCTCACATAGCCTACACACTTCCAGCAGCACTCTGGGAACGGTGTATCTGTTGCCACACCGTCGGTGCTGCACATTTCGAAGGGCACCGGCTTCTGGCAGCTTTTCATGTACGATGGCAATTGAAAAGAGAGCTTAAGAGCTTCTGCTTTGATATCGACTTACTAATGAATCAATGCATCGCCATGTGTGTTCTGGCACACATAGATGCCGCAGGTGTTTTTATCTTTCAATACTCCGCCCACTTTCAGTTCGATAATTTCGTCATCTGGCTTGGCATCTGGCTCCGGTTTGGGTTTGCATCCGTTGGCTAAAACACGTGTTTATTTCATTGAGAGCTTGCTTCATTTTGCTTCGATCCCGTATATTATCCTTACTTCCCTTGTCCATTTTCTGGTAGTGCACTAACGCTGTGGCGCACCACACGAAGCTCAACAGGCTCAGCGCGTTCAGGTTCAGGCAGTTCATGATCTCGTTTGGCACATGCAACAAATGTAACTGTATTTTCGTGGCCAGCTGTAAGGGCTTTTATATGCATTCTCGCCACACCAATGGGCGACAGGTGTTTTGGCACCTGGCGAGAAAACTGATACAATTGATTGATGTAAAGTATCTAAGGAAACTAATCTATTATTTGTGTTTATTCGCATTCAATATGCGTTCGCTTCTAAGCAATTCATTTGAGAGGTTTACAATTTGAGTCGAGCAAAGTTTTCTTAATCAGCCCTGAAAAACTACTCAAAGAATTCATAGCAAAGATGTTAAAGAATCTAGAGCTAACTTCTAATATATGTAAGACTTACTTCGAGACTAGAGATAAATCGTTAGAATTGAACTTTTCTGGAGATAGATCTTTAAATAGTATGACCCGCGAGTTGAGTTTTAAGTTTTATGCATGTGTATGTATACTTGGGAATTATAGATCTGACGCTACGGAGAATATTGCTCGATTTATCCTTAAAGAAGGTCTAAAGTGTTATATCTTCAATATTAATTTTAGTGCACTGGTACTCTAGGCTTAAAAGGGATTATAGAGAAGGTGTAAAGTACTATCTTGCCACATCCTGAGTGCTCTAGGTCTAAAGGAGATTATAGAAAAGATCTAAAGAAATTTGAGTGCATTTGGTCTAATACTATGAATAATATTACCTCCCACTTCTAAAACCAAATATATATCCGATGTTTCCAGTCATATTCTTAGTGCATGGCAAGAGATATCTGTATACATATATATTGTATTGTAATCCAGATAGAAAGATTAACTCCATATTGATGCCGCATATTAATGTTGACAATTAGAACGTGAAATCATATATAATTTCCTCCAATCAAATACATCAAATGCAGTATATACAAATATATATATATGTATAAAAATAAGAGAATTGGCTAATGTGTATCGAGTGGCTGGCGGCTGAAAGTCCGTTGATTTCGCCGCTTTCGGTAGCTGTTGGCCGCCTTCTGCTTGGCCTCGACGGCAGCGCAGGCCGCCCGATAGGCCGCCTGCTTGGTCTTCTCATAGTCATCGCGTGCGTTGTCCAGCTGCTTTTGGAGCGTGGCCAGGCGGTTTTTGGCCGCCTCGAGCAGCTGCACCTTGGTGGTCATTTCCTGCTGGGAGCCGAGCGCAACTGTTTGTATGTTGGCCAGGTTGTCTTTGACCGTCTTGTGGAGGGCGGTGAGGGCCTCGAATTGACTAGTGGCCGCACGAGCTGCCTCTATGGCGGCATTCATGTTGTTCTCCGTGTTCTGCAGCGAGGCGGACTCCTCCTCCACCACGGCGTGGGCCTCCTGCATCTCCAGCTCCAGCTGCTGCACAACCATTTGCTTGCCGGTAAGCGCCGCCTCGGCGGCCTTGGCCGATTGGAAGGCCTTCTCGGCCAGCTCCTGCTTGATGTGCTGGGCGGCCATTTGGCCGGCCGCATGTTGCGCCTCGTTGGCCGCCTTTGCATCCTGCGCCGCCTTCACGGCTATGCTCGAGCTCTTCTGCTTGGGATCGCCGGGCAAGAAGATTTTCTTGACATCGCAGCCCTTGGTGATGTCCTCGTTGCAATTGTTACCCACTCCCTTGCCACCAGAACTCCCAGATCCGCCTCCGGCTCCACCTCCCGGTCCGCCGCCTCCACTACTATCAGAGCCATCGACGGACGGATACAGCGAGGGACCTTCGGCCTCCATTGCGCCAGCGATAGCCGCAAAGTCCGAGTAGAGATTGGGCGGCCAGGCCATACGCTTGCGCTGCTGCCGCTGTGGATGCAGTGTGGACCAATTGGCTAGACTGGACGCCACTCGCAAGAGAGCACTTACCTTAACGACTCGATAGCCAAGGCTGTTCATCCTGGGGCACAGCACAGACATTGCGAGCAGTAGCCAAAGGCATGCGCTTTGTACTCGCATGGAGACAGATATTACAAGTCCAACTGGACGAGGTACTTTGCTCAGATGCCAGCCAGTTGCCTGGCGTGCGTTGATTTTGATCTCAATGAAATCGCTGTGTCCAACTGTTCCCGCAGCATCAATGAAACCGATCCCCAACCAGCAAACTTCATTCATAATTCCAGTCTAGGGATGTGCAGCTGTAGCTGGAATACATTTGTCTCTGAATTCGATTGACAACTTCGTCTGTGTTGTTGTTGTTTTTCTCCAGAGGTTTCTATTATAATTATTTATCAAAAAATGAACTGAGCAATCGATCGGAGCACTGAGGAAGGCGAGTGTAAGTGAATTTTGTTTATGAATTTGTACACAAAAAACGGCTCCATGTCGCCTGCTCGTAATCGCATTGGCTATAAAAGCCGCCTAGTCGATGGTATTGGCCACAGTTGGAGGCGGTGCAGCTAACGGTTTCTCGCCATGAAATACATCCGCTGCATTTGGCTAGTTTGGCTCGGTTTGATAATGTGTGGCAGCGCTTTGGTGCACATGGTGCCCGCGGAGAAGGGCGGTAAGGCTGGCAGGAAGCTGGAGAAGGGTTGCCAAACTCCGATGGGTCACCTCAATGCGGGCGAGGAGATAAACGATGACAAGACATGCGGTATATTCGTCTGCCAGGATGACGACGGCAATGGCCTCTATCAATTGTAAGTCTGGCATGGAGCTCTTATCGCTTTCCTTTACCTATACTCCCCCTCTCTCTCTCTCCCTCTTTTTTGCAGCTGTCAATCACCTGTGAACTTTGCCAATTGCGAGTTCGATCTGGTCAATACAAAAGGTCAATTTCCCGACTGCTGCTGGGAGTGTGTTACGGGCATCCCATGTCCCGAGTCCAAGCCATCGACACCAAAGACTTTTTACCTGTAAATGCAGAACTCATTTGGGTGTCGCGATTCGAAAATGTTGACTCGATATATTTCCAATCAGGATCTGTCGTATCTTTAGGCAGTTTCTAATCAAGTGTAGAATAGATCGTAATGTTGACTTTTTCGTACTATACGCCTATATGTGTCTGTGTGTGTGTATGTGTGTGCAGCACCTCAACATTCCATTTGCGTCTCATTTGCTGTCTGGTCTCCGTCTGTCTGTCGCTCTGTCTGAGTGCGCGCGTATCTTTGTATCTCATAGATACACACAGCGCATTCTAAAGTGTCTACAAGTGATGAGCACGGCATTTAGTTGCAATTTTCAGTTTCACTTGGCGACGACGCAACGTCGACGCCGCCGCCGCCGCTTGAGAAGAAGAAAAAAGAATGAAAACAAAGTAAAAGACTGGCATAGACGAAATAAAAATAAAAATAAATAAAATGCAAACGGGCAAAAACAAAAGCGTCCAAATAGACATGAATTGCTATAAAAATGTGAGCTATGCTAAATGCAAATGCTAGAGGCGAGCAAAAAAAAAAAAAAAAATATCTTAAAAAAACAAAAAATTCTATGGCTGCCCGACAAACTGACACAAAGTAGAAATGGGCAAATATATATAAATATATATATCGAGGCAGAACAGATAAATCCAATAAGTTTATAGTAAATAGCTCTAAGTTTCAATTTGTTATCCAAATACTAAAATATAGACAAAATATAACCTAATCTTAAGTTTGCATATATATTTGTAGAAAAGCGAAAAAAAATATTTATGTTAGCTAATATTTTTGTTGTGAAGTAAAACCTATTAGACTGTAAAATTATTGTAAAAATAATTAAAAATACATTAAAAAAAATAAAAATAAAAAATAAATATATAAAATAATTTAATTAATATATTTTTTATTTTTATTTTATTATTTTATTTTATTTTTTATTATTCCATAATAATTTAAGTACTTTAAAATATATTGTATATCCTATTTTTTTCTATGTATGTTTCTATAATATTTTCAATTTATTTTTTGTTTTCTAAAATGTCTCCTAGGACTAAAAGTAATTTTAAATATTTTTTAAAATAATTTTTAAAAACTTTAAAAATTCAACATGAACATAATTGTAAACTTTGTTGGCAATATTTAGTTATGTAAAAAATAGAGTTTGAGTTCAGTTTATAATATTTATATACAACTTAATTACGTTATCGTTATAATATAATTAAGTTGTAATACCTCAGTCATTTAGACCAATCGAAATCGGGCAGCTCGTTTCGAATCTAAGGCCAAAGTGGTCAAAGCTACTTTAAAATATTCAGCTTTATTAGTCGATTATTCCAATTTCAAATTCACATTAATAATTATAATGTGTAGCCGAAATTCATGCTGATATGTACATACATACATATATACATATGTATTTATGTACATACAAAGTCTCTAATAGACTTGCGTCTGTCTATTAGCTACATTTAATCTTTAGTTGGGTTTTGGTGCTTGGGTTAATAGTTCAGAACGCGATTCGATTATTCGGGCGATTTGAAAAGCTGAAGCGAGACATGCGCTGACAGCATGAACAAAGTCTGAACAGCAAAAGTCGAGGTCAAAGGTTAAGCGGCGCATTGATAAGGCACACGGGGCAATTACAAGCTCGCAGTCGTAACTTAGCCATTGCATGTCAAACTGTGTCAAATGGCATATTAAAATCAAAATCTTAAAAAAAAAAAACTGTTCTAGTTGTTGCTGTTGCTGCTGCGGCGTTGCATTAAATAATCAGCTTGATAACCCCGCGTGGTTGCCGCTGTGGTTGCGCACTGTGGTTTCGTATGGCAATGGGTACTGCTGGAACCACCGAAGCGAACTAAAAAACCCAATTGAAGCTGACGCTAAAAAAACTGAAAACTGATAATCTGTCAAACATGCATACACACTTATGTATGTATGTATATGTATGTGTGTGTGTGTATGTGACATATGGGGAGGCAGTCACAAATATTTATTTTTAATGCCCTATTAAAATAGAACTCACCAAATGCGATTGCGTCCATCGATGAATAAACAAATACAAAATTAAGTTTGCTTATCACCTATGCATGTATGTATGTATGTGTGCACACACACACAAACAAATTGATAAGGCAACAGTGACAGCTTATGCATGTGTCAGAGTTCAAAACTGAAGCACTTAAACGTCGAGCATTACGTATATCAAATGGAATACTTAGACAGTTCTAGACGAGCGCTTAACGCATTTTAAGTATCAGTCCCTGCTTATCAGCAGGTCAGAGTCAGCTCAGAGCCGAGAGCTGAGCTCGATGTGGAACAGCGTTGTCCAATGACAACCAACGGCTGCACACAGCACATTCCTAAGAATGTGATTATGCTCATAATCAAGGAATATTATTAAGAAAGAAAATAAATGAAAATAAAATTATTTGGAATATACTAAAGTAATTTTATAGCAGCTCAGCTGATATTGCCTCACATGTAAGAGTCATAAAAATGTACAATAAAAGTATTTCAAATTAAATTTGAGCTCAGCTGCAAAATGAAAATGTATTTCATAATCCTGAACAATTTAGAGCTCTATATAAATATATAGATTTTAGATTTAAGTGATTTAATTTAAAAATATAATTTATTTTAATTTTAATATTTGTATAAAATTTATTATTATTTTGTATAATTTTTTATAAAGTATTTATAATACTATTTATATATTTTTTTTATTACAATAAATTATTTAGACAAAATATAATTTATAATATTATTTTTAATAATTTTACTTATTGCATTACATTTTTTTACTAATATTAATTTTAATATATTATAATATATATAATATTATAATAAAATTAATTTACTACTTATTATATTTTATAATATTGTATTATATTTTAGATATTATTAAAATTTTAAATTTGAATAAATCTTTATTATAACACATATATTGAAACACTACTAACCTGTCGTCTGAATATGAAAAGATTTAGTGAAAAGGCTTTATAATATATATATATGTATATAAGTTCTACGCCCATATATTTTCTTTATAATCTTGTATTTATTCTCTATACTATATTCATAAATATTATTTGAAAATTATGTTTTTTCTGTCGCATGTTTATTGCTTAGAGAACAGACATAAAAAAAATAAGAAATATAGTATATATGTGAGTTTTTGAATAAAAAATATAAATATTAATAAAAATATGTAATTTAGTTTTATCATTATACATTTAAAAGGGAAATTAAGTTGCTAAAAATGTCAATTAAATGTCAGCAAAAATTTGATTTATCTAAAAATCACTTGATATACTTCTGCAATTTTACAAAATTCTGTTTCTGGATTTATATAGCATGCAGCAAGACTGGAGCTGCAACAGGTTGCTCTCAGCCCGTTGGCAACCGGAAATCCAGTTATGTAGCTACAGCTTCAGTGATTCCAGAGCAGCAACAACAACAACAACAGCAACAAAAAATTGGAGCCAAGTATTTGACGCCGCTGGGGCTATCAATGCAATTGAACTCTTGGTAACGGCAATCAACCAGGTGGAGAGAGAGAGAGAAAGAATATGCTTCTATATATATAAGTTTATTGATAGGTAAAAACATACTTATACACATATACTTATAGACGAACAAGTAAGACAACTTGCTGAACGTTTTGATACTGTTGGCGAGATCTGTTGAACTCATTTTAATTACAAGTAATCTTTATAAATAGAAAACATGACGAAGACACCCAAGCACGTCAAAGCAGCGACCGTGGAGGCACCGATTTATGCATGAATGCGATGGACAACGACCAAGGCATAGGCATAAATCAATGATGAGCAAGCCTCCATGCCGGGGTACAGCATCCTCAAGGGGTGGCGGGGCGTGTGTGGAGTGCTCACTCCTTCCAACTCGATGCAAACCAAACGTAGAAGCCAAATGCGAAATATGAACTGGCAATGGCCATAAATGAGTAATTGCTGACATTGCCGTTGCGATTGCCATTGCCCCGACTCTGCCTCCCTCTCTCTCTCTCCCATTCTGGTCTGGAGTCCGGTTCCATTTTTAGCGGAGACAACAACCCATAAATGTGCGTCCAGCGACAAAGCGCTAAACGCAAGCTGACCAGGCTAAGAAGCGCAGCTATACTTAGTGACCATGCAGGGGTTTGGCTTGGCTCGACTTGGCTCCACTTGGCATTCAATTACAGGTACAGGTACAGCCCCCATGCCGATTGGAGTTCTGCTGAAAAATGCTCGGTGTCTCGGATACTTGGAGCATTGGCTTGGGCTTGGCTTTTTGGTCTTGAGCGCGAACGCGCGGCTTCCAGGTAATGTCTCTCTAACGGTATGCCATGATACTTGTTTGTATCTCTATATCTCCATCTTCTGCCTCAACTTGAACTGCAGCTCCAACACCCAACTCCCAGCTCCAACTCCAACTTTGTCTGCTTTTCTTCTTCTTCTTATTCTTTATTTTTTTTTCCTATTTGAATCTGGCGTTGCGATGCGCGCGCCTCATGTTGACAAACTCACTTAACAAATCCACAACTACTTATATAACCCGAAGTACAACAAACAGTAATTTTTCTCGCTTCATTGGCATCGTCTGCCGTCAGCCGTCTGTCGTCCGTCGTCCGTCGTCCGTCGTCTGTCGTTTGCCGGGAAGAAGCCTGTAAAGCGAGCATAAGCATATCGGCGGTTTGTTTAGCCAACTTGTCTCAACCCGGACAGCAGCAAGAGTGTCTCTCTTTCTCTGTGTGAGGGGGGGGGGGGGGGCAGACAGAGGCAACTTAAGACTGGCTGCTGCCAGTTAAGTAAATAGAAATTGAATTGTACAAAGGCCACAGACACTGCCACAACAGAGCAGCAGCAGCTACTCGGCATTGTGGCTGACCGTTGTTTGCCTTGCTCTACAGTTCTTTATAGCCTGGACATGGGCCTGGGTCTGGGTCTGGGTCTGGGACTGGGCGCGGCTGTTGCTATATAGACGACACTTAATGATGCAAGTATACCAAAATGTGCAACAACAAAAATGTCATGAGTTTAAATGAATTTCATATCATTCAATGCAATAGAACACGAATAAGAGACTCTCCAAACATGATGAAGGATTTCCGTTGTCTATGGATTTCGTTATTGAAATTTGATTTTTTATTAGGCTTTTAATTTTTTTTTATTTTTTTATGAGTTAACTAGATGTGGAGTCGTCGGCAAAGCAACAGCTGCGCCTAAATGTGAAGTGAAATTAGAAATCGGATTTGTCAACTAAATCTTGGAATATGCTAAACACAAAAATTTACTGTAGATTAATTAAATAAAATTAATATATTCCATATAAAATCTAAGTAATATTTATAATATAATAATTTATAAATACTCATAAATTAGTAATGTTTTATATATAAATTATTTTTTATATAATATAATATAAATATATATGTATATATGTTAAAATTTATATATATATATTGTATATATTCGATATATACCACATAAACGTAAATTTCGAATCTTTTGCTGAGGCTGAGTGAAAGATAGAAAATTATTTGCAAGCTGCGTCACTTATGCTCGACGCGACAATAATATTTTGTATGGCAGAAACTTCACACTTAATGTAATTTGCAACAAAAAGGAAACAAAAAGAAGCAAATTGAAAAAAAACCTCCAAAGTAGTTGCACATGTTGCCAGAGACGGCCCAAATTTACTTGTGGCAGAGCAGCAGCAGAGAAGCATCAGACGGCGACGGTGACGGCGACGGCAGCGACTAGTCAATGCTTTAAGGAATATGGCAGCAAATAATTAAAACATATTTAAAAATAGTTTGCCATATGGATGACGACGACGACGACGCGGCCCGGCTGGGTAATGGTTGATGGTTGATGGGTTGCTATTGCTGTTTCTGTTGCCATTGCTGTTGCTGTTGTTGTTGCTGTTGCTGTTGCTGGTCAGCCCCCAAGAACAACAAAAGCCAACAAATTTTTGTCTGGCCAAAATGCGACGGCGACTTCACCAGACACACTAAATGCATAAACAGATGCACACAAATGCACACAGATACCGAACAATATATAGATACAGATAGAAATTGCAGCGAGTCTCTTCTGGCCGTCTGGCGGCTGACTTCTAACAGGCATCCATCTAAGCTATCTATCTGTAACAGCACTTCATTACAACTTGTCCTCTCGTGCCTCTGTCGGCTGCCAAGTTCAAAATTATATGCTTTGCACTTTACTTTATTCATGTCAAACGAAAACGAAAAAAAAAAAAAAACATATATAGGAACCACAAATTCATATTCTACACAAAAAAAAAAAAAACTATTTGGATTTTCTTTAGTATTTTTTTACTCTCTGTTTTTGTAGCCAAAAATACACGGTATGTGGCTGAAAAACTGCGCCAGCCAGGCGCTAATGTTGTTGCTTTGCTTTTTTATACACATGCATGACAGTGTAATGAGTATATTGGTTGTATGCAATGCCAGCATTGCTGTCCGTCTGTTAGTATGAACTTTAATCAGGGACCGTAACGATTATAATTTTTATAGCAAAAAATTACAGGATAAGAATTATTTTTGAGTAATTAAAAAAAAATTTTTTAATTATTATAAATAATTGATATGATAAAAATCAAAAATAATTATAACAGAAAAATATTTATATAAAAATCAAATCATAACTCTTATTTTCAATTTTTATAATAAAAAAGTTAAAAATAAGAGTTATAATAAAAAAATTAAAAATAAGAGTTATGGCTTAACTTATTATAAAAATTGAAAATATAAGTCGAATTGAAATATCTCTTGAACTAAAAAATAATATATATATTTACATGATTGTGATCAGAAAGTACTCGGAAATTTGGAACAATACGCACCGACTTTAGTCTTCCTGAATATATAGTGCATTCCCTTAAAAATATGCTCCTTCTGAAAGAGCGCTTGGGCCACGAATGAGTATTCCGCAGTCTTAAACGCTCGACTGCAATGTTCATGCTTGTTCATAGCTTTTTCGTCTAATTTTTTCTTGCTTAGTAAAAGTGCCTAAAAAGTATTTGCATCTGTAGCTGTGTCTGTTGCTTGCTGCGAATTTATTTTCGTCATTTTTATTTAGTTTTGTGTGTTTGGCTCTTTTTTATTATTTTGTATTTTATTTTATATTATTTTATGTTATTCTTGTTGTTGTCTATACTTACGTGGCTGAGCGCGTGCGAGTATTTTACAAATGAAAATTGTAATATTTTCGACAGCAAACAAATTTGAAATGTCTCTGAAACGTTTGTTGTATCATTTTTATTTTCTTTTGTTTGCATTTTATTTGACTTTGTTTTGCGTGATTTTCTTCTACTAGTTGTTGTTTTTGTTGTTAAATTGCAACAGACGTTGAAAATTGCAACTTTGTATAGAAGCCATAAATTTAAAAGAACCTGCTATGGTTTGCTCATAAAACGGAGCCAAATTGCCTTCAGATATGTTGGCTTGACTGTTACATATCTGTTTAGATAATATTTAATATATATGATATTATATATATTTTATTTATTTACTTAATTTTTTAATTATTAAACTTGATTGGAATTTCGGCTCGGTTCAAAGCAAACAAACTCGTTTGGTTCGAAGCATTGCCATTTCTTTGTTAATTGAATCAAATAGAATTTCTCGAGTCGCTCCTTAAATGCTATCAATCAGCTGTTACGCTCATAGAGACTGCCTGCTCTGCATAATTCATAAGGCCCGAGATCTCATCGGGATCTCAACGAGATCTCATCTTGATCAAGCCAGCAGCTTCTTGGCGCCAATTTCGCTGAGAGATCTGGCAAGCTGATTACAAATCGAACGCCATGTAATTGTTGTGGCAAATGAATTGCTTGGCGCGCACTATTACAAATCGCTGTGATTAGCAATTAAAATTGCAAAACAAAGCCGCACCGGCCTCTGCAATTTATGTGACACGCTCGCTTGGCTCCTGAGGCCAGGTAGAAATCTCTTAATTACTCGCCAGAGAGAGAAAGAGAGAGAGAGAGAGAGAGAGAGAGAGAGAGAGAGACAGAACGTTTACGGGTACGGGCACGAGCACCGCCATCGGCAGAGGCAAACAGGTGCGCACTTATTAACTCATTATAAATACATTTCAGTGCAGTTCGATTTGCTTTTAGTTAGCTGAAAAGCATTTCAATTGCCACGACATTCGCACATTTTCATATGTGCGTGCCAATGCAGCAGCCGGTCCACCCAGATTAGGGTGGCTCAAGCGCAGCAAAATCGGAATTAGCTGAACTACGTATATACATATGTATGTAGTTGAATAAGAAGTTTCTATACAAAGTCAATTATTCAAATATGTGTGCCTATCTAAATTCTAGTCAAACTGGAAAATAAATCAAATTCAATTTGAATATTACTCTTGAGCCGCCCTAATGCAAATATGCACAGCCCGCTCTCTTGCAGTGTAGTGCAGTGTAGTGCAGTGTTTGCAAATGCAAATTCAATTTGTTAAATGGTTTTTGTTGGCAAACCTCGCAACTTGTTTTGCATGAGTGTGCAATTAACGCTGTCCGTCGCATATTCATCCATCATAATTTTATTTAGTTAATTATTATTTCAGCGTACTCGTACTTACAACTTGTCTAACTGACTGACTGCGGGTCTGTGTGACTGTCTGAATGTCTGAGTGTGTGTTACGCTCGTGTAGAAGATGTCATTAAGATAAGCGTAGAGATTTCTCCAACACCAATGAATCTGTGGTAAACAGGATTATGCTGTCTCTGTCTGTATTCCTCTTTCTCTCTCTCTCTCTCTTCCTTTCTGACTTTTTAATCGTAGTGCATAACAATAGTAGACATACATACCAACAAATCTGTTGTAAATAGGATTATAATGCCTCTCTCTATTCCTAAAACTCTCTTCCTCTCTCTCTCTCTCTCTCTCTATCTCAAATATAGAAAATAGCAATAGTAGAGATATCTCTAACATAAACGAATCTGTTGTAAACAGGATTATGCTGTCTCTCTCTCTCTGTCACTCTTTATTTCTTGCTCCCTCTCCCACTCTTAAACTTTTCTGCATATACTTATTATAGAATAACAATAACTGAACTTTGTCTAGCATTAACAAATCTGTTTTAAACAGGATTGTACTCTCTTTCTCTCTTTCTCGCCCTCCCTTGCTGTCTCTATTACTCAAATATTTATTTGTAAAACTGTTTAAAATTTTTCAACTTAGATTTCGCGCTAACTGAGCTGCAACTTCCGCAACAATATATACATACATATAAATGTTTCTTATGCTTGCATAAAATAAATCAACATTCCTACGTTCGCAATCCAAATTTTCCCACCACATTCGCAGACAAGCAAAAAATATAATCAAATAAAAGTATCGGGCACACCACAATGACCATCAAGCGACGGCAGTCGGTTATATGATCCATTTGTCAGACATATATAAATATATAGAGAGAGATATGCTGATATACATATATACTTCTGGGTTGTAAGAAGCAAAAAAAAAAAAAAAAAAAAGCTGGGATCAGCTGGCTCTGCCTAGAATTACTGAATGAATGAGTGAGTGTTGTGTGCCCGAAGGCAACTTGATCTGATATTTTGTTGAGTTTAATTCCTTCACTTGAAAGTTGTCCATTGTGCACCAATTGAGTCATCGCCAGATTAGCAGCTCGCGAGTCCATGTCCACGTCCACATCCCCATCCACATCCACATCCACATCCACATCCAAGTCGAGCGCCAGAGTAAAGTCGCTCTTTCAACAGCTTTTCTGGCTTGGCGATAATAAATAACAAAAGCTGCGAGGCACGGCTATTGGATATGGCGCGGATCGGTCGCGACTCAAACGGATATACAATATGAGCGCACAGGGCCAGCGATTTTCTTTATTTTACTGCTGTTGTAGTAGTGGTTGTTGTTGTTCATATTCATGCTTCCCATACTGCTATATGTATATATGTATGTGTATGTGTACATAAGTGCCAATGATATCTGGTGGCGAACCAGAACTTGAACTTGCAATCCACAAACGACAAAACGCATTTATCAGCGATTTATTTATGAAACAACAAAGACAACAAAATAATGTAAGTAAATATCTAACTCGAGTTTATGGAATTCGAAATGAGTATATTGGTGGAGTTTGAATGAACATGGGCGATTGCAGAGAGAAGGTTTGAAGTGAACTGAGCAAACTTAAAATTAGTAGAGACAAAGGGAACTGAAGGGTG
Organism: Drosophila mojavensis; assembly: GCF_018153725.1. Classification (NCBI taxonomy): domain Eukaryota; kingdom Metazoa; phylum Arthropoda; class Insecta; order Diptera; family Drosophilidae; genus Drosophila; species Drosophila mojavensis. Next base: position 16,381,033 of record NW_025318906.1, on the reverse strand, counting down.
TAGAGAGAGGGAGAGATTGATGGGAAGAGAGAGAGTGACAGAGAGGTAGAGAGTGAATGAGATATGGTAATCTACAGCTGCTTGGGGGCGTGGCAAGTTACGAGATAATCTTAGTTGTAAATTGATCAAGTTCAAGTTTAGCTTGAAGAAACTTTGCTGAATCTATATTCTATATCGATGCCCATTATCTCTATTCTCTGTTCTTGAGCAGTTAATGGAAGCAAATAATGTTAAATGGAGAATTTAGTGAATAAATCTTATTTAATACTATATAAAATACTATGTAATATATGAACTGATCAGTGCCTCAACACCATTCCCTATATAAGTAACCCTATCATTAGTAACCGATGCTCACGTTAATTCCAGGCTGAAGCTCGAGTGAATTTTATTGAAGTACAGTGTAAGAGACTAACCATAATTACCGAGTGCAAACAATAGGCATATATTTAACCTATTATAAATTAAGTAATCCTATCGTCGAGTGTATAATATGCCTTTATAAGCTCTACTTATTGAGTGGTATTACATACATCAAGTTAGTCAAACAAGTAAAGTTATGAAATTAAAACTTATAAATAGAGAGAAATGTACGTCTACTCCATGTGGATATAGAGATTCTTAATAATATAATTAAACACTCTTAAATAAACTATAAGTTGAGTACTCAGAACTAATTGCACAGAAATAGAGAATAGTAAAATTGCCTGGAAGTATATTCAACAGCATTATATATAAAGAAATCGATATGTCAAATGTAAAGTTGAGAGCATGTTCAAGAGAATATCTGAAGAAAGTCGCTTCATTCGGTTTTGCCTTGGCCGTTCTTCTCTTTCATTTCCTGTCGAGCATTTGAGCTGTCAGTTTCGGATGGATTGGGGCAAATGCGAGGCGGCTTAATACCTTCAGTTTGACAACTTAAATAATGCGTCTTTTGTTCTAGTTGCCGTTGCCGATGCCGATGCCGTCGTTGGCCAAGGAGGAGGACAGAAGTTGCCACCGAATATGATAAAGACGCTGACAGCACAAATGAGAGCCGAGTGGCTAGTGGAGAGTGAGGAGTGCAGAGTGCGGAGTGCGGCGTGTTGAGCCACCTACAAAGTGCATACAAATACTCGAACAGGCGACAAACAAACAAACAAACAAATGAACAAATATTTGCCTCAACGGGAGGAGCAGGCCAAACTGAAGGCGATAAAATGGTATTTATGATAAATACATAATACAATGAGTACACAGAGTGAGTGAGAGAGTGGGAGAGTGGGATAGATAGATAGATGTGTGTGAGTGAGTGTTTTCTTTTAAATAGGCCACAGACATATTGTCTACGGCATTTGACAGAGTCTCTGAGTATGTAATATATAATATACCATATATTCAGGCTGCAGAAGTGGAGAATAAACGTTCAAGTGTCAAACTGACAGCACGGAAATTGATTACGGCCAGCGACAATAGTTGGCTATCCGTTGTGTAAATAGGACTGCAATGGCTTTAAAGTGACGTATTATATGGGCAATAATGTATGTATACTCGACTATGTACATACATATATCTGGTATATGTATGTGCTCAGGTGATTGACGTCGCACACGTGGTAAACTGCATTCGAGTAATATAAACACTTTCAGCTGGTCATAGAGCATCAACAATGCGTGTTTCGTTAAACTGTTTGTTTATGTTTATAACAAAAAGAAACTAGACTGTGTTTCTGATATATTAACTTCGGCATATGGGATTACGAGCAACAGTAAATGTATATAATATTTAGTTTCTTTTTGTGTAAAGCAAGTACATAATTACTGATTGCTGCTCAAATGCTGACAAAGCATATATTGCTAAGAATTTTTTTAAATTTTATAAATTATGCGAAAAACTTAATTTATGGTTATTCAATAAAATTTAAATATTACTATGACTGAAGAGAAAAACAAAGCAATTAAACAAAAGTTAGAGAGACAGAGGAGGAAAGGGATAGAGAGAGACAGATAGATAGAGAATATGAAAGAGAGAGGGAGAAAGTGTAAGAGAGAGAGAAAGATAAATAGATGATAGAGAGTCTGAAAGAGAGAGGGACAGAGTGAAAGGGACAGAGAAACAAAGATGAACAGCAGTACGAACTACATATATTGTATGAAAATACATTAGATAGCATAAATAGTTCCTATTCACCTCAGCTCAGTAGAACTCCTACTAATACTCCTGGTCTAACATTTAAAAAAATTTCCCAAACAGTGAACTCTGAATTGCAAATTTCATTATACAATCGTAAACAAAATAGTAACAGAATATTTCCTACTTAGTTTATTCGCTTGTCAAATTAAGATATGCAGTCTATTTTGTTCCTATTTGTGGTCAGGTATTAGTAAATGTTGTCAGACTATAAATACTACAAATAAATATAATTCTACCACATAAACACACTACATAAACAAATTACATATTTGCTTACATTCAATTGAGATTGCATTTCATTCGGAATCATTTGTTGATTTATATCGAATTGACTCCGATATCATTTGTTTACTCTCAGCTCAACTGCGCTCGCAGCTCAAACGTTTTAAATGACAACACGGATACAAAGACCTAGCCCATTTTTTAATTAGCTATGCAGAGAGCATTTTGTAGAGAGCAATATAAATGTAGAATGACTTTAAATTTTATAAAATAATTCCTAATGAAGCAAGGCATTAGAGAAAGTAGATAAAGATATATTTGGGAAGATGGAAAAGAGTTGAAAATACAATATACAAAATATAAATTTGAATTTAATATAGATTTTCATTTTAGATTTTATAAGTGGTTGGGATAGTTTTGAGCTTTTATTCAAATTAAAAATATTTTTAAAATATAAAAACATTCTATTTTAAAATATTCAAAAAATATTTTATGCAATTAAAATATTATAGCTAAAACTTTGTTTACAAATACTCCATCAGCGCAAGACATCTGAGCGATACAGCGAATCAATCCTGATAAACAACAAAACAGTCGCTTGAGTGTGAATGTTTTTAACATTTTCTCAGCCAAGTTCGTGTAACAAGTCCAAGATCTGTTGAGGCTGACAACAAGCTGGCTAGAATCATATGTGTATGTGTGCCATGTGCCATACAGAAATGCTGGCTATTGCTTGGCGAGGCTATTGGGTAACACCTTTGCTAGCCGCCTGTCAAATATTGGCAAACAAATTGAAGGCAAATCGGAAAAATGGAAAATGAAAAGAGCCAAGCTAACGAACGTTGCGAGTGCACAAAAGCCGATATTTATGGGACGTTAGGCGAGCAGCACAAACACTGTGCAACACGGCACAAGTTGAGCGGCTGGCCGGCTGAACAGTTGTTCGGTTGCAGCTCGAGCTGTGGCCACGTGGACAGCAGCGCACACCTGGAAGCCAAGCCGGCTGGCTGGGTTGGCTCAGGTTGGGCCGGGGCCAAGCCCTGCTAAATAAATTAAGTGCCATGTGAAAATATTTTACGCGTGCTAAAGTCCGCACTAAATATGCTTTGTATTTATGTATAGTATTAGTTGTTGTTGTTGTTATTGTTATTGCTGCAGTATCCATGAGATACAAATCGGCATTGTTGTTGTTGTTGTCGCTGTCGTTGCGGTTCATTAATTCCACAGCGTTTACAAATGCAGCGCCAGGAAACGACGACAAACCATGAACTGATTTGAATACTATTTGGTCGATGTGGTGCGGCATTTGCATTTTTAAACGATTTTCCCATTTGGGTTTTATTTTTGGGCTCGTTGAAATTATGTATGTAAATGTCTGCTGACGGCTTCAGTTGTCATGGGTTATCAACATTTGAACCCGCACTTAACGATAAGAGGAAGCCACAGCACTCAGAACATACAGCACACAAACACATACAAACACGCACACACATACGTAAATATACACATGTATCTACATAGCTGTTTACATGCTCAAACATGTTTTGATATACCATAACTGCACTTGATTTCGGGCTACACCCCAAAACATAATTTTCGCATGCCACAGCCAGATGCAGCTCGGAACTGATAAATTTCTGAAATATTTGCGCATGTGCAGAATGTTCTTGAACGAAGTTTGTGGGGGGAAATATGCAGTAATATTCATAAAATAAAATTAATATAATATTAATTATTTTTTAAATATTTCATAAAAAATATAAAATGAAAATACTAATTTTTACATAAATAAATAATAAATAAAATATTAATTGAAAATAAATTATTAAATATTAATTGAAAATCATTTTTAATAATATATAATAAAATAAATATAGCATTTTAATATAAAAAAATTTGTTTCTTAATTTTGTTAAATTAATTTTAAAATAATTAATAATAAATACTTCTAAAAAAAAGAGTATAACGGAAAAGTGTGTGTCGGATAAGAGCGTAAGACAAAAATATACCCTGTATTCACAGTCTTCTTTGTTTAGGTGTTGGAGTAATATGTTCTTAGCGCATTTATATATATAAATAAGTAAAGCTATACAATATACAGCAGCAGCAACTTCAGCATAGTCCACTTAAAATGACATCACAGGGTATATAAATGTTCAGCAGACAAGCAGCTGTGCATGAGTCTCAGGGAAAGAAACTTCTGCCACATAAAATGCAAGAAAATTAATGTTGCCAATCTGTAAATTCTTGTAAAACGTAATTCAAACTCAACACACACAAGCACACACACACACACTCTTACATACACTCACATATACATACACACTTCTGCCATTTACCTAAACGAGTCTAAATCAAGTTCCATGAGATGAGCAATGAATGGCATGGCTAGTTAATCAGTAATTGATTTCGCTCTATGTTAAGGGCAATCAATTCAATCGATAGTCAATTAGAAGGAAAATTATACTTCTATAAGCTTTTCCCTTATTTTCTGATACTTATAATGATAAAAAAATAAAATCTTTCAAAAGATAATAATTAAATTTATTATAAATGGCTAAGTGCAGCTCATTGCTTACTTGTTGAAAAAGATTCGAATAGATTTATCTGTAAGGCCTGTCATTGCATGTGCGATTAATTATCGATAGATAGTAATCGGGCTTAACCCACACAGCGCCAACAATTTAGCGGGGCCAGCATACGGACCCAAACTGAGTATATGTATGTAGATATAAATGTACTTCAAGAGGGTAGGTATATACACTCTAAGGGGCAATATGTAACAAGTAGATAGTTGTCACACTTTTATATGTAGTCTCTTTACTTAATTTTTAGTTTTTCCAGTTTATGTAGGCTTGAGTTTCTTGTTTTATTTTCTTATTATTTTTCTATTAACATCTAAATAAATATTTTGTCATTCAATGAAACAGGGTATTTCAACTTCTATACAGTTTAATGCCGTCTTTTTTAATTTTTAGAGTTTATTAATATTATTTCACAATTTTATTTTCATTTTATGCAATTTATATGCCTCACGTTTTTTTCATTTTTTTGTATATTTTTTTAATTAAAAAAATGTTGCCAAGGAAATTGTGGAAGGAAACGGCGTTGCTGTTCTCTGCGCCACCTTGCCGAGTCGTTGCTGTGTTGCATGTTGCTTGTGTTGCAGGTTTACAAGACGACAACGCTTGTACAACATGCTTTTGTGCAACGCGCCAACGTTGCATGCCACCAGCCGGGCAGCCAGGCAGCAATTCAGATAGACAGCCAGGCAGACTGCAAGACTGAGAGACAGGCGGAGCCAACGAAATGATCGACGATGTTGCAAAGTATTAAAGTCAGCGACACAATCTGCATATTAAACAAGAAAACCAGGCGAACATTTCGCCAAAACGACTAGCGAATGCACTTTTACTGTAAGCATCAATTGGATCTAAAGTATCTTTAGCTATTTTGCAGAGCAACTTCACTCGACTTCTTTGCATAGCCAAGCTGCTCTGCGCTAGCCGAGAGTGTATGACAAACAACAGCAACTGCAACTTGTTGCACACACCGAGAGCGAGAGATAGAGACTCGCTCGACTGGGTTGCAGGTGTTTGGGCCGGGCTAGCAAACCGGAAGGTGTCGGCCAGGACTTTGGTCCAACAGCTGATTGACTTTAGCCCGGCCAAACTAATGAAGCACTTCGATTGTGCCAATTCATGTGGCTATTCATTAAAGCCAGCAGTCAGCATTACGAACAATTTGTGTATTCGCAATTGCATTTGTAATCACATTCATTTTTCCCCGCCTCAGCCTCAGCCTCTTCTTCTTTTCTTCTTCTTCTTTTTCTCTCGTGTTTTTTATATGCACTTTTTGAACTTTTGCCACAACTTCCGCTGCGAAAAGAAACACTGCATTGCTGGCAAATTCAAATGAAATGTTGTATATGTTAAATACACACACACACACACATACACACATTCACCTACTGCTGCATGTGTAGCAATCCCTGCCCCTTTGCAACTTACCCCACCTTAGCTATCCACACATAATGCACACTGTGACACAGTGGCTCAGTCTTAAGGAAATAGATTTAAAAAACTTGCCTAGCTTATAATTAATGTTGTTTATTGAAATTATTATAATTTTATTATGATAATTGTATAAATATATCATTTGTTATATTTTGCAATGATAGTCACAGATTTTTGTACTTGAAAGTATCTTCCTAGTTCAGTTAAGCTTACAATGACAATGAAGATTAGTAGATTTAGATAGATTATAGTAGATATGGCAGATGTCATAAATAAAATTTTTTAAAAATTATAATTTTAGAATAGTGGCATACAAAATCGGATTCTGATGTCAAACTCTTTGACAGACATATTATTTAAATCTAATAAATTTCAATCAATCAATTTCAATCTTAGACAAAACAAGTTTTCATATGCAACGATTCTACATTACATTTCTCACTTTATCTAATTTATACAGCTTTTACACAATTACACAATGTAAATAGAATTGATTCATATAAAATTCCTATTAAAGTATTCTATATCTAAAATTATTAAAGTATATGCTTATTTTTTTCACAATAAGTATATGTATAAATCTATTTCCTTTAGATTTTCCATTACAAAATGTAGACACCCCAAATCTTAAATCTTAAAAGACATTTGGACGACGGAAATAAATAAGAAAAACTAAAGTTCATAGGAATTATAAAAAACAATTCAAGGCCTAACGAGAGCTGACGGCAGCACGACCATCATTACAAAGTTGGGCCAAATTAGTCAGCTAACGTGGCTAAACAAGGCAATTGTAGCCATAGCGATAGAAGAGAGCGAATAGTTGCACCTTCAAATGGGCATTGACAGCGCGAGATGCGAGTCACATGCGAATGACTCAAGCCAAATGGTATTTGCGACTGTCTGCTGACGCTTGATCGGCGCGCGGATGCATTCCGATCGATGAGTGAGTGATACACATACAGATACAGATCCAGATACAGATACAGATACAGATACAGATACAGATACAGATACAGATACAGATACAGATACAGATACAGATACAGATACAGATACAGATACAGATACAGATACAGATACAGATACAGATACAGATACAGATACAGATACAGATACAGATACAGATACAGATACAGATACAGATACAGATACAGATACAGATACAGATACAGATACAGATACAGATACAGATACAGATACAGATACAGATACAGATACAGATACAGATACAGATACAGATACAGATACAGATACAGATACAGATACAGATACAGATACAGATACAGATACAGATACAGATACAGATACAGATACAGATACAGATACAGATACAGATACAGATACAGATACAGATACAGATACAGATACAGATACAGATACAGATACAGATACAGATACAGATACAGATACAGATACAGATACAGATACAGATACAGATACAGATACAGATACAGATACAGATACAGATACAGATACAGATACAGATACAGATACAGATACAGATACAGATACAGATACAGATACAGATACAGATACAGATACAGATACAGATACAGATACAGATACAGATACAGATACAGATACAGATACAGATACAGATACAGATACAGATACAGATACAGATACAGATACAGATACAGATACAGATACAGATACAGATACAGATACAGATACAGATACAGATACAGATACAGATACAGATACAGATACAGATACAGATACAGATACAGATACAGATACAGATACAGATACAGACGCCACGTTACAATTCACCAAATACCTTTCAATAGAATGTCAACTGTGAAAATATGCGACGCGCCCTCTGTGCTCCCGCCCAAAACGGCTTTGGGCTCTTTTTAAAAAAATGTATCTCTAAGCATCTGTAGCTATAGCTGTCTCTGTAGATGTATCTGTAGCTGTTGCTGTATTATTATGTATGCCTTTTGTAATGTAATTGAACTAAATGCGGCGGCTGCGTGTGACATTTTTTCTCTGCTGCTGCTGCTGCTGCTGCGGCTGCCGATTGTCGATTGCCGGCTTCTCTGCTCTGGCAAGCCATAGAAAAACGTCAAGCTATGCAGCTGATGAGCATGTGAGTGCGTTTTACATACACAAGCACACACACTCACACATACGTATGCATCGCAATCTCAATCTGAATCTGTATCTGTATCTGTTCGTATTTGTGTTCTTCGAGCTGATATCTGCGCTGTCGACCAATCTAGCGCGACCATTGATGAAAGCTGAAAGCAGCCCGGATCGTTGGTCATTGAACTAGCTGACTGCCTCTCACTGTCTCCCCCCCGTGTGTGTGTGTGTTTGTGTATGTGTTTGTCGCTGCTTTGATTTTTCTCAAAACTAAAATATTTAAGTAGTTCGACAACAATGGGACGTCAAATGACTTTTCCGCTTATCTGCTGTTAATTGTTTGGGTCTTGCTCGACGCCAGCCAGAGAGCCAGAGCCAAGCAAAAGGCCAAAATGAAATGTTGACGGCTTCGCTTCAGTTCGGTACGGATCGGTTGGGTTTCCTTTAGATTCTGTTCTATTGGCGCTGTTTGAAGAAAATCTTGGCAGCGTTGCGTTTGAAGTGTCAATTTTGAAATGTGATTCGTTTTCAGCGTAATTTCACTGATTTCGGTTTCTCTTGTTGGCAAATGCACAAAAATGCTTTTTTCACGCCCAGCCACAGTATTTTCGAATCGAGTCAACAGCAAAGCAATGCAACCATTTCTGGTCTTAACTCTAACATAGTTTATATATGTATATGTATATGAACAATGTTATATATATACTTTTTTTTTTGTTTTTTTGGTTTTAATATATTTCACATTTCGTTGAACTATTCCATCGCATATAAATTATTTAGTGTGTGTGTGTGGATATGCCAGGGCACAGTATTTAGAATTCATTTCAAACTGAGCAGAGGAAAACGAATTCATTAAACATTCACTGACTTTTGTATGGACTAGGCCAAGGGGGAGTATTGGCTTTTGTAGTCAAGTTGTTGCAGATCAAATTTCAAGTGAAAATAAATACTTTCCATTAAAAGTAAAAGCTCATAGTTCGTTGAGCTTTGCCGTTTGATTTCTCTGACATTTACAGGGTATGCTTTAGTCTAGTTAGTTGTTCGGTACAAAGGGCTGTTGACGAAGAAGTGACAAATAATTTCCATGCGGCTCACCTTCTGATTTAAATTGCGTATTCAGACCCACTTGGTCAGTTGCTGAATACAAATCTACGGGTTTAACATACAGAAATGAAAGACAAACCAGGCACAGAGAGTGAGAGAGAGCGAGAGAGCGAGAGAGAGAGAGGCATGCCATGGCACATGGAGACATTGGTACTGGGCCTGGAACTACATTTATCTATTATACAGAGTGCTTGGTGCATTGTCTTTATGGTAAATGATTGGAATTTGTAATCAATTCTACTATGGGTTGCCTTCTGCCTTCTGCCTTCTGCCTTGTGCCTTGTGCCTCGTGGCTTGTGACCAGTCCAAAGTGTTTTATATGCGTGTCGAGTGTTTGCTTTATTTTATTTTATTACATCGACTTGGCTGGGCTATTTTTGTGCACAATTAAAATTCAATTCAATGCAATTGCAGTGCCATAAAACTGAACCAAATGTGCACCATAAAATGCACATTAGTTTAGTCCAGATCATACACATATATAAATATGTATATCGGGGCTTGGAGAAAGGTTTTAGAATCAACAATTTGTATGCCAGCGTTGACATATTTTGCTGCTGTTTATTGTTTGGCTTAGAGCATTAACTGAATTCGTTTCACATATTTTGAATTTGTAACGGCTTACGATTGGGGTCTCTCTCTCTTTCTCTCTCTCTCTCTCTCTCACTCTGTGTCTCTGCTCTGCTCTGAAAGAAAGTCTGCGGAATAGAAATGCTTTTGGGCTAATTGTCAAATTGATTTTGGCCCATTATCAACAATTGTCATGATGATATGTCAATTGGCCGAGCAGCGAGTCATAAGCGTATAACTATTAGATTTCAGATGATTTATAGCGGTCAAACTTTCCAAATACAAAATGTTTGATGTATCTCCACTCTAGATGTACATGCATACATATATACATACATGCTCATAAGTATCTCATGGCACTCTTGGCTAACTCAATTATGTGTAACTCATATTAACTTTGGCTGTGGCCAGCAAATGTCTACACTTGAGGGTTTTCACTTTCACAATGGCCGAGCCAACTGAGTGTGGCATAGATACACAAAGCTCATAATAGATACTTAGATATATGTACATGTATGTATATGCTAGGCACCGAGATACTGGCGACGTCGGCGTCGCCGGCAGCTGCTCGACTTTCAGGCGTCACATGAGCAATTGAGTGTTGTCATAATAAGCATAGGCAACAATAATAACAAACAAAACAATAGCAACAACAATTGACAGTTATAGATACAGACAAAAGTATCTGTATCTGCTGCTGTCAGGCAATCGATGGCACTGTCTGCGGTTCATTGGCTTCTGCTTTAGGCTAACTCATCTGAATGGCATTCAATAATAACAATAACCATAATATCTGGCAGATGGCTAACAGTTTCCCACTGTGTACGTCTGTCTCTCTCTCTCTCTCTGTCTGTCTGTCTCTCTGCCTGTCTGCCAGCTAAGCCCAGCGTATCTATGAGCCACAAGAATATATACTTATTGCCTGCTGGTTATTAATCATTCCACTGTCTCTGTCTGTCGCTGTGACGCTGTAAACATATTGCCCGGGGCGTGAAAGTCATAATAATAATTTACTTGCAAAGCCAAAGCCAAAGCTCCAGAGTCACAGTCACAGTCAGAGTCAGAGTCAGAGACACAGTCACAGTCAGAGTTAGACTCTTACAATAGACTCCGCCACGTAAAACTCCTTTTCGTCATAACAATTAATTTCGTATACCAGAAATGCCATAGCACGTGCGCCTGCGCCTGCGCTCAGCGCGCGCATTCCGAGCGCCCGGCCAATAAATATATGAAATATTTTCAAGTCTCTGGCCATAAATTTGACTTTACATCAATTCCAAATGTTGATAACTCTGCGTGGTCAATGAATACGACACTTGATTGGACAACATTCAGCCCGTTCACTCCCCTCCTCTCTCTCCCCCTCATTCGAATTCATTTTATGTATTTAGCCTAGATACAGTCACACATATCTGGCTGACCAAACACTGTTCCGTTTAAGTTTATATATATATATATATATCTATATATATTTATGTATGTGCAGGAATGGCTTGGCTCGATCACCTTAAAAGCGAACGCAATGGAATTTCGTAGTATCAATTTGCATTTGGAGACTATGTAATTGGGCGTCAAGAATGTAAATTATGCTACGAAAACAATATTCAGAGTTATATTATATAAATAGATACCCTGGTTTGTACAATTAAATGTTATGAGAAATTAAAAAGAAAAAGAAAAAATTAAAGCTGAAATTGAAAATAAAAAATATCAAAGTAAAATCTTTTATATTGATTTTTTTTAATAATATAATAATTTTTATATCAATCTATGAAAAGTGATTTATAATAAGGCAAATATTTATATAAATACTTCTGCGCAATTTTTTTTGTACTATTATATTTATTATTAATATCTTATTATGATTTTATTATTACAAAATATTTAAATAAATAAATTGGGAAATTAAAAAAAAAAAATTGAAATATCAAAAAGAAAGAAGAATTAAAAATATAAATAATTTGTCTGCTTTATTATTAATATTTTTTTTTTTTTAACATTTGAACATATTATTTTCCATAAAATGAATGAATGCAAAATTATAAATTTAATATAAAATATATATATATATATATATATATATATATATATATATATATATATATATATATATATATATATATATATATATATATGAGATATGTAAAAAATTTATTTTTTATTTTTTTGTGAATTTAATAAAAACAATTCAGTTTTATGAAATTTAAAGTCTTACACTTATCTAAACGTAACTTTTTCAATTAGCCAAGTGAGAGTAAATTGATTTGGAAATCGATTCGTAAGGGAGAGGCCATCATAAAAAGGAACTGTAAAAGTTGTTTGTTGATTGGAAATGTTGAAAGCATTCACAGTTAGTTAATTTAGTGCTATTTATTTAATGTTAGCTAGACAACAATGCAACACACTTGGAGTGGACTCTGGTCAAATGGATTTGAATCTGGTCTTGACTCTGGCCAATCCAGGCCAATGGCCAATGGCTGCAGCTGGTTCAAGCAATTAGAATAAATTAAGTGAACCGCGCTTATCGATGGCGATACTAATGCAGGTGAAATCAAAGCGAGGCGGAGCAGAAGGTGCCGTCGCCTCGGTCCGTCCAGACCGGAATGTAAATTTGTCCAAAGGGGCACAGACATAGAGATAGATAGAGAGAGAGAGGGAGAGCGAGAGAGAGCGAGAGACCAGATGAATCTGAATCTGAATTCGAATTCGGAGCGTTGAATCTAAATTGAGGTTTAATTTTCATTGTCTGCGTGCTGTTAGAAAAACCAGTTCTTATTTGTAGCGCTCAGCGGTTCCGCCCGATCCACTGATCCACCGAACGCCCCGAACGCCCCCTGGCCGATCGCCCCTCGCTCCCTTCCATTTGCCAGTTGTCTTTATTGTGGTCCGCTCTCGTGGTCACATTTGTTGACTTAATTTATTGACATTAGTGTATTTCTTGTTGTTGTTGTTGTTTTTAGTTTTTAGTTTTTTTTTCGGCTTTTATTATATTTTAGCAGTTGATTTGGTTTTTATGTAAAAATATTTTGTTCATGCATTCCTTTAACAAAAGACACCTGACTCGACTTGGCCGCTGGCCGCTGGCCGAACCGGTTCGCGTTGGAATTACAAAACAGCTGTTGCTTGATTAGGCCCAAAGATGCGGCTTAGATAGAGCTAATGAGATTATACTGTCGCTCCTAGTTAAAGCCAAGTCAGCGAATCTGCTGCCAACTGCTACACACTCAACTGCTCAAAATGGTCAAAATGGTCAACTGAAGTCGCGATAATTTCTGTTAGGAAATTGCCATTAAAATTCATAGAGCACATGTTGGATGGAGCTGCGTCTGCATGGGCCAATTAATTTTATATGGTTCATAAAATTGCACAATGCTTTGATGATGATACTTCTGCTGCTGCTGCTGCTGCTGCTGCTGCTGCCTGGGCATTAGACAAATTTGAAATTTCATTTGCCCTCACCTGAGTGGCGCATAAAGCCAACCGCAACTTGTTATGTTAGTTGGCTGCCTTTTGTTGTTGTCGTTTTTTATTAACAATTTTAATTGCTCTTCAGCTTCAATAAAAAATGAAATTTCATAGACTTGACAATAAATCTTTAAACACTTAAGAAATTAAATTTAAACAACTTTAACATTCAAATAGAAACACACACACACACTCACACAAAGATGAATGCAATAAGTTGACAACGCCCACGTTGGCCCATTAAAATATAAAATCTCAAATCCAGAACACGGAAAACGTCGCTGCCTTACAAAGTGCTCGGTTTATTTATATCAGATTTACTCACCTCAAACACGCCATGAAAATTATCTGGAAACCAGGAAACAAACGCCTGCACAACATTTCGGCATATTTCGGCGACTTTTCACAAGATTTTCCATTTCATTTGAAAGAGTTTTTCCATTTGTTTTCACTTTTTTTTTTTATACATTTTTTATTTTATTTTATTTTATTTGATTTTTTTTGTTGCGTTAAATTCTTTTGCATGAAAATTTATGGCCGTAGATTAGTTTTGATATTTGTTTAGAGCACACAAATTGCTGTCGTCTGATATTTTCATTGTCTCTTAAGCTCTGCGCAGCCTTCAGCGTTTCACAATATTTAGCAATTTGCCAAAGAGTCTGACGGCAGAGCGTGTGCTGGATTATCAAATTTGCCATGCTAATTGGCTTTGATCTAGACAACACAGTCAATTGATTCTAATTAGATGTTGGTTTACTCTGAAAAGTATGCTAGTATTGGTGGTGTCTGCTTGTTGGCTCTGCAAAATTTGTGGAAATTGCTTTCAAGTTTTCACACCCACTAGAAAACTAAGCACTCAGTTCCTGCCAGACCCTCAGAGCTAGGGCAACTGAATAGCAGGCTGTCGCATGTCCAGGCACGAAGTCTCTCCGAAAGCTACACACATGCATACATACATACATACATACAGAGACACGTACATTACCGGCATGTGCAATATAATTTTTATTTGCAAAAAGGAAAAGAAGAACTACACTGTGCTACAAACACACACACACACACACACACATACATACACATGTGGAGTAGGAGCACGAGCACCTGAACTGCTGGCTGAGCACGACGCATGCGCCATTTTGGCATTTGCATTAGCGTTCTGTATGTGTGTGTGTGTGTCTCTATCTCTGTGTGTGTTTTTTGTATTTTGTTGCAGTACAGAAATTTCCGCATATCATGTTAATCGCCCAAATACACGCAATTGTTTTGCTGGCTTCTGGCCGCGACGCCTAAAAGTATGTCGCATTCATTTCTATTTGGCGTAGCTCGTAATTCAGCTAGATTCTGTCGCCCGGCCGTTTCCTCAAATTCAGCCACAATTGTTTTGCCCTCATGCTGTGTTTCTTTTCTTTTTTTTTTTTTTTTTTTTGGCAATGGCGAGCCCATAAATGTGGCCCACACTACACTACTCGCTCTCTCTCTCTCTCTCTCTCTCTCTCTCTCTCTGTCTCTCTCTCGCTCTTTCCCTCTGACGACTTTGGCAAAAAGCACAGCCGGACAGGAATGACGTTATTGCCTGTAATTAATTTTAGTTGGCATACATTTACGTTTGGCCAGTCGAAGCTGGCAAAACGCATTTGAATTTATTTCACTTGCTTTGCATATTTTGCGGCACTTTTTGGCCAACAGGATCGCGCGCAACCTTGCCCAAGTTGTTGACCCTGCCGTTCGGCATTTGCATGAGTGATGAATGGCCAACAACTCTATCGATATAAATTAATATACAGCTATCAGCTGTGGGGTACAGATGGCAGCAGGAGCTAGGCAGCCTTTAAGCAATGCCAAATTGCCTTAATTAGTTTAATTAGTGCGTGGCACACATCGAAAATAGTAGAATGGTGCAACAAATTTCAGACTTTGCCGCCCTTAATGACCAAGAACTTTGGTAAATAACGGTAATGAAATGTGAACGGGATTAGCATAATTTTGGGTCATGCGAAATGAGCATAAAAGTGAGAGTTGAGCAAATATAAGCGAAACATTTTCTACTCCATTGGGAAATTCGCTAAAGTGTAGGCTTTAATGCGGCCGGAGCATGTGAGAGCAGCGAGCGAGCACATTGCGTATACGCAACGTGCGCCCAGCCAAGGCTTCAGTTTTTGTTTAGTCGATGACAGTTATGGCCGCTTAATGACACACTTATTTGCATTTGCCTCTGGCTCTGGCTCTAGCTCTGGCTCTGGCTCTGGGCCTTGCTTTTGTTGGATTCCTGTTTGGCTTCAGCATGTCCTGTGACATAATCAGACAGCAGTTGCGTTGCCATTGCCGTTGCCGTTGGCGACTTGGCATAACTTGGCCCCACGCGCAATTAAAACATTAAATGAGATAGCACAGCACATAAACAGCAAATGCAAGTGACTCTATCAATGTGCGTCTATGTGTGTGTCAGGCTCTAAATTAATTAAGCAAAAGGATGTGCCACACACACACACACACACACACTCGGTAATGGGCGTGGACTAGGCATGTAGTCAAGTGTTTGTTATGCTCAACTACATACGCATCATTTAATTACGTTAATTGTTAGCGCGTGCGTGTGTGTGGGTGTGTGAGTGTGTGTGGGTGTGTGAGTGTGTGTGGGTGTATGAGTGAGTGAGTGTGTGCTCGTTGACCAGCGCTTAAGGGTGAAACTGTTGCTCTCCACAGTTGTTAATTGTGTGCGTGGCCTGTGATGACACACATATTATTTAACATGCACATGGAATGTATTTATATGACTAGAGGTGTTTCTCTTAGCTCTACTACAAATTTCTATAAATGTGGAAATTTGTAATACGTTTAAAAACTAACCAAATATTGATTTAATTTAAATATATTTAGAAACAAAATTTAGAAACAGACTAAATATGAATTTTTATTTAAATATATTTAGAACAAAAATTTGAAACTGACTAAATATGAATTTTATTTAATGTAACTAGAAAATAATGAGCAATTATATAATTTGCATTTTATATTTTTTTATGAATTTCCGTTGACTCACATTTGACTTGCTCTGCAGATCAGCGGTAAAATATTTTATAAAATATTTAAATTAAATTAAATTAACACATTGATTGATTCAATTCAATTTAAATTCATTTTGTTTACGCTTTGTAATATTAAAATTCTTGGGAAAGACAAAAAATTCTGATTAAATTGATTGTGTTTAAGTATAAATATGTGACTTACGACCATTCTCAAATGTTTTAATTATACAATAAACACTTGGGTTCCAGCAATAGAAATGAGTTATTTTTCTGAAAAGCAATATTCTTATTCTTACATTTTAATATAATATAAAGTATTTTTAATATAAGGAGACTCGTGCAGCATAAACTATTGTAGCTTAATCAGCTGAGTTCAACAAAAAGTTGTGTTTCTCAGTCAGAACATAATTGCTTAATTGTTTTGCATGATAATTAAATAAATGAAACAATTAACATGTTTTACATATCGAATAATTAATATCCCCTTTGGAAGTTACTACTTCCAGACGTTCAGACGCATAAGTCACGCAGGTTAAAATCTGATTGATTTATGCCAGCGACCTAGTTGCAGGGTTTTCAGGTGAACCTTGGTGTATTAAATATTCTACTGCAAGTTTCAGCCATACTGAATGTTGGGGCTGAAACATGAAGTGGAATTTTATGATAATAAGAAAATATATTACAGACAATTTATCCACAATAAATATGTAATTAATAATAAATAAAATAATAAACTAAATAATAATAATAATAATAATAATAAAAATAATAATAATAATAATAATAATAATAATAATAATAATAATAATAATAATAATAATAATAATAATAATAATAATAATAATTTTTTTTTTTTTTTTTTTTTTTTTTTGTTGGGCTGAGGTAGGAAAAATGCTTTATGCACCGTCAGTCATGTCGTCACTTTGACCGGTGTGTCGGACTGCATAACTGCTTACCGACTAAAAAATCCTCCTCTTCTGGGGCTCAAATCCACCTTGGAACCAGGAGATATCCCGCATTAACCTTCAAGGTGGAACCCCATTGTGTGCTCTAAATGAGCGTTGCCCTCTGTGCGCCTGCGTCCAGGTCATACTTCTTCCGCCGCAGAACCTTTTCGGCGAAGTCATAGACTTTTTTCCAAGCGTCTATGCTGCTGCACATTTGCTGTACTAACGTCTCTACTTTGACTTCACCTACTGTTTCTGCCAGGTCGATTCTTTCTTCCGACCATCTTTTGCAATTGAAGAAGGTGTGTTCTGCATCGTCCATTGCATTTTCGCAGTAAATGCAGCTGGATTCGGCAGTTTTCCCCATTTTATTTAGGTACTTTATAATAATAATAATAATAGTCGTAATATTAAAAATGAAAAAAAAGTATTAATAATAATACACATATTAAGTTAAACTGTCAATTTTAATTCTTTAGTCAGATGGCTCATCATCAATTAGTCAGTCAGTCCGTCAGCACAGAAAGCAAAGCAGCAGAGCAAACTATATATATATATATATGTATATATATATATGTATATCAGATAAGAGCAGAATATTAACCCAAAGTCTAAACTAGAACTCCACTTCAGTTGCTTAAATGTCTGCTCCATTTAGCCATCATCATCTATCTACCAAGGACAGCTGCTAGCATAAGAAATGAGCTCAAGAGCAATAAATATTTAAGACTTTGGAGCACACAAATCAGTGCAAGAGAGATTTATGCACAAGGCAATTGGTGGTTGGTGGAATCTAAAAAATGGCCGCAATCAAGTCAACTGCCATTTACATAAGCAACATCCAACATCCCTTGGCTAAGCAACATCCCTTGCAAAAGTCGAAATTGCTCAGATTTTGCGACATGCGCGCAGCATCCACCCTCCATTCATTGCCGACCTGGATGTAAGTTGTAGAGGTGTGGCACGCCCACGGCTTGCCTTGGACACCCAGCTCACATAATTTAGGGCTTGGGCAATGTCGCCTGATGCGACGTCAGTTGGCGGCCATTAAATGCTTAGAATTATGGCAACTGGCGGAGCAGAGAAGACGCACAGAAATTCAGAATTCTGTTGCCGCAACACGCAGACAATAAGTTTTTTTTGTGTGTGCGTGTGGGGGGGAGGTGAGCCCTGTCGCCGGGCCCCAACACGGCCCCACGGCCTGCCCCTTGGCAGCCGCCCACCTAAATAACGCTGAGTTTAACATTTCTAATTTATTGATGTTTCCGACGTTGGGAAAGTTCTTGTCGCGTTGGTGGCCAACTGCCAAATGTCTTGGTAAAACTAACTCAAATTTATGATGATTAAGAAAAATCACAAAATACTTAAGCAATTCTATAGATAGTACAAGCCGACGACACACACACACACACTATCACAACGACTGTGGGTGTGAGTCGCTTGTTTTCATTCTCATAATTTGTTTGCTGTTTCGAAAATAGACGAGAACCCAGCGAGTCAGACAAACAACATCAGCAGCAACAGCAACAACAATAACAACAACAACAACTGTTTGGAGGCCATGATTTGTGTCCTCAAATAATTTCCACACTTTCAATACTCTTTAGAATTGCTAAGTCGTATCCATGCGTCGTATATCAAAGTGACTTACTGCTAATGCTTTGATTTTAACAGTCAAATAATATGAATCTTTATTAATTGTAGTCTTAAATTAATGTTAGATATTAGGGTTAAATTGTTGAATATCTTCGAATTTAATTTTTAAATATTTTTAAAATATATTATATAGATATGTAGTATATTTATAAAGGAATTTTTTACTTCAACAAATGATGTTTATTGTATAATATTTATTTAAGACACTAAAAAAAAAAACAAAAATACATATTTATTAGACTGTATTATTACTAGAACAATTATATAGCATAATAATATTTATTTTAAATTAAAAAAAAAATTAAAATTAAAAAATAGTAAAAATAAAATAAATAAAAATAAATATTTTAATTTTAAATATATAAATATTTTTAAATTCGAAAATATAAAATAAAATTTCGTTTTTTTTTTCATTTTATACATATGTATTTTATTTGTTATTATTAAGTGTTTTATGAAGTTTTGGTTTTTGCCTTTGTTGTGTGAAATTTTGATGTAAATTTTAAGTAAATTTCGAAATGAATTTAATGTAAAACTATTATAGTCATTTGAGTCAGTATTTCTTAGCTGTATGCGGGCAAAAGGTCAGCACTTGATAAACCACAAACCCAATGTTTAATTTCTTCATTTGCATATTCCGATTTGTAAATACAATAAAAAGCCAAGGGGCCCCATAATGTGAAATATATAATAATAGCTTCAGTGTAAAATGAGCTTAACCTTCATGGCTAAAATTTGAAAGAAGACATTTAGCCAAGGCCAATTCGCTTAGTAAGTCTTCAGTTCTAAATATCAAAGTTCGATTAAGAAATTCCAAATTTAAGATAACAGAAATATATATTCAATGTTAAGCTTTTACATTTTTTTAAAAATGTTTCTCAGCAAAAATTTGAAAAATGTTGCTGTTTGATTTGGTAAGTTCATAGGAATTTGACAGAAAACATTAAGTGAAATAGAAAATCGATAAAGCAACTAAAAATGGCCACGAAAGGCTGCAAAGCAACAGCAAACAGCAAACAGCAAATAGCAAACAGCTAACAGCTAACAGCAAACAGGTAACAGCAAACAGTTTATTAACTTATTTGGCCGTAAAGTAGGTTTATGGGTAGACAAAACAAACACGCCAAATGAGTGTAGATAAACTTTAACTACCCTAGACCCGAATGAGCCAAAACAAATGGAGTTTTTAAACAGTTGCCACTCGCAGCTCGAGCCAGAGCCGTAGCCGGAGTTCAGGTCTCGAGCTGTTCGAGCCTCCACAAACCGACAGAGTCGTTCGGCGTTTGGGTTTTCGGTTTTATGCGATTGCCTTTGTTTTCACTTAAATGTGCGTTAATTTATTTACCAAAGTCATTAAAAACATAACTTTTATGGCAGCTAGCAAATACCTCTCTGCCTCTGGCTCGGGCCTCACTCTGAATTAATTGCCCCCAAATTATTGACACTTATTTCAAACAATAAAAATAAAGCAAACTGTTGTTATGTCTGTCGATTGCGACGCTAAAAAAGTGACAAATTGTCATAAATATATTTAATTGCCATAAAATATATTTCAATTATTTAAAATTATATGCACAAATAATAAATAAATAAAAATAATAATATAAAAAAAAAAAGAAATAAATATATAAAAATTATATAATATATAACATTTTATATTTTTAAAAATTTTATTTATTTCAATATAATAAAATAAAATTTTAAATAAATGTAATTATAACCAAATAATTAAAATAATAATATAAATGAATGTATACAAATTTTAATATTATTATATGAATCATTATTGTATACTTGTTTTTGTTTGTTTTATTATTAAATAATTTTGTAAATACAATTTTAAATAAATAAAATTATTACCTAATAAGTAAAACAAAGAAAACAATTTTAATATTATTATATATTATATCATAATAATATTATACTATTGTATACTTTTTTTGGTGTTTGTTTTATTATTATATAATTTTAAAAATTAATAAAAAGAAAATAAATATTTGAAAATGAGACCGACACAAGAGAGATGTTATCTTTGCTTTTCGGTATTCGTGCTGTAGATATATACTGGAACTTCAAATTATTTATTAATAGTTTGTATTATATATGTAGTTGATTAACTTGGAATAGATTAACCATATCAGCAGATATAATGCCTAAAATATTTATTCGTAATATGCAATTGGGTTTCACATCATTTTTCAACATCTACAGCCCAATCATTATTCCATTTCGTTATTCGGGCCGCTCATCAATTGTCAATTCGCAACCTTGTTGCAAAAAATATTTCTCCAACAGAGGCAGCAGAAGCAGAGGGGAGACCCGCCTTGGCCAAATAGGAGGGACTCGTACAGTCGGCCGTTATCTTCTATAATTATATAATGCATATTGTGTGTATTGTGAGCTTTTTAGATTGCATGACGCCAAACTGTGGAAAACATTTTAAGCGAACGACTTGCCAACTGGGCTGAAGAAGAAGAAGAAGCAGAAGCAGAAGCACAGCACAGACCAACCCCATTTGGCTACCATTGGAGCAGCGTTGACATAGTTTCTATGGCCCTCCCTCCGTGACCCATCCCGCTACTCCTCCCACTACACTGGGCACTCGATAAGCTTCGCCTGACTCCCCTTGCATGTTCAGTGTGCATTCGGCAGGACGACAACAACTACACAAGCAACAACAACAACAAACACTATTATTACCGACTGTTGTCAACGCATACCCATTTTGGGCTGCATCTAGCGCCCGGCTGTTGGCTTGTTTGGGCCAGCTAAATAGCAACAAACGTCTCCTGCGACAGCTGAAGCCCGTAAAGTGGCCGAGTGGCTCCCAACGAGCCCCCTCCCCCGGCTCCCAGCCCACACCCCCAGCTACGCCACCCGCCATTCATTTTTATGTAAACCAATTGTTTGCTTTGCTGGTGTGTCTCCGTCCAGTGCCAGTCCACGTCCCAGCGTCTGTTCCGTCCGTTGCCTGTCGCCGCTCTGTGCCCAGTGCCATGTGGGGGTCAGTTGGCTTCCTGGCCCGTCCGGCGGGGCGTGCTCCGGTTTCTCTGCGACGGCTCTTATCGGCATTTTGCGGTTTTCTCTTTGTTGAATTAGTGGAGCAGCCTGTTGAACTTTTCGCCTCGCTGCCGCACAAAGGACACACCCAATCCCAATGCTCGCCCGTCCGCCCCTTCCACTCAGCCGTGGCCAGCGTAGAGTATTGTTTGCATTCGTGGCTTGTTATAAGTGCTCCCACTCCGGCTCCCAAGAGCGGGGCAGTGGAGGGGATCTGTTTGCATTATTAAATTGCCGGATAATCAAATATTTTGGATTTCACGTTCCTTTCGCGTGTATATTTGAGTGGGTAATGGGTTAATATTTTATCAGTTTTCAGGAATGGTCATGCTTATTGATATCCGAGGTGAAACTATCTTTATTGTTAGCTTAAATTTACAATAATTTCGATTGGCAAAGAAGTTCTAACTATCCTTATTCGAATAATTCTTTTCTTCACTCACTCTTCCACATACCTCACATTCACAATCTATAACTTTTTTATTTTGTATCGAAATTATTTTTAATTTTTTCCCTTTAATTTATATACAAATTCTGCAAAGAAATCAATGATTCGAAATTACCTGCAAAAGGCAAATAATACTGGTTTTACAAATATTGATTTAGCTTGTACACTTGTTTGATGCAACCATCGGGGAAATTCAGCTCAGCTCAGCACTTTTTCAACTTGACACATAGATGACGCTTTAGCAGACACACAATTGTTTAGCCAATGCATACATTAAGACACATCAACACATAGATGGCGCTCTATTGATATTCGAATAGTTTGTAGTTATTTAAATTTGTGTATTGTTTTGTTAACATAACAAATTCTTAGCTGAAGTGGAAACATAATGAAAATCGTTTGAGTAAATTTAAGAAAACTATTTACAACAAAAATTAAAAGCTTATATAATATGCTTCAGCCAAAGCGGCTTCAGCTAATACAGCAACCTGAAAGAAAAATACTGGTTTTTATGTGTATTGGCTAGCCAAAACAACGTTTTTATATCAAATTATAGATTTTATTCATACACCTCTCTATTATAATTATAGCACAATATTTTTCTGTCCATGTCTAGAATTGTAGAGCATCCTCTTGCAGCAGCTCTACTGGTGGCGCCTCACGTACATATCGGTTAATCGGCCTGAAAGTGGGTCTCGGCAGATATGGAGGCCTCTCATAGTCAGCTGCTCGTGCAATCCGAACAGGCCTAAAGGTGGGTCGGGGCAGGTACGGAGGTCGCTCATAGCCAGCCGCTCGTGCAATTCGGTGAACAGACCTAAAGGTGGGTCTGGGCCGATATGGTGGCCTCTCGTAGCCAGCCATTGCCATGGCGCACATCGAGACGAGCAGCAAAATAATTGTGAACTTCATGATGGTTCGATTAACAATGTTGGATTGATGCTGTTCGATTGAGTTAAGGCTGCTTTTATAGCGACTTGTTGCAGGTGCTGCGGCGGTACTTTTTTTTTGTATAGCATGGGGACTTACATAGGGGGAAATCTGTATATGTATGTGACCTGATAAAGTAATTGCTCACTTGGTCCGTTCACCAAGCAGAGTCTAGGTGTGTTATCAGTGCTTGGCTGACTTGACTCGAGATTGAGGGGAATTTTTTTTACTTACGTGCTTTTGGCATAGGTTTCAAAATATATGTGTAAAATAAAATTTAACATACTTCATAACTTTTTAAGAGTTGTTAATTGCAAATGGCAAAATATGTTTTTAGTAATTTATTATTTTTTAATTGTTATTATTTTTGTTTAAGTAAATTAAAATTTTTATGTATTATTCCAAATGTTATTGGTTTAATTTGTATTATAAAAATATAATTCAAAACAAAAACATACTATGTGGATATATATAGTATTAATGGAATGTGTATAGAATGCTAAGCCATGCAAGAAAGAATGCCAAGAAAACAACAGTTTCAATTGTGTTTTTTTATCCAACATACATTGGCATTTATTTAGTTTTTTTGTTGTTGATTTGCTTGAATTTTATGACACTGAAACAGACAAATTTGTATTCGCTTGCTGAATGTATGTAAGTGTGTGGGTGTGTAGTAAGTTTTATATATGTATGTGTGTGTTGAGTACTTTGGTTATTATTGTTGTCAAAGGGGATTTTAAATGTCTTTAGTGCTATGGAGATATAAGCTGTGTGTGTGTGTGTGGTGTAGTATGTAAAGGTGTTTCTGTGTGTGTGTGTTAGTGTTGTGTTTGCTTGTCAATTCAATACATTCAATATTAATATATAGTTAATACATATATATGTTTTTCATAATTTGTAATTAGTAATACACATATTTGAAGTATTCGTTTAGGTTTTACGAGTTTGAATCTTTGGATATTTTTGCATCGCTGCCCATACTATAATATATGTGTATATATATATACGAGTAATATTTGATCGGCTAAGAGGGAGCGAGTGATTAGTAATGCGTTTAAACTGCTTTGCCTTAATCTATAAATGTTTCATATTTGAAATCTTTTTTAATTTTCATTCGAATTTTTGCTTAGTTTTGTTTTCGTTCTCAATTTATCAATTTCTCAATTTGATGTGCGTTGAAGTTGAATGTTTTTCATTGTGTATATTTGTTTTTTTTTTTTTCGCTTAAATGCAAATGGAATTTATTTTTGATTTATGCGTTTGTTAAGTAATGTTAAGTAGAAAATTAGTTTAATTTATGTGTGTGTTTTTTTATGCATGTTTAATGCTAAATTATGACAAATTGGGCTTATAGAATATTTATTATTTGCTCTCCTTGTCAAGCAACATAAAAAGCAAGCTCTGCTGCTTTATGGCAGACGGGTTCCAATATATGCATGATATATATATGTATGTATATGATATATATGTATGTATATGAAAAATGGATGATTTTATTTTGAATAATTGCTTAGCTTACTTAATTTTTCTTTAGCGAATGTCGAAAGATTTAATTTTTGATTTTGATTTGCCGAAAAGTTGCTTTTGTTTTATTAAATTTGGGATTCCAAAACTTTTCGTATTTTTTTGTTGCTATTTGAATTACTTGAAAATTTGTGAGAGTTTTTTATTTGTTAATTTTTTATTTTTGTATATCGTATTAATTGTAATATTAATTAAATGCCATTTGTCTAAACGCTATTCAATATTTGTAGTTCGTTTACCATCAAAATTTGTAGTACATTCACATATTCATATAAGTTTCCCATAATATATATATATGTATGTTTTTAAGCAATATTATCGTTCACAACACTACATTCATATATATATAAAATCGATATAGCTAAGGATAGTAGGGCGTATTATAGAGTGTATCAATAATAATCGAAATGAGATGCAAACGAAATAATAGCTAATCAAAGTAGACGATCTAGATAAGCGGATATACATATAGATCAATTGTGAGCCACCTCAAATGCTTTGCTATTTCTAAGTCTTGAGCAAATGTTGTTTTCGTTCGTACGGTATTTAAACTCTGGTAAAATTCATAGATTCTTTGTTAAGCAATTCATTTCATTCATATAAATTTGCATAGTTCAGTCAGTCTTTGAGTGTTTAAAGTGGCTGCACAACTTACCAAAAAAATAAAAAAGCTGAAATAAATTAAAAATAAAATAAATAAAAAATTAATAAAACGTTCTTTTAAATAAATTTCCATTTTTATATTTGGCAAACAAATTTGCTGCGAAACTTAAAAGTAATAATAAAATCTTAAATCAATATTTGACAGAATTTAGTTTGAGTTCGTCTTAAAGCTTGCGGTGCAGAAACCAACTGTAAATAAATAATATTTAAATAGGCAAAAGGTGCGCTTGGGTCTGTTGTATAATACAATTTAGAGCTGCTGACTAAATGGTTTAATATCTGCATAAATAAATGCAATTTGTGCTTGAACAAATTTTACATAAATTATCTGTTTGTGGAAGCGCTTTGAAACGAAAAATATAAATTAAAATACAAAAATGCTAAATATATTGATTGATCGATACAAATAATTATAAAATCGATTACCAATGCTAAAAATTATGATCACAAATAATCTGTTTAAGCGGGCCAACGAACTGTCTGTCCATGCTCGCAACTATAGGATTTGCAGACCATTCAAAATTAAACAATATCTATCATTATGACTTTGACTTAGAGGCTACATATAGATGGCAAAGAAATCAAATTGAAAAAAATACAAACAAACTTATGAGCTACACACACAGACAAGAGCACATACATATATATATGTGTATATATATATAGTGCTTGTGTATTGGGCCGATGTATGCGCCCTTTTTTTGATATTTTGGTAGTTCTGCTTATAGTTAAAAATACAATATTAAAAGTTAATTTCAATTATGTAAATTGAATTGAATATTTTTGTTTCGTTTTCCTTTTTCTTATTTTTCTTTTCCTTTTTTTTATGCTAATGCAAAATTGTTTTGCATATTTATGTTTTCTCTTTTTCCTTTTGTTTATAAATATTTGAAATAGTTAATATATTTATATATGTGTATGTGTGTGTGTTTATGTGTATATATTGTATGTATGTGTGCGCCTTATGCGCGTTGCTTACTTCCTCTGTGATGCTTTTCGTTTTATTCAAATAAGACTTGAAACACACATATTTGTGTGTGTATGTGTGTGTGTGTGTGTGTGTGTGGATGTGTGCCTGTGTGTTTGTGTCATTCAACTTCCACGCACTTCATTGACTTGAAACACTAAGCTAAACTGCCACGCCCACTGGGAGTAGCTTACAAATTACACTGCCATAGTATCGTAGGCTGTGAATCCTGCGCCATTTGCTTGTTGGAGTTGGAGTTGTTTTGGGCCGGCTTCGTTTCTGCGGGTAGCGAGGGGAATCATTTTAGGCAAGAGAACAATTTAAATAGAAATATATATAGAATATATATTTGTGGTACATAATTAATTATTGTTTTGCTTAGGCTTGCAACCAAAAAGCATTGCGCCTTGAGTCTCGTGCCGAGAGCTTGTGGCAGCTGGCACAAGTATATAGAGTATTTAGATATGTGTTAAGTATGGTTAAAGCCTGTTGATTAATATACATAATACATATATATATATAGTAGTTATGTAATTGAAATTCGTTTGTCAAAATGATAAATGCTTTTGTGTGTTTTATTTCAATACACTCGGAAACACTCAACTGTGATTTGCTTTTAATTAACAAAATCCAACTAAAGTAAAACAATTCATGTAATAATACAAAAAGACAATAAATAACAGATATAGCTAAACAGGGGGGCTTTGGATTAGGTTTAGGCATGCGTACTTCACATTTAGTGTTAATTGCGACCAGAGAACATGCAAAAGCGAATTACTTAACTGCGAGTTTTAGTTTGAAACTTACAACTGCCTGCGACTACGTAGTCAGTGAGTTAAAGTTTTTAGTTTTTATTTTGTATTTATTAAATGAAAAAAAGGTACAGAAATTATCAGTGTTAGTAGTTGCATCAAGTTTAAATAAGTATCTGCTTATTACCTTAAACAAAAAAATTGCACAGAAATTTAAGAAATAAAACTGCCTTTTGGAGGTAATGAAAATTCTGATGGGAATTTGTGAAATCTGATTGGAATCATTGATATCTGATTGGTTGTATGTGAGAAAGCCATTTTTACTGTGGAGAACAGCATCATTGCACTAATATTTGGGTTTAAAATTAAAGGCATTTTTTTAAAAACTGATATAAGAAATTTTGTTAAAATTTCCATGAGTAGTTCATTAAGTGTCAATGATATACCTCAAGTTAAAATTAAATGCATGAGAGTTTTTTTACATTTTATTTCGCTCCTTCCTTATTTATATATATGTATATACTTTTTTCTATTAGTTGAGCGAAATATATTCTGATAGAATATATAATAGAGAATATACATCTAAAAAAAATCTCAGGCTGATTTATATGAGTTTATGAAGTACATTGAAATAGTTTCTTCTCTTATGTTATATATTCCCTTTATTGTTTAGTATTTGATGATCTCTTCTATTATATTATATATATTACGACTCTTCAAATTTTCTGTGCAATTTTAGCTCAGCATTGGTTAAACCAATTTAATAGCTATGTGTTTTTCGTTATAGTTTCTATATACAATACTCTTTTCTTACCTCTCGATTAATTTACGCATTTCTTCGGTGGTGCGTTGATCTTTCGGTTGTGGAGATCTTTTTACAGCTGTTTATTTTCGTATTTTATATATTATTTTTTATTTTTTTTTTTAAATAAGTAATTATCATTTAAGAACCCCAAGAAATTGAGCACAACCGTTAAGTAGTTGTTTATGGTAAATTGGTTTTAAATATCATAAAATCAAAAAAGAAAATAGAAAGAAAACGCAAAATGAAATTTAAAATTAAACTTTTCTTATACGTAATGTGAGAAGATCGTGCAAAAATGATTGAAAATTCCTTTAAAGTTCAGGTAAATATATTGCTCTAGAGTTTTTCTGCTTATATAACTAACTTATTGTTTGTAAAAACCATTAAAAAACTAGATTTCTAGTCGGACACATGCGAAATTCTATACATATGATATGAAATGAGAGATTTCATGAAAAATAATTATTATTAAAATTATATTTAAATCCGATATTAGATACAAAATATTAACGTAAAACATTGACATTGTTTGTGCTGGAAAGGAAACCCTTAAAAAATGTGGTCGGTGCGGCTTATGAAATGAAATGGAAGTTATTTAATTGTGCATTAACAAAGTCATATTAAAATTTAACAACCAAAACCAAAATTAATATTTTTTAACACACAAATAAAATATAAAAAATATTAATATTTATAATTTTTTCTTTTGAAATATTAGCAAAACACAGCATGAATATTTATTGCGAACTTTCTATGGAATAATTCATGAATGACAATGAAGGAAGTATGAAGAATGAGCAAATTCCTGATATGAAATCGAGAGGGAGCCTGACGACGAACGACAAGGACGAATGAGGACGAATGAGGTGAGTTGTGATTGAAGTGAGGATTGAATTGAAAATACAGTCTAAACAATAAAGTTAAGTTCGATTTGCGATTGGGGTTCACATCACTCACCATCATTGGCGTCTTCTGATCGTTATTAATATTCGAATGTTAAATGAATTTTGAAAGAAGGGAAATTAAGAACATTTCGAATTTTTTGCGTTAAAAATGAATACACTTTCAACAGAGCTTAGTAGAAATATATTGGAATATAGATGGAATATTTTAAGCTGCGGTTACGATTCGATTGGGGGATCAATTGAATTGGTCTGGGATGGGAGACTCTGACTTACCGCCATAGTTGCCGCGTGGTCCATGATCGCGGTCGCATTCGGCCTCTGAGATCTCATTGCTCTCCTTGGAGTCGTTGAACGAGGAGTTGCTCATGTCGTGATTACGTGGTGGTGGTGGAGGTGGCTCAGGTGAACCATTGCCTGGATTGCGTGCAGAACCTAACACATATTAAGAATATATATGAAGGCTATAGCTAAATACTCTGTCGTATTTACCAATGCTGCGACGTCCCATGGAGCCGCGAGATCCATAGTGATCGTAGGGCTGTCCATAGGGGCCGCCATACTGAGAGCCATACTGATCCTCCTCGGGAGCGCAATTGGCGGGATCATCATATTCGGGTCCGGGGCCAGAGTACAAGCTACCGCCTTGAGAGTTGACGCGAGTGTAACGACGCTGTGAGATCGCAAGGAGAGAGAGAGAGAGAGAGAGAATTAAAATGGGAGACAGAAGTGGAGATATAGACATAGAGAGGGAATTCAAGACTCTGTTTAAAATACTTATACGAAAATCTTACATATTGATCTTCCTCGGCACAGTTGGCGGGATCATCATATTCGGGTGCGGGAGTATAGATCGAGGACTGTCCACCTTGGCTGTTCTTGCGCTGATAGCGATTGGCACGTGGCATGGACTGAGAGCCGGAGCGGGAGTGTACGTGTCCAGGGTGGCCAGGGGGCAGCATGGTGCCGGCGTGTCCGGGTACGGGTGTGTGTCCATTCTGATGGGGGAAGGTCTGGAAGTTCATGGCCTTGGTGGGATCCATTTCCTCACGGAAGCCGAGCAGATGGAAAGTAGCATAGGGGCAGATTTCATCTTCCATGCCTTTGGCGAGAGGAGAGCTCGATTAGCAACGTTTATTCAAACACTTTGTGGTGCTTTGTGGGTGTCTTGGTTTGTTTGTTTTAGTGTTTTAGTACGAGGCAGAGATAGTGGCCTGGCCCGAATTGCTTTACTTACGATGCAGTAGCTGAGACAGAGTCAGTGCGATGCGACCGGGGTTAGACTAATCGGAATGTTAGTGGACTTAAACATAAATTAAATATTAATTAAGAAGTTAAACTGGCCTGGGGTTAGATGTTAGTCGTAATCGGAATTGCATACAGAAATCAGAAAAGGTTAACAAACTGAAAAGCGGAGGGGTGGGGCGCGGCCTCCTACCTGGATGTCTATAGTGGCACTCGGGAGTGCCGTGGGCGTGGCCGTAGTGATTACCAATGCCGTGCATTGGCACTGGCGGGGCTTTCAGCTCCTCGTATAGGTTCGGGTTACGGCGCGGATCCCAAGTCGAGTGGTTCGAGCGCAAGCCTGAGCCGCGGCCTGAACCGATTCGTGTACGTTCGTATGTGTGTGTGTGTTGAGTATGTGTACGTATTGGTGTTTTCATATTTTATTCAATTTCCAATATTCATACAACATCAACGATGAGTAAACAGAAAAGTCAAAGAATCGATTCAACGGCAACCGAAAAGGAGAGGATTCGGAGTAATGTGGGGGAAAAGAAGAATTAAAATTATATGTGAAATAAGGTAAAAAAAAATAAAAAACAATCAAAGTCTAAATTCAGCACAACATTTAATAATACGAGTCTTCGTTTCAGATCGGATGGGTTCGAAAATCATAAGAAGCGACTTTAAGAAGCGACATTTGAGAATTTCGTTCTGAGAAAGCGTTGCAATGTGCTCGTGAGTGTGTGTAATAGGCGTGGCAAACGACCTTTGGGTCTTGATTGTTTCTTTGTGAATGCAAAAGCAACGCAAAATATGAAATATTTTTTCTTTTTCTCTCTTTTTTTTCACTTTCATTTTGTGAGCAAAGTAAATGGAAGACAAAAATAAGCCTCAGCCAATGCGCAGTGAGTGCCCCAGGCGAGACGGTGCTCTGGTGCTTCGCTGGCATAGTCCTGGCATTAATAAATGTTGCATTGGAAATTTAGATGCTTACTTATGACTGTACCTCGCTTAATCCGGTCGCAGGTGTTGTAGTTGGAGCCGGGCACCGGGGGCAGCTTGCGATTGGGTGGGGCAATGTAGCCGAGCTCGTCCCTCAGGTCCGGGCGGCGCTTGTCCAGGGTGGCGCCGGGTCCCATTGTCTGATTGTAAACTACATCGTCTAGAATTAATATATGATATCGCGAACTCAATAGTGAAACACTGAAGATGCTTTTCCTCTTGAATGCTGCTCAAAGATCAACTCGCATACTTTACTTCTGTTTTTTGTTCATTTACTTAAATCTCGTATCAATCAGCTTTCTTCCGTCACTCACAATATTTGGCTTTGAAAATAAATTTGGATTTTTTTTTTTCTTTGGTGCGGCATCTCAACACGCTAAAGTGCTAATTAGTAGCTCAAAGTTTACAATTGCAAAAACAGAATTACGTGAGGTGTTTCATTATAATTATTATAAATTTTAGTTTTTTAAATTTCAAAATATACCAACTTGTTAGCGATATAAAAATTCATGATATAATGACATGAAATGAGAGATGATTTCAATTTCGAGTTCGAATCGACTTTACGTTACTTTACTTTAGCATTATTCTATTCATTTGCGATTTCAAAAAGCATCTTAGTTTTGGTTTCATTTGAAAACAGAAACAGAAAAGTGTTGAAAATAATGTTGATAGAAAGTTGAGATGGGAAATTGTGTGTCTCTGTTGTGTTCGGAGGATATTCAAAGTTGCTTAGGGCGTGAGCCGAACGTATTTACAACACTGGAGATTACTATAGGATAAATATTTACTGTGTATATTATGTGATAGGTTATTATTTACTTGGATAACAACTCAAAAGTAGAAGATTTCTCGAATCAATCAAATCTAAAAGACATCGCAATAAATGTTTTTTTTTTTTTTTTTTTTTTTTTTATACAAATGTAATTAGTTTGTTTTAAATTAATTTTCCAATTTGATCTTAGATGGAGATGGAAAATTTAATGATAGTTCTGATATGAATATTATAGATATATGAATGATATATATGATATATGAGTATCACATATGATATGAGTATTATAGATAGTATATAAATTTACTAAATATATATATACACTGAACACATATTTAATATTATATATATTTAATTGATATATGCCATTTTAATGGTATTTTGTTGGTATATTTTTGTGAAAATTTTGGAATTTTTAAAAATTTTTTATGGTGAGTGTTTCTTTGAGTTCGTGTTAGCTGTAGTTTGAGTAAATTATATATCATGCTATGAATATTTGATACGATTATTAGACATTGAACATTCCAGTAAATTATAGAGTTTTTACCAGTATTTTTGCTGAGTGACGGTCTAAGATTTATGCGTTCTCATTGCTGATATTGAGCGCGTTAGTTAATAATAAATTAAAAATATAATTAAAATGAAATGCGCAGCAATATACAACAGTTTGCGAACAACACTAAGTATATATATAAAACAGAAATAAAATTTGTCGAAAATAATATATGTATGTATATAGATGATATTTATGATAAGAAAAATAAGTCTTGCGCTCCTCTGCCTTAGCGGGCGGGCTGAGGGCAAACCTACAATAGACATCCTTCTGGCCGCCGCGCAGATCGTCCGCTCGCCGGCGCGAGAGCGCCACGCAGACCACGCAGATGCCCACGGCAACCACGACGACGGTGGCTATCAGGGGCACCATGAAGTTCAGATCCAGCCACTCGGGCATCCAGGCGGGCAGCGGAATGCGGGCATGGACATTGCCATGGCCCGTGCCATCATCGAGGGGCGCGATGGTGCCTTGATATCGTTCGGATTTGATAGATAGATCGATACGATAGACGAGCATGCAAATCGTTTATCAGATACAACAACAGACAGCAGGCAGTTGCATAGCCAAGATATTTGTTGGTTTTGTTGTATATATAGATATAGACATTGGTGTGTATATATTTACACATATAGAGTATGGAAAATGTATAGTGTTTGGGGTTCATGTAGAGACAGAGAGAGTTAGAGAGAGAGAGCGAGATAGTGGAACCGAAAAAAAAAAGAAAAGAAATTTCGTAATTAGTTGGATATACTTATAGATACCTTTGTGGTGATTGCCTTTGCTACGCAGTATACAAATAACAATTATCGCTATGATTATGACGAGCAGAGCCGCCACGACCGGCACTACTAAATTTAGGTTCGATAGAATAATGCGGATTGTATCCTCGGCGGTTAATTCGGGTAAATCACGCGAGGGTGCGATTGTGCCTGCAACAACAACAACAACAACCAAAGTGTTTCACATGTAGACCAAGTTCGGAGGGGTGGGTGTGGGAGAGAGAGAGACATTTATATATATGTATAGATAGATGTGTGTATGTATTGGTGTAGGCATGTATATAAAGAGAGAAAAGATGCTGATTGAGAGGAAGACAGGCACACTGAAAGGCTCAACAAATCAAGCTAAGAGAGAGAGAGAACGATTTCTCCCTCTCTCTCTCTCTCTATGTCTGTCTCCGCCTTTTGCCATCCCTCTCACATCACATTGACTTTTGTACCCAGACACTAGTCGAGCACTTGACACACATATACAAATACATTGACAAATACAAATACAAATTAGTAACTTTGCTTTGAGTCGAGTTCGAAAGAGAAGTGTTCTTTGAGAAGAGAATGTAAATGACTTAAAAATTGATTTAATATTATTAAATTTTGTATTTTACAATGCGCCGAAATGCGAAAACTATTTGTAACTATTTTAGTAAAAATTTTAATTGTAATTTGTAAGAAAAAATAACAATATTATTTTTTAGTACGTTTAAATGCAATTTGTTTTTTTTTTTTTTTTTTTTTTTTTTGTGTTAAATCTGTAAACTCTTAAGACTAATTGAGTAAATTTTTGTTAATGCTATGAATATTCGAAACGCTAACGATTTCAATTTAAAGCATTCCAAGTGTAACAGCTTTCGAGAATATAATAGGAGAGTAACGATTAACGATTAACGATAACGATATTCGCGAGAAGAGATAACTTTGAAATAATAGTTGCAAAAACACGAACTAACTTAGGCGGAACAACTCAACTGGAACTTGATGACACTAAATGAACGAAATTGTGAAACGAAAAATGAAAACGACTTTTGGTGTAATGAATGCACAGATGCATATAATGTCTGCTTCTTCTTCTTCTTCATCTCCATTCATCACTTGATCTCAGCTCTCATGTGAACTTACTGAAAATGTTGCATTGATGGATCTTTGGTTGTTGTGCTTTCGGAAATGTGTGCGCTTTGGCTCTGCTCGGCTCTCAACTTGAGTTTTATAAAAAGTTTTTATTTCGTTTTTGGTTTTGTTTTTGATTAGGTGAAAAGAGCATTTTACTATTGTTAAAATCAAACGAAATACAACTAAATTTTACATTGGAAATCAAATGAAAATCAAATCAAAATAAGCTTAAAATGCATGAAACAAGTTGAATAAATGTGTGTTCAGTTCAGTGGACAACTTTTTGTACAATTAGAATCTGATTGGAATTCGAGTTGATGGATCCATGAATATTCGATATTCCATATACATATATGTATATATTATGTAGCTTGCTTTTAGCTGCAGAAAGAATTGATTATTTAGGACTTTTGGGCTAGAAGCAATTTACAGATTCGGAATTTGATTCAAGCGTCTTCTACGAGCAGCGGAGGGCGGAGGGAGCGACTGGCAGTGGGTGGGTTTACAACATCGATCGGTAGCTATCAGTGGCTGTGGCTGTGGCAGTGCAGCAACAATGCACCTTGACGCCAATATCTCCACAGACTGGACACATAAATGGTATATATGTATGCATAAATCCAAATGATAATATCGAGTGACGTGAACAGAAGAGTCAAAAGGTAACTCAAAGAATACTAATAAGAGCTGTGGCCGTCTAAAGAGCTACGTTAGATTGGAAATTATGATACGAGAACTGAGGAAATCATAACGGAACGTGACGTGGTGAACGTGGTGATAATTGTTTAAAGCTATTTATAGAACAATACTGTTAGGATTGTAGCAACTTTGCATTTGCTATTCGTTGGGAGTTTTGTACATATATTGAGAGTATACGAGTAATTGGTGTATAAGAACGTAAAAAACAAATTGCATTTACGCAATAAAAACATCGTTTTTGGTTTTGTCTTTGTACAACGATTTCCGATGCCGCTGCGATTAAAGTTTTTAGCATTTCATCACAATTGCAATACATACAAAATAAAGGCTTCTAAATTTGGGTACAACAAGCTTTTTGACAACTTATAATATTTGCTAATAAATAAATGAAGAAATTCAATTACGGTGCATTTGGTAAAAAATGAAAATCAAAATCGAAATTTGCTCATTTTCAGTTGTGGGTGAACGAAAAACATTTACAACTCAGGGAAAGTGTTTATGCCTAGATTGTTATTTGTATATATGGACAATGCTGTTGGGATGTGGGCGTGACTGGGGGCCGACAATCCAACAACATTGTCAACGTAGTTTTCTATGTACAAAAGCAATGTGAGACATTCGTAAATCGGAAAACAGATCGTAAATACCTCCGGTCACAGTCAGCGTGGCGAAATCGTATTCGGCAACGGTGAAGCCAGCCGAGTTGTGGGCGGTGATGCGCAGATTGTACCAGGTGGCGGGCTCCAGATCGAGTACGACGTAGTTGTTGTCGGGCTTCACATTGTTGGAGATTTGATTCCATTCAAGTTGATCACTGCAAGCAGAAAAGCAATAGACAAACTCAGCGTTAACTCTCTGTGCGTTGGAAGGGAATCCTTGTGCTCTCTCTAGGCAGCTACCGTTTCTTGCTCTCTACGACGAAGTGGGACATGGGGCAGCCGCCATCTTTCCAGGCCTTGAAGTGCAGTGAAACGGAATTCGATGAGACCTCAATGAAACGTGGCTTCTCTGGCAGTTTCGGCTTCTGGCCCTTGGTGCGTGTGTTCAGAATGTCGGAAGCTTCGCCTGCGCCAATGCTAAAGGGACAAAGTGAGAAATCAAGTTAGCAGTTAGTTAGTATTCGCTTCTTCTTCTCAGCTTTACTCACTTATTGAAGCCAGTGGCATAAACCTGATAACGTGAGCCGCATAGCAAATTCTCAATGTTGTACTTCTGTGATTCCACAGAGACCTCAGCAGTCTCCCACTCTCCAAATTCTGTGTATGTGAAAAAAAAAATTAATAAAATTCACTTTTATGTAAATTGAAATTAAATTGATAAAATAACAAAAAAGACAAAATAAAATAAAAAAAATTAAAATTAAAATTAAAAAAAAAATTTTTTAAAAATATTTTCATAATAATAAAAAAAAAATATAAATAAAAAATAAAAAAATTAAAAAATATATATATTTATATATTAGTTAAATTAAAATGTTAAAGCTAGCCGAAAATAACGATTTATGCTTGCCAAAACAGTTTAATTTTTACTTTAATTAAATTAGGAAAAGCAAAGCAAATAAAGATTATAATTAAGAATTTAATTAATTAAATTAAATTATTAAAGCTACCAGAAAACTTCCTCGCTTTAACAATTTTATTTAATTAATATATAAATTTATATTTAAAAAAATTTTAATATTATAAATTGTTTGCAGCTAGCTTTAATCTAATTTAAATAAATAAAATATAAATATATAAATTTAATTTTATTTAAAAAAAAAACCCTGATTTATAAAAACTATATCATCTCTCTGTTAACCTGGCTTATAGTGCAAGGTGTAGCCGTGCAGTGGTGCAGTGTCGCCCTCATGTGGCTTCAAGCGAACGGTCAAGGTGTCAGTGGTGGTGGCCGAGAGGGTGACTTGTGGTGACTGAGGTGGTGCCAGCACGATGAGTTTGTGGGTAATCGAGTCCTTGGCAATGGAGTTCTCGGCATGGCACGTGTAGTCGCCGGCATCCTGGCGATTCACAGACTTGATCAAGAGCGAGCCATCGGGCAGCAGGCGCATGCGTTCATTGGCACTGAAGTCGACGCCTTTGATCTTCCAGGTGATCTCGGGCTGGGGGGCGCCAACGGCTTGGCAGGGCATCTTGGCATCCTCCTTGTAGGTGGCAGTGAACGTGTCGTCGAACGAGGCTATCTTGGCCGGCACCTGGTCGCTGGGCATGGCCACAATGCTCTTGGACTGCTGGCCCTCGCCAATGGTGGTGCTGGCAGTGACCCAGAACTCGTAGGGCTTGTTCTTCTCCAGCTCGGTGGCCTCGAAGCTCATCTGGTAGTGCGGTACCTTCTGGGTCTTGGTTTCAGTCTCAGCGCCTTCGGCCTTCGAGTAGACAGTGTATTGGGTGATGATGCCGTTGGGCTGTGCTGGTGGACGCCACGAGACCAAAATGGCGGCGTTGCCCATAACCAGGGCCTTGACATCGGTGGGCGCTTCGGGAACTGTGGAACGAGTGGCAGATTTAAGAAGAGGCCGCTCAGTATGGCTGGGATTCTGACTTACCATCAGGTTCGGTCTGGCAGTGAATAGGCACGCTGCGAACTCCATCGCCTCCGGCTGTGGTAGCCAGCACTTGCATGGTGTAGTTGGTGTACTTCTTCAGGCCATGGAGCACAGTGTCGGAGGAGGCAGTCTTCTTGTAATGGCGCTTGGTCTCATCTGCAACAGGTATATATCAGTGGCGATTCATTACTGGACTCGAAACTCTTTTCGAGTTGTACTTACCATACCACTCATCGCTGGGGGCATAGACCACCTTGTAGGTCTTGATCACGCCATTGGCCGACTCGAGTGGGGGACTGACCCAGCTGACGCGAATGGTCTGGGAGGTCAGAGTGGTGCAGGCAGTGTCGCTGGGTGGCTGGCTGGGTGTGCCTTCGGCAGTGAATTGTTTCTCCTCATCGCTCAATGGGCCGGCGCCGATCTTATTGAAGGCCTGAATCACCACCGAGTACTGCGTGTAGACGCGCAGATTGTTCAGCTCCAGGCTGTGCTCCTTGCCCTCCTCGGTGATGAAGTTGATGGTCTCGAAGATGTAGGAAGAGTTGGTGTTGGATAGCTTGTAGCCGACATAGTAGCCCAGAATCTCGCCGTTCCAGTCGGAGCGTGGTGGTGGCTTCCACATGACGCGCAGGGTGGTCTGGTTGACGGGATCGACCTTGATGTTCTGTGGCTTGCCCGACGGTGCCTCTTCGGCGGTGATGATGGTGACGGCTTCCGATGACTGCGAGGAGCCAATCTCATTCTCGGCAACGATGCGAATGTTGTAGGTGGTGGCGGGACTCAGTTTCTGTACTTGGGCCTCGGTGGTGTGGCCGGGCACCATGACGCGATCGATCTCATCCCAGGAGGCGCGTGACCGCTTGAACTCAATGATGTAGCGAATCAGTGGAGAGTTACCGTCGTAGGGTTGGGCCCAGCTCAGCTGCACTGAGCGACCAGACTTGTCCAGCACCTTCAGGGCGTACGGCATCTCGGGCACCTCCTGCACAATCATATTGATGCTGGCATCATCGGAGCCAAAGGCGTTGGTGGCCACACAGGTGAACAGAGCCGAGTCGGAGCGTTCGGTGCGCTTAATCGAGAGACTGGACATGACGCCAGCCGATAGTATTTCCTCGCGAATGGTATAACGATTGTCGTTCTTGGGGTCCAGCCGCATGTTGTTCATGTTCCACAAAATGCCAATGGGTTTCTCGCCCTTCGCCTCGCACTGCAGCACAGCTGGTTCGCCGCGGCGTGCGGTCTGATTGCGCAGCTTCTCGGTGAACTCTGGGGGCGCCTGTACACTGACCATGATCACAGCCGACAGACCCGATCCAATGCCATTGATGGCTTCGCACAGATAGTAGCCCTCGTTGGTCTTCTGTATGTTGTCAATGTGCAGAGTGCCCTCCTCCACGCGAATGTTGTCGCTCTTCTTCAGATCCTTGTACTCGCCGGGTGTGTCGCCTAACGAAAATAACAATTATATTAATGAGTTCGAATTTACTTTATTTAGCTCTGTCTCTTTCTCTTACCAACTGCTTTCTTCCATGTAACCTGGGGCTTGGGGAAACCGTCAGCTTTGCACTCAACCTTGGCATCGGAGCCCTGGGCGAAGGCTTTGTCTGTGGGCTCGAGTATCCATCTAGGTGGCACTGTTGTTTTTGTTGTTATTGTGATTGTATAAAAAATAATATATTAGTAAATTTGTTGCGGGTTCTTTACTAAAATATAACATTTAGCATGCGGCAAAGTTGTATTTTTAAGCGGATGGACGGACTTTGTTCAAATTGAAATGTTTTGCATATTTTAAATATATTTATCAAACATTTCAATTTAAACGTAGTGGAAACATTTATAGAATATTCACAAGTTAAGATTATTTTTATATTTAATTGTTCGTAGCTAAAATTTATTAATACAATTTTAATTTTGTATTAATATTGTTTAATTTTTATTATATAAATACAATTTCTTTATAAAGTTTTAATATTTTTATAAATTATTTATATGTATATAAATATAATTTTAATATAAATGTTTCCACCATTTCTTAAGTTTTATTATAACCAAAAATGCCAAACTACAAATAAAGAATATTAGCACAATTAATAAACAGAAATATTAAAGGACAACTGAAAGGGGAATTTTAATTAAATAATTAGTAATTAACGAAAAGTTAAAGAACATGCAATTTGTGTAAAACGAAGTACGAGTTTTTTTTTTTTTTTTGTATTTCTTTGCAATGAATTTGTTTAATTCAAATCGACTTCGCTTTGTGCCTTATGAACTAGGTAAATAATAGATTTGAATGGAAATGAAAGTAATTAAAGTTGGTGATGTTGGGGATAGGGGCGGGATGGTTGTTGCTGTTGTTGTTGGTAGGGGACGTAGCGGGGTCTTGTGTATCGCTGGAGCGCACAAATGTTTCATTTTAGCTGCTGGGGAAGCGAACGGATTCTGACATCACAGCGGGCACATGATCACATGATATATTATGAGATTAGGTAGACAATTAGAAGCGGTTAATATGCGATTAGTTTCTATTGTTTATTGTTGTTGTTGTTGTTGTTTGCGGTTTATTCGGTGTTGGAGCATGAGCCTGTTTCAAAATTGTAATTTACATAACTCAATCGAAAATCAAAAGAAATTTCGTGTGCTTGTGTGTGTGTATCGTACAGAAAGCTCAGGCAAGTATCAAGCTGTGAGTCCTTTCAACAAATTCTCTAGTAATTGAGTGCGCATACGTATGTGCGTATATGTTGGCTTGTATGTGTGCGTGAGTGTGTGCTGTTGGTTATAATGCTTTGCGGATCGGAGCTGTTTCGATAAGAATCGATTCGGGTGCGATAAGATTAGGTCGGAGCTAACGTTGCATTTTTGACTTAAACGAAGCAAAAGGATTTTCAATATTTTTCTATATATATAATGTATATATATATATATTGTGTTGAGTAAAAGTTGACTTATATACAGTGGCTAATTGGATTGGAAAACTTTGTCGATAGACCTCAATCGAAGCGTTGCACAGTTTTTGGCCTATCTCGAGAGAAAAATCTTGTTTAGCTGATCAGAGAAAATTGAGAAAATTGGGGAAAATCGTTTTCATCTCGGGACTAAATCATGCCAATTTACCATTCACAGTCAGCGCGGCCTGCCTCTGCGCCACACCCACATGATTGCTGGCCGTGCAGCTGTAGTTGCCGGCATGATGAGCCTGCGCCTGGTTGATCAACAGCAGACTCGAGTGCTCGCCCACCGATGCCTGTGTGACGTCCGCATCGCCATCGTTGTCGTCGTGCAGTGCCCGCCCATTGAGTCGCCATTCGAATCGAATGGGCGTGGCACCTCGAATGGCAATGCACGTCAGTTGCACATAGTCGTTGACACTGGAAACGGACGTGGAAAGCGACAGAGCGGCCAGCAACGGAGGCTCTGAAG
Organism: Drosophila mojavensis; assembly: GCF_018153725.1. Lineage (NCBI taxonomy): Eukaryota > Metazoa > Arthropoda > Insecta > Diptera > Drosophilidae > Drosophila > Drosophila mojavensis. Next base: position 16,339,603 of record NW_025318906.1, on the reverse strand, counting down.
ATTGGATCACAGCCAGTGGGAAAAGGCAATTGAGTTTTCATTTTCAATGTTGACAAATCGACAATCAAGAGATTAGTTGAGCTCTTAGAAATTAACAAGATTCGATTGCCCAAAAAACTAAAAATTTTAATTTGTCAAGTTCGTTGCCTAAGTCTTTTGATTTAAATATTTTACAGATTCAGATTTCAACTAGTTTTTTTTTAGGGGCACAAAATATATGAAAATAAAAAACTATTTACAAAATTGTATATAATACTGGAACTGCTTGGAATACCCTTGACTTTTAGTATGGACCAGCGACTGGCCAGACCCGCCGCATTGCTGGCCACGCACGTGTAGTTGCCCGAGTCGCTGATGGCCGTCTGGCGCAGGGAGAGGATGAGCGTGTACTCATCGATCTTGTGGTAAATGGAACGCAGCAGGGGCTGACCGTCTTTCAGCCAGAAGATGTCCATGGGCAGATCTCCGGAGGTGACCATGCACATGACACGCACCGCTTGGCCGCCGTTGACGCCGTTGGCATTGAAGTGGAACTGTTCGATTTGAGGCAGCTCTGAGCGGTTGTTGTTTTGCGGGAGGGGGCGACACACAGAAAAGCCGTGCATGAATATCGAGTGTTATTTTACAAAATTTGTGCTCGTGCAAACCGACACCAGGGCAGAGAGAGACACACACACAGAGAAAGAGAGAGAAAGAGGGAGACAGTCCGACAAAGAGAGTGAGAGTGGGCAGTAATTTACAGTTGCTGCTGGAGCTACAACTACCAGGCCAGGCCAAGACATAATGCTGTATACAGTAAACAAACCCTTGACACTGAGCTTCGACTCGACGGTCGTGTAGCCGGCCCCATTGGCGCCCATGCAGGTGTAGGTGCCCGTGTGGCTGCCCTGCACGCTCTCAATGCTCAGCGAGCTGCTGCGCCGGCTGTGCATCAAAATGTTGACGCCCGGCAGCTCCCCGGCCGGCCGCCCATTGTAGTACCAGGTTATATTGAAGGGCGCATCGCCGTGCAACACGGCGCAGGACAGCTGATAGTAGTCGCCCACATAGAGCGGCGAATTGAGCGCAAGTGGCGACAGTTTTGGTGGCACTTTGAAGCAGAAAATAAAAATAAATGCAAAAAAATAATAATAAAATAAAAATAAATCGAAAAGAATAACTAAAAACTTGAGATGAGACTGGAACAGCTAGAGGGGCACAGGTCTGATGTTATTCCTGCATTCCTAAAGACCTAAAAGACCTAAAATTCGCTCAGCATTGAACAAAATCTGAGAAATCTCAAATAAAGCACGAGAAGATTCCATATGATGTTTTTTTTTTTTTTTTTTTGGTTAATTTGTGCATGCAAGCCTTTGCGGTGCGACTAGCTGACATTTGTGCACTGAGAGTAAGCGCAAAGGAGAGCAAGAGACAGACAGAGTGAGAGAGAGACAAAGATGTAGACATGCAGCCAGAAGAAGACTTAGACGCATTTGATTAGTATCAACAAACTACAAGGGATCAGATTATTGGCTCGTATAGCTAATCTTGGATGCATCTAACCGTAGACATTGAGCAGCGTTGTGAAGCGCAGTTGTCCGGCCAAGTTCTTGGCATGGCAGGTGAAATTGCCAGCGTGCGGCGCCTCAACGGACTCAATGGTCAAGACGCTGCTGCGGCTGCCAACGGCCAAGGTGCTGATGCCCAGCCGCTCGTCGATCGACTGGCCGTTCAGCGTCCATTCGATCTGCATGGGCAGATCGCCCAGCGGCACGGAGCAGTGCAGCGTCAGGTACTGGCCCACCTGGGCGGGGCCGTCTTCGAAGGCGAAGGGTGTGATGCGAGGCAGAACTAAATGCACGAATGGGAAGAAGAACCGAAATGAAAGAGTGCACGGGCGAAAAAATCATAAATGAAAAAACTGTTTGAGGTAATTAAAATAATAATTGTGAATGAATATATGAATGTAGACGTTGCTGCGGCACCTATGACCCTCAGCTGGGTGCTGTAGGAGACCTTGCCGGCGGCATTCTCGCCGTGGCAACTGTAGTTCCCGGCATGCTTGGCCGCCACACTCTCGATGGTCAGGACGCTGCTGCGCCTGCCCAACTTCGCGATGAGTATGTCCTGATCGTCGTCATTGAAGAGCGGCTGCTTGTTAAATGTCCAGCGTATGTTCAAGGGCAGATCGCCCTCGGTCAGGGTGCACTGATAGGTTATATACTGGCCCAGATGCGTGGGCTGAGCGCTCGTGGCAAAGGGCGTTATTTGGGGTGGTACTTTAGGGTGGCATCAATACATGAATACAGAAAACAAATCAAACAATGTACAAATCAACTACAAAAACCAATAAAAGCTACAAATTAAACAGATTCAGAGTCAGTTGCCCAACCGTTAACTATCAGCGCAGCGGTATATTCCACGGTCTGGGCGCTGTTGCGCGCCCGGCAGGTGTAGTTGCCGGCATTGTTGCCATTCACGGAGTCGATGGTCAGGACGTTGACTTTCTTGCCGATTTTGGAGGTGGTCACGCCGTGGTACTCATTGATGGCATAGTCATTGAACAGCCAGTAGATGTCCACGGGCAGGTCGCCCTTCGAGATGGTGCACTGCACGGTCACCGAGTCGCCAAAGTTCGCTGGCTCGTCCCCAAATTCGAAGGGCGTTATATGCGGCGGCACTTGCAATTGGAATCGGAATTGGAATCGGAATCGGCATAGAATCAAATGCATGGGAATGTAGTTAAAGCTGGTGGTTGAGGAAGGGGTAGGGGATGCAAGAGTTCATTGTACCCGCAAGTTTGTTGCCTAAGTCATTTGATTTTCGAAGCCATACGCAATTTTACAAAAGCCAAAAGCAATCATGCATACATATCTATATCTGTGTGTTGGTGTGTGAGATTTACAATTACATCGGTGGAAATTATAAGAGAGAGAAATACCAATAAAACAAATAAATTGACATTCAAGTGCTGTACAAATCTCGCTGTACCATTGACAAAGAGCTGGGCCGTGTAGACCGCGGAGGCCCACAGATTTCGGGCCTTGCACGTGTAGTTGCCGACGTGACGCGCATTGACCGCATCGATCATGAGCACGCTCAGGCGCTTGCCCATTTTGGATGTCGATATGCCCGAATAGTGATTGATGGGATAATCATTGAAGTGCCACTCGATGTCGAGCGGCAGATCGCCCGAGCTAACCAGACAATTCACCGATACTGAGTCCTCGAAATTGACGGGCGCCTCGCCGAAATCGAAGGGCGCTATTTTTGGTGCAACTAAGGAAGTCAAATAGAGATTACTACAATACACACTAAGACTAGATGAGTTCGGGTATTTGGCTTTATAGAGTGGGTGTTGGATACAAACTAAAGCATTGAAAGAACGAAATTATAGCTATATATACAGTTATTCAGACTACGTCTACGACTACAACAGACGGTCCAAATACCATTCACAATCAGCTCGGTCGTATAGTTCACAGAGGCAGCATGATTCTTGGCTCGACAAGTGTATCGGCCAGCATGACGCGCCTGAACACTGTCAATGGTTAACATGCTGTTCCGCTTGCCGCCCTTTATGACACTGATACCGGAGTAGGAGCTGATGCCGTAGTCATTGAACAGCCACTCAATGTCGATGGGCGAATCTCCAATGGATATTTGGCACATGATCGAGACCGAATCCTCGACATTCGCGGGCTCATCGCCAAAGTCAAAGGGCATAATTTTGGGCGGAACTTGCATGGGAATGAGAGGGGGGATAGTATTAAAGAAACGAAAAAGTAAATCAAAAGCACAAAAATACTCCAATGTTGGCACAAGATTAATCATATGAGTCTTTTCTATAACAACCATTCACAATTAACGCAGCTGAGAATTCACTGCTGGCCGCTTTGTTCTTTGCCTTGCAGCTGTAGTTGCCAGCGTGTCCGGCGTGCACGGAGTCAATGGTCAGGACGCTGGTTCGCTTGCCCCCACGTACAACGGCAATGCCCGAGGCAAAGTTGATGGGCTGACCGTTGAAGAGCCACTCGATGTCAATGGGCAGATCGCCCGACTGGACCAAACAATTAACAGAAACGGAATCCTCAAAGTTCGCCGGAACTTCGCCAAAGTCAAAGGGAGCTAGTTTGGGAGGAGCTAAGGGAGGTGTGAGAATGTATAGAATATATATGTGCAAATCTGGATCTTGATGGGAGCTAGGGCTAAAAATAATATTTCAAATCAAACTCGATATACATAGGTATCCCAGAGTAGAGCCTGTCATATACCATTCACAATCAGCTCGGTTGTGTGATTCACAGCAGCCGCATGGTTCCGGGCCAGGCAAGTGTATTTGCCCGCATGGCGAGCACTCACATTGTCAATGGTCAGCATGCTCGTCCGCTTGCCACCCTTCATGACTGTGACGCCCGAGTAGGCGCTGATGCCGTAGTCATTGAAGAGCCACTCAATGTCGATGGGCAGGTCGCCGCTGGAGATGAGGCAAGTGACCGAAACGGAGTCTTCGACGTTTGTGGGCTCATCGCCAAAGTCAAAGGGCGTGATTTTGGGCGGGACTTTAAAGAGTGATCATGTGTAGAGGTGTAGAGCAAACAGTAAATCATAAGCGAAATCAACTTTAAATAAGTAAAAGCCAAATCTATGTCAAGCTGACTATTTATCTCTTTCGAATACCATTCACAATAAGTTCAGCCGTAAAGTTAACGGCCGCCGCGTGATTCTTGGCCCGGCAACTGTATTTGCCCGCATGCCGGGCCTGCACATTGTCGATGCCCAGGACGCTGCTGCGCTTGCCGCCCTTGACCACGGTTATGCCCGAGTAGGAGCTGATGCCGTAGTCGTTGAACAGCCACTCAATATCGATGGGCAGATCCCCACTCGATATCAGGCATGTCACAGAAACTGAGTCCTCAACGTTAGTGGGCTCCTCTCCGAAATCAAAGGGTGTTATCTTGGGCGGTACTTGAGTAGAGTGTGGAGTGAAGGTGTTTAAATGATGAATTCAACAAAAATGAAAATATTAAATGTCTACAGTTATATCTAATATGCAAAGGCTTCTTCCTGCTCTACCATTCACAATCAACTCAGTGGTGTAATTAACGGCAGCTGCATGATTTTTCGCCTTGCAGCTATATTTTCCCGCATGCCGAGCCTGAACATTGTCAATGCTTAGCATGCTGTTGCGCTTGCCGCCCTTCACCACGTTGATGCCCGAGTAGGAGCTGATGCCGTAGTCATTGAAAAACCACTCAATATCTATGGGCAAATCCCCGCTGGAGATGAGGCAGGTTACAGACACCGAATCCTCAACATTTGTGGGCTCTTCCCCGAAGGTGAAGGGCGTGATCTTGGGCGGTGCTTCAGTTGGATATATTTTTAAATAAAACTAAAATGTATAATCGCAACAAAAGTCGAGTATAACTAAGCTAAATCAACGTCTTTACTCTCGCTCGCTTAATACCATTCACAATCAGCTCGGTCGTATAGTTGACAGCGGCTGCCTGGTTACGGGCGCGACAGGTGTAGTTGCCCACGTGACTGGCGTGCACATTGTCAATGCTCAGCACGCTGTTCCGCTTGCCGCCCTTCATGACCATGATGCCCGAGTAGGAGCTGATGCCGTACTGATTGAACAGCCACTCAATGTCGATGGGCAGGTCGCCCGATGAGATCAGACAAGTCACCGAAACAGAATCCTCAACATTAGCCGGCTCTTCGCCGAAGCTAAACGGTGTTATTTTGGGTGGAACTTAGGAGCAGCAAAACAAAAAACAAACACAAAACAAAAAAAAATGAAAAACTCTACAATTTTTAAGTAAAACAACCGTTGACAATGAGAGCCGCCGAGAACTCGCTGCTGGCGGCCTTGTTCTTCGCCTTGCAGGTGTAGTTGCCCGCGTGTCCGGCGTGCACAGAGTCGATGGTCAGGAGGCTTGTACGTTTGCCGCCCTTGAGCACCGCAATGCCAGCGGCGTAGTTGACCGGCGATCCCTCGAACAACCACTCGATCTCAATGGGCAAATCGCCGGAGGTCACCAAGCAATTGACGGAGACAGAGTCCTCAAAGTTGGCCGGGGCTCCGCCAAAATCAAAGGGCGCAATTTTGGGCGGAGCTGTGAAGGAAATCATGTGTGTGTGTGTGTGTAAGGAGTGGTTAACCAAAGCAATACACGTAAAGACAAATCATAGCTCATGCAGGTAAGACCCATAGCTAATACCATTCACAATCAACTCTGCTGTGTATTCCGCAGAGTCCGCATCGTTTCGTGCCTTGCACGTGTAGTTGCCCGCGTGTCCGGCGTGCACCGAGTCGATGGTCAGGATGCTCGCCTTCTTGCCACCCTTGACAATGGACACGCCCGTGTAGGCCTGTATGTTGGCGCCATTGAAGAGCCACGTTATGTCCATGGGCAGATCGCCCAAGTAGATGAGGCAATTGACCGAAACCGATTCCTCAAAATTAACCGCATGATCGCCAAAGTCAAAGGGAGCGATCTTGGGGGGAACTTCAAAGGGAAGGATAAGGAAAGGGGCGGGAAATCAATAAAAGAAAGCAAAACCAAACAGAAAACGAAATGAAATTCAAGTCTTGACAGAATTTCGTGTACCGTTCACCACCAGCTCTGCGGTGTAGTTCACCGAGGTGGCTCGGTTGACGGCCACGCAGGTGTAGTTGCCCGCATGATGATCGCGCACAACGTCAATGGACAGTGCGCTGATCTTCTTGCCCAGCTTCACCATGGACACATCGTAGACATTCTCATTGATTTCGCGTCCGTTGAAGAGCCAAGCAAAAGTAACGGGAAAATCGCCGGAGGTAACCAAACACTGAACGCTCGCCGATTCACCAAAGTTTGAGGGATCCTCGCCAAAGTCAAATGGCGCAATTTTAGGCGCAACTTGGGATTGATACACAGGATTTGGATTACAAACAAACAAACAAAAAAATACCAAACAAATTTGATTCAAAATGTGCGTGAGTAAATTGTATTAACCGTTAACTTTCAGCTCGGCTGTGTGGTTAACACGCCCCGCTCGATTCTCGGCTATGCAGGAGTAGTTGCCCGCATGCTTGGCCGAGACCGCCTCGATGGTCAACTCGTTGATGCGCTTGCCGCGCTTGGTTGTCAATATCTCTAGATAGTCCTCGAAGGGCTTATCATTCAATGTCCAGGTTATGTTCACGGGCAAATCGCCGCCGGATATTGTGCACTGTACATTGACAAATTCACCGTAGCTCATGGACTCGTCGCCAAAGGAGAAGGGGCTAATGCGCGGCACGGCTAGATAAAAGTTCATTAGAATTGCAAATTTGGTCAGCTCGAAGCACGCATTTCAACAGCACACAGCACGGTAGAGTATTGGATAAATCAGAAGAAGTCACTTAATAAAGGCAATAACAACAACTACAATTGGGTTCCTCGGTAGACCGAGGTCTGGCAAGGGGTAAACAAGATAGCGACGTGAAAGCTTTCAGTCGTAGGCTCTATATACTAATAGATCTGTCACGCACCGTTCACAATCAGCTCGGCTGGGTGCTCAGCCCTACCCGCTGAATTGCTGGCAATGCACGTATAATTGCCCGCATGCTTCGCCTCAATGGCATCGATCATTAGATTGTTGATGCGCTGGCCGCGCTTTTCTGTGAATATATCTAGTTCCGGCAGGAGCGGATGGCGATTCAGTGTCCAGATGACCGAAACGGGCAGATCCCCGCCCGATATGGTGCAATGCACCGAGACGGGCTCACCAAAATTCATGGGCTCCGTGCCAAAGATAAAGGCGTTATCTTGGGAGGCACTGAGCATGAATGGGTGTATCGCAAAAAAAAAAAAATTATAGATAAATAAATCAGCAAAATGTAAAAGAAAATAAGAAAATCAGGAGCATCACTAGGAGAATTTTCATATTTCATCTATGGACAAACCATTAACAATCAAACGCGCCGAGTGAGCGGTCAGGCCCGCCTTGTTCTGGGCGTGGCAGGAGTAGAGGCCGGCATGATGGGCGGCCACAGACTCGATGGACAGCACATTGATGCGTTTGCCGATGCGCGAGAAGGAGATGTCGTGGTAGCTGTCAATGGTGGCATTGTTCAGCAGCCAGGTGACATTCATGGGCAGATCCCCGCCCAGAATAGTGCACTGCACCGAGGCAGGCTCGCCGTAGTTCAACGGCTCCTCGCCAAAGTCAAACGGCGCGATCTTGGGTGAGACTTAAGCAGGGAAAATTCGAAGAGCATAGCATAGTTGTGTATAGGCAGATGAATGAGTAGACATAGATAGATATATGTAGATAGGTAGAGGTAGAGGCGGAGGTAGAGGCAGAGTTGTGAGCATTATCAGAACGCATTAGATTAGGATTAGTATCGTATGGAATTTGTATGCAACGGAGTTAGCTCGTTAAAGGTAACCATAACCCAACGTAGATAAAAACACTTGGAATGAATACCGTTAACAGTCAGATTGACGCCGTAGCTGGTCGTGCCCGCCGCATTGCTGGCAATGCAGGTGTAGGTGCCCGTATGGGCCGGACTAGCACTTGGTATGGACAACATGCTCGTCTTGCTGCTGATGCGATTCGTGCGCATTTGGGGCTGCAGCAGATCGTATTCGCTCGCCCCGCTGTCGCTGCCACTGCGCTCGAAGCTCCAGTGGACGCGTATGGGACGATCGCCCTTCTGAATCTGGCAGAAGAGGTCAATGGAGTCGCCCGTATTGATGACGTCCTCGTACGCGAACGGCACTATCTGCGGCAGCACTGGGTGCGTGGGGTGTGCAAAGTGTGTGTAAAGTGTTAAACGGGAGTTACAAAACCAAAACTAACTTAAATCAAAGATAATACTCTAATCTCTCTCCCGACATTGTGGGCTAACCATTGACAAACAGCTCCGTGGTATAGCTACTGTTGCCGGCACTGTTGCTGGCCACGCAGCTGTAGTTGCCCGAGTGCACCGCCTTCACACTCTCCACGGTCAGCAGGCTAATGCGTTCGCCTATCTTGCTGGCCATGACGCCCAGATGGGGGAAGAGCGGCAAATCGTTGTGGGTCCAGCGTATTCTCAAGGGCAGATCACCTTTGGACACGTGGCAAGTCAGCTGGATGCTGTCGCCCTCGTTGGCGTCGTTGTCAAAGCTAAATGGATGGATGCTGGGCAGCACTGCAGCACCAGCGACAGCGACAGGTCAGGATTGGGTATGGACATGGCAAACCAAACAGAAGAATAACAAAAAGAAATCGAAAGCAAAAACATAAAGTTATCTCTGGAGTCACCATTGACTTTTAGCTCAGCACTGTAGCTGCTCTCGCCAGCTGGATTGCGAGCCCGACACGTGTAGATGCCCCGATGCTCAGCGGATATATAGTCAATGTTGAGAGTACTCGATTTGCTGGACATGCGACCGATGACCACATCCCAGTCGCCGCTGATCAGGGTCTGATTGTTCAGCGCCCAGCTGATGTTGATGGGCAGATCGCCCTTGATAACGGTGCATTGAATGCCCATCGTTTCGCCGGAATTGGAGGCCTCGTCGCCAAAGTCAAAGGGTCGAATTTGTGGGGGAACTGTGGGATGGGGATTATCGTGGGGTATTTTCAAAATCAAAATAAACTACAAATGTTTGCTACTCGTATACGTAATTCGATCATAATGTAGTGCAGCTCAAACCGTTGACAACGAGCTCTGCCGTTTGCTCAGCGCTGCCCGCTGAATTGCTGGCAATGCATTTGAACAGCCCGCGATGATGGTCATTAATGGAATCGATACTCAGTGAGCTAAGTTTCGGTGACATTTTGATAATGCGTATGCCCACATTCTCGTTCGTTATGGGCTGTCCGTTGAGGGTCCAGTGTAGCTGCAGCGGCGTATCGCCCTTGAACACCATGCACTGGACGGCCGTGCTATCGCCATAGTTCGAAGGCTCGTCACCAAAAACAAAGGGCATAACTTGTGGAGGTACTGAACGTATAGAAAAATAAGACTAGCAACTAGAGTGGGTGTATTTATTGAAATGGACAAGGGAACACCTATTCAGCTTCAATTCAGCGCATATTTTTGTGATAATTATGACAGCAGAAATTTATTTATGACTGAGCAGCACAATTCAGCGCAATATTCAAAATAATACTGGCAAAAGCTATTGGATTGGACAGTATATATTTAATTCAGCTCATTGTTTTTAAATTTTAGTTCAAGTAATATTGCAAAAAGTGAAAATTATTAATTCAGCTTCTATTCAGCACACTTTTTTAATAATTCCACAAACAAATATTGAAAACAAGAATTGCCTGGACAATTTAGCTTCAATTCAGCGCAATCTTTTAAAATATTTCTGACAGTACAGCTTGATATCTACTTGAACTGTGCTGTTACCTACAAATTCAGCAGTTTTCTATGCTTTTACGATAAACGATTAAGCAGTGCTCCAACATGAATCTTTGATTTCAGCAATTAATATTTAGTGCTACTTAAGAATAGAGTACGTTTTACCAACTAAGCGTTGCTAAGCAAACACACCATTAACTTGCAATTCAGCAACATATTCGCTGCTGCCAGCCGCATTGCTGGCTATACATTTGTAAATGCCGCGATGAACTGCATTCAGTGAATCGATATTCAGCATACTCGTTCGATCATTCCAACGCCCCAAACTAAAACCGCTCTGGCCATCCACGATGGGCACCGCGTTAAGAAACCAGCGTATTTCCAGGGGCCCATCCCCCTTGGGCACCACACAATTGGCGCTGGCAACGTCGCCCACATCGGCCGCTGATTCACCAAAGCTAAAGGGTCGCACTTGGGGTGGCACTTGAAGGGTTTATGTGGTTTTAGATTACAAATTAAGAAAATTAAAAAACAAAAAGCAACTCAATTGAAATGCATATGAATTATATGAATTATGATCCTCTCATAAATCCCACAAACCATTCACATGTAATTCAGCGCTATATTCAGCACTGCCCGCTTTGTTCGTGGCTATGCATTTGTATATTCCTCGATGTCTGGCCTCTAACGCGTCAATACTTAATGAGCTGGTGCGTGGATTCAAGCGCGATAAAGAGAAACCATGCTCGCCCGTTATGATGGGCGCCGAGTTCAAGGTCCAACGTATTTCCATGGGCAAATCGCCCTTGGGCACCATGCAAAAGATGCCAGCGATTTCGCCCGTGTTGGCGGGCTCAGCGCCAAAGTCAAAGGGCTGAATTTGCGGAGGCACTTTCAGGATGTAGAGGAAATGGAATCGGGGACAGCAAATTATAGTAAATGTCAAAGAAAATAAGAATAAAACTAGGAATTAACTACATATACTAAGCACGCGACGAACCATTCACTTCTAGTATGGCCACATATTCAGCAAAACCCGCTGAATTGTTGGCTATGCACTTGTAGCTTCCGCGATGAGCTGCCTCCAAGGAGTCAATGTTCAGTGAGCTCGTGCGCTTATTGAGTCGCACGATAGTGAATCCCAATTCACCGTTGACAATCAGCGCAGAGTTAATAGTCCAATATATGTCTAGGGGTAAATCCCCTTTGGGCACCACGCAGTTAACACTGGCTACCTCGCCGCGATTCAGCGGCTCTTCTCCGAAGGAAAATGGACTTATTTGTGGCGCAACTGCATGGGAATGGATAAAAGACTATCTTTACTTGAGCTCTAGCTAGCTGACTAAACCTGGACAACACACACGCCTCAGCTCACCGAATAAACCAGATAGATTTTAGGTAGATAAGCATATAGATAATGAGAGACAGAGAGAGAGAGAGAGAGAGAGAGAGCAATAGTAGCAGCAGGAAGCTGTTCAGCAACGAACCATTAACTTGCAATTCAGCGCTATATTTGGCACGGCCCGCCTGGTTCTGGGCAATGCAGCTGTAGACCCCACGGTGCTTGGCCTCGAGCATATCCACGCTGAGGTAACTCGTTCGGCTATTCAGCTGAATGACCGTAAAGCCATTCACTGCTGTCTCAATGGTCTCATTGTTCAGAGTCCAAAATATTTCCAAGGGTAAATCGCCCTTGAGCACTATGCAATTGATGCTCAGGACGTCGCCCATGTTGAATACCTCGCTGCCAAAGCTAAAGGGCACCACGTGGGGCGGCACTGTGTGAATAATGTGTGTAAATGATAAATGAATAAATCAAAGTAATAAACTGAATTCATAGTTCGTAGGCCTAAAAACCAGTGAGAGGCGATACCATTGACTTTCAGCTCGGAGGTGGTATAACTCGATCCGGCCTTATTTTCGGCAATGCACTTGAAGGTGCCCCGATGGTACTGCTCGACGGCGGCTATGTTCAGGACACTGGTCTTGGGCGACAGCTTCAGTATGGTAATGCCCTCCTCGCCGTTGATAATGGGTCGCCCGTTGAGCGTCCACTTGATGGTGATGGGCACATCGCCCTTTTGCACCATGCACTGGACGCCGGCGTTTTCGCCCGTGTTGACAGGATCGTCGCCGAACGAGAAGGGGGCGATGGAGGGTGGCACTGGCGGTGAGCAGAACGGAACGGGGATATGGGATATCAACATAAACTAAACAAAAACCAAAGCTGAAGCTACTCTAAATGGCGAGCTGTATATAGTTAACCGTTGACAGCCAGCATGGCCGATTGCCTCGTCTCTCCGGCATTGTTGGTGGCCACGCAGGAGTAGTTGCCCGCGTGGCGAGCGCGCACGGACTCAATGCTAAGGACACTGATGCGCTGGCTGGTGCGGGTGACCACAACGCCATCGTTGGTGAAGACCCGTCCGCCGTTCTTGGTCCAGGCTATATCCAAGGGCAGATCGCCCTTGTTGACCGTGCAATAGGCCGAGACCATGTCTAGCTCGTTGATGCTCTCCTCCCCGAAGTCGAAGGGCATTACTTGGGGCAGTACTGAAAGGTTCGGGTGGGATTGATGTTCAAGTAAAAGCAAACAAAAGCCAAACAAAGCAGAACTAAAGCAACATGGATTAACCATTGACGGCCAGCAGCGCCGATTGACGCGTTGCTCCCGCATTATTCGTGGCCACGCAGGAGTAGTTGCCCGCGTGACGGGCGCGCACCGACTCGATGCTAAGGACACTGAGGCGCTGGCTGTTCCGATTGACCAGCAGCCCGTCGTTCGTATAGAGCCGTCCGCCGTTCTTCGTCCAGTAGATGTCCACGGGCAGGTCGCCCTTGTTGACGGTGCACGACACCGACACCATGTCCAGCTCATTGATGCTCTCCTCGCCAAAGTCAAAGGGCACTATCTGAGGCAAAACTGGGTGGGGGGTGTTTTTTTTTTTTGTTTCGGCGAAAATAAAAGCAAACGCAAAGCAATGCAAAGTGAAATTTGAAATTTGAAATTCGTAAAGTGAATAAGCCAAAAAGGAAATAAAATCTCTTAACCATTCACAGCCAGCATGGCCCAATGTTTGCTCTCCCCCGCATTGTTGGTGGCCACGCAGGAGTAGTTGCCGGCGTGGCGAGCACGCACGGACTCGATGCTCAGGACGCTCATGCGTGTGCTGGTCTTGGTGACCACAATGCCATCGTTGGTATAGACCCGGCCGCCGTTCTTAGTCCAGGCCACGTCGATGGGCAGATCGCCCTTGTTCACCGTGCAGGAGGCGGACACCATGTCCAGCTCATTGACGCTCTCCTCACCGAAATCAAAGGGCACTATCTGAGGCAGTACTTAGATGGTTGCGGAAAGTGTAACAAATTAAAAACAATTGCTCTACAATCAAAGTACAACTACTAAGCGAACCAAGACAGACAATAACTGATCGAGAAAGAGAGAGAGTGAGTGAGTGAGTGAGTGAGAGAGAGAGGAGCATCACCGTTGACACGCAGCTCGGCCGTGTGGTAGACAATGCCAGCGGCATTTCGAGCCACACAGGTGTAGTTCGCCCTGTGCCGCGCATGCACCGACTCAATGCTCAGCATGCTGATGCGCTGCGTCGTCTTGGTAATCAAGATGCCGTCGTTGGACATGAGACGTGCCGCGCCCAGCTTCGGTTCCGGCGCCGTTGTCCAATACACCTCGAGTGGGGTGTCGCCCTTGTTGACCGTGCAAGTGGCCGACACCATATCGCTCATATTAATGGCCTCCTCGCCAAAATCAAAGGGCACTATCTGTGGCGGCACTAAGGTGGAACAAATCGTATTTTTTCGGTAGTGAAAGGAGCGACCAGCGTTGCGGAAGTTCATATATCCTGGCTGAAAACTCAACCCGCCCGAAATGGTAAATGGGCGCTCAGCCCTCTCGGAGGAGAGCTGGCGCAGTAATCGAAGCCATCAACTTACCCATAACTTGCACTTCCAGTGAACCGCGTGCCGAGTAACCCTCCTGATTCTTAGCCACGCACGTGTAAGTTGCCTGATCCGAATTCCGTTCCACATTCTCAATGATAAGTGTGCCGTTGGGGAAGACCTTCTGCTTGCGATTGATGGGCAGTGGACGATTATCTGGGGAAGGAATTTATGTAAGTTAGAAGTGAGCATAGAAGAATCATAGAAAAAATATTCAATATATTGTATATTTGATATTTGCGTAGCTGCACTCAAATTGAATTCATTCGAATTGAATCGAGTTAAGTGAGTGAGCTACACATAGACAAATGAGTGGGTTTAAATGTGTTTAATGTTAAAGTCAAATGAGTGAGAGTGAGAGCATGCGTAAGTCGGTAGAGCCGAAAGTGCACCGCATTTTTCATTTACTCGCATTCCCACTCATTCAGTTCGTCTTACGAGAGAGCTCTCTGTGCCTCTCTGTCCCCCGGCTTAGCACTCCACATCGTTCACTTGATTTTCTAATCTGTGCAAACCTCTAATCTCCCTCAATTACTCACCTCGCTCCCAGACAATGGAATCGATGGGATAACCAGCAACAGGGCAAGTGACCATTAGAGTTTCGCCAGCGACAATTGCCTTCTTCTCCATTTGGCGAATGTAGGGCAGGCCGTAGACATTGAGTTTGGCCGAATGCTCTGCCACGCCCACTTTCGATTTAGCTATGCACTTGTAGAGGCCACCGTCGTTGGCATGCACGGAGGTGATATTCAAATAGGAGACGACATCGCCGTTCACAGTCACATATTGGCCCACTTGGTATCTGTCGTTGTTGGCGATCTTCTTGCCATCCAGTTCCCAGGAGATTTCGGGCGTGGGATTGCCGCCAGCCACACACTTGAGGAAAACACTTGGTCCGGGCTCCATGGTCTCCTCCTGGAAGGCCTGGCGAATGACGGGTGGATCGAAACGGCCACCAAGCTTCAGCTCAGCGCTGGCCTCGGCGGATTCCTGATCGTTGCGCACAAAACATTGATACATGCCCTTGTCCTCTTTCTTAACAGATTCGATCCTCAGCACGGAGTCACTGTGTCCAATGGCCTTGCCGTCCTTCATCCAGCTAACAGTCTTGATTGGATTGCCGGTGTACTGGCAGGTGAACACAGCGGGGCGTCCGAAGTCAATGGTCTGAGTGGGTGGATCGATTTTGGCTGACAGTGGTGCAGTGACAGTGAGCACCGTCTCGACGCTCTCGCCGCCCACGGAATTGTTGACGACGCACAGATATTTGCCCGAGTCCTCGACAACGGCATCCTTGATGATGAGTGTGCCCGAAACCTGTTTGACGCGATCGTTCAACACAACGGCCTGCTTACGTGTGGTGCCCTCAATGAATTTATACCATCTGGAATGAGAGATACAGGTGAGTAAAAACAAGTCAAGCGATTCAAGTTGGCAGAGGAGAGCGGACACAGAACGAGCAAATGGCATAGGGGAAAGGTCCCGCAATTAACAGTCACAGCAGTCACAGATCCAGGATCCAGGAGGAGTCTCAATACTTACTTGGTCCGTAGCCTCATGAGTAACTGATCTCTGATTATACCTACCTTAACTGCGAGCTGTGCTCAAATCATTTGCTTGTTCTGTGAACCGCTTTGGGGGAGTGGAAAAAAGCTCCTAAGCACAAACGCCCTAACAGAAATGTAGCTACCTATAAACAGGCACTGGGTAACCCTGCCCCGGACAATGGCCTACAAAAGTTTCACTCAAGGGAACCTCATTGATTTCAATGCTCTTGATGGCGATGCGAGGCTTGACATGACCAATGGGCTCTGTAAATTTCAACATGATCGAACTTGAAGGGAATGCCAACAATGTATACGAACTGCCTGAACTCTAGGGATTCTTGAAAGTTTTTTTGTAGTACCTAAAAGCAGGCATAGGATATGCTTGTCCCTGGCACAGTATGGAGAAGCTAAGTCCGATCTTGCGCGTTAGCTCCTGCAAGCGATCGCCCGATATGGTGGGAGCTACGCTGCCAATCGGCTCTGAAATATAATGCATCTAAATTTCTGATTGAAGGAAACCCTGAAAACTGCCTGAACAAAGCGGGAACTCTCAGCACGTTACCTAAATGCTGGTGTTGGATACGATTGACCCAGGCACAGCATAGCCAGGTCATTGGCAGCTGAGATTGTCAACTCTTGTAAGCGACCACCGGAAATTTTAGGCGCCACACTGCCCACAGGTTCTGCAAAACATATTGAACTTGCCATGTGGAATACATTCTATAGATATTCTTATTATATTCTTCTATTTATTCCAATAGTAGAAAACTGCCCGACTAACCGTATAATTGGCACGGGAAACGCCTGAGCCTGACAGAGTAGAGCAAAACTAGTGGAAATCTCCTTGACAAACGTAAAGCTTTTCGACTCGCCCGAGAAGCTAGGTACTCGAGCACCAATTGGTTCTATAGAAAATATACAGTTTATCAAAATGAAATATGAGTGAGCTGAAAACTGACTGAAGGGGTTCGGGTCTACCTTATCAAGGGCACTGGATATGCTTGAGCCTGACACAGCAATGCAAAACTCTGGCCAAAATGCCGCACAAATGTATAACTTTTCATATCGGAAGCGAAGGTAGGACCTTTTGCGCTGACAGGTTCTAGGAAAATAAAATAGGGTCAGCATAAAAAACTGTCTGAATTTGTACCTAAAAAAGGGCACTGGATAGGCCTGAGCCTGGCAGAGCAACACAATATCGCCTGAGCTGGGCCCGAGCAAACTAGAGATTTTCGAAGAGCTTGCAAAAGTGGGAGCCTTCGCACCGACAGGCTCTGAAAGTGCATTGTATAATATATACAGGTCAAATATAGGGAATTGAAAACTGCCTGAAGGAAAGGTTTATGGGGACACTACCTCATTGTGGGCACTGGATAAGCTTGAGCCTGACAAAGCAATGCAAAACTCTGACCCACATCTCGGGTGTATGAAAACGAATTGGAATCTGTTGAAAACGTTGGTGCTCTGGCTCCAATGGGTTCTGTGAATGCAATTTAAATAATTTAGCTAACTACGAAAACTGCCTGAAAGCAAGCTAGACCACAAAGTAGAGTCTACCTTTGTTGGGGTACTGGATATGCCTGCGCCTGACACAGCAATGCAAAACTCTGGCCCACAGCTCGCGCATATGAAAATGAGTTATAGTCCGTCGAAAATGTGGGTGCTCTGGAGCCAATGGGCTCTACAAAGAAACTCATAAATTTATTACAAATCTATCAAGACACTACAGAAAACTGCCTGAATAAAAAGTAAGCCGCTTAAACTTGCCTAATAATGGGCACAGGAAAAGCTTGTGCCTGGCATAATAGAGCGAAACTAGCATTAATGGAACGCTCAAAAATGCTGCCCTTGGAGTCGCTCGAAAATGTTGGTGCCTTAGCGCCGACAGGCTCTAAAAGCAAAGTAAAATACATATTTAGACTATTTGCCTAGGGCTAACAGAACCAGTTGACAAGCGTTAATCGAAGCTCTAAATCCTAGCCTACCTAAATATTGGCACTGGATATGCCTGAGCCTCACACGTCAGGGCCAAGCTGCTCTGCTGCGGCGCGTTTATGGTAAAGGTTGAGGCCACGCTGGGAAAACTGGGCGCCTTGAAGCCAACAGGTTCTTAAAAATAAATACACATTGAATGTATTTAATATTAGACTAACAACTGGCTGAATGTTGCCTAGGTAAACAGGTGCTTTTTATAGGGTACTAGACTTGGCATTACCTAAAAACAGGCACTGGAAACGCCTGCGCCTGGCAGAGCATTGCGAAACTAGCGCCCAATGGAACCACTTGTTGGAATGTTTGCACGCCCGCGGGCACAGCGGGAGCTTTGGAGCCAATGGGCTCTAAGAAAATTAAAGCGTTTAAACATTAAATAATTGACCACTATTTGCAAATATCTATCGAAAACTGCCTGAATAAATAGGGGAAATTTTAACTAGCCTGAAGATGGGAAATTTGAACTTGGCGCCCTTTAACGCGTATTAGAAACTCGAGTAAAACACACTCGTAAATAATAAACTATTGCCACTTTAAGATTAACTTTGACCTTTTACTCGTTTGTTGTGAACGTGACCTGTTGACACAGACTGCGAAAGTCAGGGCAACCCCCAAATACGTTGAACTTCGCCGGCACCAAGTTATAGAAGAAAGGGAAAGTGAGAGGCAGCAGTAAAAGACAAAGCCGGCAATAACTGACGCACTCAATGCATATTTTATTGGGGTCAATGCTAAGCTTAAGGTTACCAAAAACTTAACAGCAACAACAACCATGGGGCATGCGCACTCTGTGCTCGCGGCGGCAACAGGTGGCGGGGAAAGAGTCGAGCTGAAAACAACAAGCGAAAGTTGACCCAAAAACGTGCGTTCATTCAAGAAACCGGTGTGCGAGCGAGATGCATGCCATCCACACGATACACACAAACAACGGCGTGCGCATGTAGGGGAAGTTTGTTATGGGAAATTTCGTGTGGAGCACGAGCATGCGCAGTGCGCGCAGAGAGCACGAGAGAGCGAACAGCTGTGTTGTGCGTTTGTTTACAAACACTAGCTACGCACACATGCAAACAAAGCAGAGCGAGTGAGCGAGTGAGTGAGTGAGTGGCAAGGGCTGCATTTGAATTGCCTTGCTTGCGGTGCTCCTCTATGAATCTCCCGTTGCCGCCGATTTACGGTTTGTTTATTTAGCTTACTTTTTATGAGTGTGTTTGCGCCTATTTCGCTAGTGCTTCAGCTTGTCTGTGTGTTGTTTGTGTGTGCGTGTGTCAGACTGTGCTTGTGTTTGTCAGTCTGTCTGTGTTTTTATTGGTGTCTGTTCATGTTGGCGCGCACATTTTATGAATGAACCAGTGATTGGCCCCTCGCTTGGGGTTAAAGTTCACACGTCTCATACATTATGAAAGGCACGCATTATGCCACGAATGGCTGCCGACTAACCTGCTGATGGGCACCGGAAATGCCTGCGCCGGACACAGCAGAACTATATCTATGCCGCGCTGTCGCTCAATTCCTGACCATTTCGTATCAATGGAGAGCGTGGGACCCTTTGCCGAAACGGGTTCTATTAAGGTATATGTATTTGAGGAATTTTATTATCTTTTATTGCGACTGACTGGAATGTTGGACTGGGGTAGATTATAGACAAATAAACAGTTACCGAAAACTTGGCGCCGGATAGCCCTGAGCTGGACAAAGCAGCGAGATATCTGTGCCCGCATGCAGCTCGAAGGGTTTACTCATTATGGAGGGAATGCGCGGCGCCGTGCTTGAAACGGGCTCTGAAAGTCATATCAAATCGATCATATCATCATTATAGATATCTACAGATCTCCAATTAATCTATAACTTAGCCAAATTAACTCTATGTTTTGCTAATTCTCAGTCTAACCTGAATGCTGGCACTGGATAAGCTTGAGCTGGGCAAAATAATGCCAAATTCGTGGACAACATGCGCTCGATCCACGAGCGTTTGATATCATTGGAGAGCAGAGTGGGCGCCTTGCCGCCAACGGGCTCTACACATAATCAAAACAAAAATCTTGTGAGACACTCTGTAAAAATTGCCACTGAATGTTGAGTTTCGGCTTACCGAAAACCGGGTGCTGGATAGCCCTGAGCTGGACAAAGCAGAGAAATCGTTTGAGCCTGACGCAGTTCGATGGGTTTCTGAACCAGTTCTGGTGTTCTAGGGGCGGTGCTTGAAATGGGCTCTGTAAAGTGTTTGTTAATGCAGTGAGAAATTGTAAATAATGCTAGCCTGATGTTGGTTTAGAATACTTTATATATGCATGTACACTAACACACCTAAAGCTAGGCGCTGGATAGCCCTGAGCAGGACAAAGAATAGCAGTGGATGAATGGAATTCAACCGTATTCGGTTTATACGTCAATGCATTTATCTTGGGCGGACTACTGCCAATAGGCTCTGAAAATGCCAGCGAAAGTTTAGTGAATTATAATAAATAATTTGAAAAACTGCCAAACTGTTGGGTGGGAATGGGGAGTCCATTGGTTAGCTTACCGAAAACTAGGCGCGGGATAGCCCTGAGCTGGGCACAATATGGAAATGCTGGTTCGAGCAGCCACAATCAAAGGGCGCGACTGCAGTGGCGGCACTTTGGGCGCCGTGCTCGAAACAGGCTCTGAAATAATTGATTCAAGGCTTAAGCAAAGAGCTAGGATAAACTTACTAAAACACCTGAATGTTGAGTACTCTTTAAACTTGATGATAGATTTACCTAAATATTGGCACGGGATAGCCCTGAGCAGGGCATAGCAAGGACAAGGTGCTGGCGCCAGCATGCGTTTTCATATCGAATTTGGCCAGGGAGACTACTTTGGGCACAGTGCTGCTAATGGGCTCTAAGAGAAATATTCATTTACATATGATCATCTACATAGAATAAAATCCCAACTGCCTGACTGTAAAGGATAGGATAAGTGCAGCGATAACCTTACCGAAAGGCAGGCACAGGATAACCCTGAGCTGGACAGACTATGGCTACGTTTGCCTGTACTGCAACATATTCAAGATTGTTTTTCTGTATAAGAGCAACGCGTGGAGCTGCGCCGCTGATGGGCTCTGCAAATGAAGGTAAATAATTTACCATATCTCTAAATGGAATCTTGATTGAAAACTGACTGAATGCCTTTAAAAATTGCCTATAAAACTTGGGGCTTTACCTAAAAAATGGCACTGGATAGGCCTGAGCGGGACAGAGCAAAGTAAAGCTGTTGCCCAGTAAGACATCCACATTGCGGGTCTTGTCGCCAGAGGTAAGACGTGGACCCACTGTGCCCACAGGCTCTAAAGATATTTAATTAAAATTAAACTACTTCTCCAATAGTCTATAAAAACTGCCTGAAGTTAGTTATAGATTCCCTTTTACCTAAAAAATGGCATTGGATAGGCTTGACCAGGGCAAAAGAGCGTAAAACTAGCGCCCACACGGGCTTCGGCATTCTTAAGACGATTCTCAACACTGATTTTAGGCGCAACGCTGCCAACGGGCTCTAAGAAAACACATAAATATTAACTCAATTAATGTTCAACTCTAAGAGCTAATAAACTGCCTGAATGTGGTTTAGAAGGAACTGGAGTTTACCTAAAGCCTGGCACTGGATACGATTGGGCGGGGCAAAAGAGCGTAAAAGTCGAACCGAGCTGAGCGGCTGCATCTTTCAGGCGTTCACCAACACTTATTTTGGGCCCAACAGAGCCAACGGGTTCTAGGGAAAACATATTTTTAATTGAATTGCCTTATAATTGAAATGCCTTGAGAAGAGCTCTGAGCTAACACTTGAAAACTGCCTTGAATAGGAATACAAAGACCTGGGCCGCTTACCTATAGGCTGGCACTGGATAGGACTGGGCTGGACAAAAGATGCTCAGATCTCCATGGACGGGCACCTCGGCATCCTTGCGCCGCTCCCCGATGCTAATTTTGGGCGGCACGCTGCCAACGGGCTCTTAAATTGAACAACTCATTAGAAAGTCAAGGAAGCACAACAATAACAATAACAACAAGAGACTAAGTGGCATACTTTGAAAACTGCTTAGAATTTGGGACTCATCGAAAGTGGAAATGGAAGTGAAGCAACTAAGCCGAAGCTCAAGCCATCATAACAATTGCGTGACAACATTGTTTTGACCAGGCTGCTGTTATGAGTGAATGGGTTTAATCATGCGACAGCGAGAGGTGAGCGAGGGGGCGGAGGAGGAGGAAGCTTATGGCTAATTACAATTTGCAGCCAATGATGCTTGACGGCTTTACTCAGCTATAATTGGAAAAGTTTTACCTATACAAGGGCACCGGATAGGCCTGAGCAGGACAGAAAATGGCAACGGTCCGGCCCGCTCGAATGCTGTCGCGTGTCAGGCCATCCTGTTTGTTGACACGTGGCGCCACGCTGCCCACCGGCTCTGCAGAGAGTGAGTTCACAATTGAATAGGGGACTAGGCTCAGATATCAACTGGGAAAACTGCCAGGGACAAAGGATACTCGACTCGATTTACCTATAGGTGGGCACAGGATACGACTGGGCCGGACATTGTATGGCAATCGCTTGAGTTGTGCTTATGCGATCATGATTGAACTCATCCTTGCGATTCACACGAGGCGCAACACTGCCAATTGGCTCTGTAAATGGCGATTGAGTTCAGTTAGATCCTAACTTTAGCTAGCAAACGGCCTGAATGTCGCAGAGAACTAGACGCCCATGGCTTACCTAAACGCTGGCATTGGATAGGACTGAGCGGGACATAACAGCGCCATAGATCGATTCGATTTCGCCAAGAAGATACCCAATTTATCTTTGATTTCTACTTTGGGCGCCACGCTGCCCACAGGCTCTGAAAAGTCGAATTCAATAAGCTAGCAATATATACCTAGACTGCCCAAGTATTGAATTAGGGTATTACCTATAAGCGGGCATGGGATACGACTGAGCCGGACAAAGCAGAGCTAAGGAGTTCTCGGCTTTGGCCAAAAATATGCCAGCTTTATCCTTAATTTCTACTTTGGGCGCCACAGAGCCAACGGGTTCTGTAAATTTTAGAAAACATGTGAGAAACAACAAAACTCTGATTCTACAAACTGCTGTGGGTCAAAAGGTACTCGACTTTGTATTACCTAAAGGCTGGCATTGGATAGCCCTGAGCTGGGCAGACCAAACTTAAGGAATTTGTCGATTTGATGATGGATATTTTGACTTTATCATTTATGTCAACTTTGGGCGCCACAGAGCCAACGGGTTCTGCAAAGGCAATCCATATAAAGAACTGGATATTCGATAGGGGAAACTGCCTGAATGTTTCTAGGGGCTCACCTAAACGCGGGCATTGGATAGCTCTGAGCTGGACAGAGTATGCTCAAGGATGCATTCAAAGACTTTGAGGAAAACGTCAGCTTGTCATTCATGTCCACCTTGGGCGGCACAGAGCCAATGGGTTCTGTGGAGGATTACGATAAGCTCATATATATATACTACAATAGAAACTGCCTGTGGCCTCACCTAAATGCTGGCATAGGATAACCTTGCGCTGGACAAATTAAGCTCAATGGCTGAGCGAGTCTTATAACAGACATTGCGACTTTATCTTTCAAATCAACTTTGGGCGCCACAGTGCCAATGGGTTCTACAACAAGAAAATCAGTATGTAAAACGAATATACAATAAACATGTTCAACTGCCTAAATAGGGTTGTTTTGATATACCTAAATGCTGGCATAGGATAACCCTGAGCTTTGCAAAATAGATTTAGAGAGGTATTTGATCTTTTTATGGCAAAGTCCATTTTGTCATGCATATCAACTTTGGGTGCCACGCTGCCAACAGGCTCTGTAAAGATTTTCTCATGTGAGCACCTTAAATTTCTCTTTGAACACTGCCTCAGGATGGATCATACCTGTAAGCGGGCATGGGATACGACTGAGCTGGGCAGAGCAGGCTTAAGGCCTGTCCCTGAGGCTTATCAAGCCACGTTATGCGATCTTTGACATCGACTTTGGGCGCGACACTTCCCACAGGCTCTGCGAATTGAGAGATTAACTTAACCCACCATTTCAAAACCTACATTGAAAACTGCCTGAGAGGGAGTGGCTTACCGAGCTGCGGGCGTGGGATACGATTGAGCAGGACAAAGCAAACTAAGGGATATGCCCTTTGGCTTATCTACCCATTTTATGCGATCATTGGGATCGACCTTGGGCGCCACACTGCCCACGGGCTCTGCAAGGATCGAGAATCTTAATAAAGTGCCAAATGGAGAGCAGAGCCTTGCCTGAATGCTGAGCGGGTCTTACCTAAACATAGGAACCGGATACGATTGTGCTGGACAAACTATGGCTAGACTATGATTGAGCGCGGCGCGAGCATAGTTGATCTCGTCTTTAATATCAACTTTGGGGGCAACACTGCCCACCGGTTCTATGGGTAGAGAATGCAAATGATGTAGACCTGAATGTTAGGCTAGCTATTTACCTAAATGCTGGCATGGGGTACGACTGAGCTGGGCAAATGAGCGCCTTGGATAGGCCTAGTTGGGTGCGCGCAAAGGTGAATTCATCGCGTGTATCAACTTTGGGCGCCACAGAGCCAACGGGTTCTACAATGGTAACATTTTCAATTATTTCGACTTGCTTATTTCATAATAAAAAGAAAATATCAAATATCCAAGTGAATGTTGACAAAGGGTTGCTCGAACTAACCTAACAATGGGCACGGGATATGCCTGGCCAGGACATTGCATGTCGTAATCCTCATGCAACTTGACTTGCAGAACCTGAAACTTGTCATGCAGACTGCTAATTTTTGGTGGCACAGATCCCACGGGCTCTACGAAACGACATATTAGGCTAAAACTAACCGAACGATGGGCACGGGATATGCCTGGCCAGGACATTGCATAGCATAATCCTCGCTCAGTTTCGCTTGAACGAACTGAAACTTGTCGTGCAGATTGGTAATTTTTGGTGGCACTGAGCCAATTGCTTCTAATTAAAAAATATAAATATTTGTCATGGAATTATTGAAGTTTTAGAATCTATAAAGCCTGAAATGTGGGCTGGGACAATGCGACTTGCATGAGCAAGCGTTACTAACCGAACGACCGGCACAGGATACGCCTGGCCAGGACACTGCATGGAGAAATCGTAGCCCAGCTTCACTTGCATCAATTGAAATTTGTCATGGATATTTAGAATTTTGGGTGGAACAGCGCCAATGGGTTCTGAAATATTACGAGTATTAAGAGCTCTAATAAACATAAAAGAAATATTTATAGTAGAAACTAGAAAACCTCAAATGTTGGTAGGGACTCTATAATCAGAGCAAACAAATATAACTAACCTAACAATGGGCACAGGATACGCCTGGCCAGGACACTGCATGGAGAAATCGTAGCCCAGCTTCACTTGCATCAATTGAAATTTGTCATTGATGTTGAGAATTTTGGGTGGAACAGCGCCAATGGGTTCTGGAATATCAGCAACATTAAAACCTATCGAAATAGATGCTAAATTGAAAGCAGCCTGAAGTTGAGAGGGATATACAGCTAAGCTAGCTCATCACCTGTTAATGGGCACTGGAAAGGCTTGGCCCGGACACTGCATGGCATATTGAGAGCCCAGGGGAACTTCCATGGTGCGCACTCTCTCGAGTAGATTCAGTTTGGGTGGCACAGAGGCAACGGCCAATTGGCTCTGTAAGCATAAGCAAAATGTAAGACATTGCCACGGATTATTTGAAAACTGCCCAAGGAGCTGAGGAACTGACGTTTGGTCTAACAACATAAACAATTTAATTGCATAATATGCCTTGGTCAACTGCTCGTAAATTGGGCAATTTGTAAAATTTAGAGCTCACAAAATGGCTGCGAGACATGCCAAAGGAGTTATGGGTGTACCTGAAGGCGGGCATCGGATATGATTGGGCCGGGCAGAGCAGGGCGAATCCGGCCTGCTGGGCTATCTCGCGTGTCTGCAGCTTGTCCTGCACGTTTATTTTGGGCTTGACAGAGCCAACGGGTTCTACAATATAAAATTCGTATTCCCTTTTTAATTTCATGCCCGAACATGCACTGAAAACTGTCTGACTGTCTGTCTGTCTGTCTGCCTGTCTATTGGTGTGGCTGAGGTAACAACGACTTGCACCTACCTAAAGGCCGGTGTTGGATAGGACTGAGCCGGGCAGAGCAGTGAGTAACTGTTATTCAGTTCCACGTCTATGAACTGGTGTTTGTCTTGCGGATTCACTTTGGGACGGACGCTGCCAACGGGCTCTAGAAAACGCAGTTCACTCTAATATCAAATACTCGATTTTACAATGTCAGAACTAACTGAATGTTGGGAGACTTGTAGACTCATCTTACTTGAAAACTGGCATTGGATACGATTGCACTGGGCACTGTATGTTGAAACTGTTGCCAAGCTGAGTTTGCATCATTTTGAAGCGCTCAAGAAAGTTCAGCTTGGGCGCCACACTCCCAACGGGCTCTGCGAAATGTTGATGGGATAAAAAAGCTTGGAGGAAACTCGCAGGAAACGACCAGAAAACTCCCTAAATCAGCTGAGATGTTGGGCTGGTACTTCAAATATATTACCTATAAGCTGGCTGTGGATAGCCCTGAGCGGGACATAGAAGACTAAGGCTGTGCTGATTCTTAACTTTCACATGTTTCAGATCATCCGCATTCGATATTTTGGGACTTACGCTGCCAATGGGCTCTGCAAGTGAAGGAAACTAACTTATTGTAGCTAACCATTTGAAAACTGCCTTAGATCGCATAGGTCAGGGTCTCTAGCGCTTATTACCTATAGAAAGGCTGTGGATATGCCTGAGCGGGACATAGCAAACTCAGATCTTGGGAACTTTTGGCTTTGATATGTTTATAATCCTCGCCCGTACTGATTTTCGGACTAACGCTGCCCACAGGCTCTGCAAAGGTGAGGTAAAGTAGGTAAACTAATTATATCAAGTCGAAAACTGTCTGAATTTGGAGATGAGGAATAACTCCTATCCTAGTCTTACCTATAAAAGGGCACTGGAAAAGCCTGAGCGGGACAGAGCAAGGTAATGCTATTCGAGAGCTGAACTTTGGTTGTGCGCGAATCATCGCCAGAAGTCAGTTTGGGACCAACGCTGCCAACAGGCTCTTTAAAATACCAAATCCAAATTTATATTATCAAATCTTGTCAAATCTACTTTGTAGAAAACTCAGCCCTATGTTGGGATACGTAGCATTACCTAAAGTAGGGCACTGGATAGGCCTGAGCTGGGCACATGAGGCAAACGCTTTGATTTAGCGGAACTCGGGTGAGTGTTATGTGCTCCTGATTGCCATTGCCACTGAGCTGGGGACTAACGCTGCCAACGGGCTCTAGATGGGAAGTTTGTGTTTTATACATGTGAATATGAATGTATATGGAATGCCTAAATGTTGGGCTAGTTTACCTATAAAAGGGCATTGGATAGGCCTGAGCTGGACACATAAGTGTCGCGCTCTGGGCCAAGGAAACTTTCGGAATTCGAATGGCATCATCGTTAGCCGTCAATCTGGGACCAATACTGCCAACGGGTTCTTTAGAAGGGGGAAAGAGAGATTGAAAATTGGAATTTCTATTTTAATAAAGCCTAAATGTTGGGCTAGTTTACCTAAAAAACGGCACTGGATATGCCTGGGCAGGACATAGAAGCGTAGCGCTCTGATTCAAGTGCACTTTGAGTATGCGAGACTCGTCGCCACTCGTGAGACGTGGCCCCACACTGCCCACGGGCTCTAGGAATGATTAGGTTCTAGTTATTCAATAATCTTCAGCTCGGCCTGCCCTCACGTTGGGATAAGTCTTACCTAAATAAGGGCACGGGATACGATTGTGCCGGGCAGAGCAAATTTATGGTACGCTCAGCTGCATATTGCACTACTTTAATATCGTTGCCGGAGAGCAGACGCGGACCAACGCTGGCAACAGGTTCTTAAAAAAGGGAAAGCTCTAAGTTATGGATACAGTCTGTGTGGAAAACTGTCCAAAGTTGGGTCTAGCTTGGGGAAATGTCATTGGCTGGCCCACCTAAATAATGGCGCTGGGAATGCCTGAGCGGGACACAGCAAGGTGAGGCTGTTGTTCGCCGCGCTCGTAAAGCTGCTACTGGTTTGGGTGGTTGGAAACTTGGGCGAAACCCTGCCGACTGGTTCTGTGAATGAAGCGAAACGGAAAATGAAATGAAGTTTTAGATTTGCATTGCGGTAAAAATATATGTGACTAGAACTATATAAATATATATAGCCATTGTTGTTGTTGTTATTGTTTGGCACTTACCTTGGGCGCATTTCGTAAGAAGTTTCACGTGAAATTATTCAATTCAAATGCCCCGGACCCCGGTAAGGCAAGCTCTTTGAGAACGGACCACAGCTGACATTTAAATTTTTAGAACTCTCATTTGGCTTTATTTCAAGCTCATTGCATTGTCGAGTACCCTATCCCAACATTCAGGCAGTTTTCAATTTAGTACTATGCAACAATTTTTTGAATTTGCCTTCAATTTAACAATATTTAATTTATTTTCAAGTTTATTTTAATATTTCAATCTATTTCGTTCCTTCACAAAGAAAGAGATTTTAAGCAAAAAATCTTTTTGATTGAATATGGGAACATGGCAAATTGAATTCAAAATATTGTTGCTGTTCAAATATTTATTATAATATTTATATGAATTACTGAGTAGGTTCAGTAACTCATAAGCCAAACAAGGAAAAAGTATAATATTATTATAATAATATACATTTGTCCTTGTTTTAACTTTTATATTTGGAATATTTTTTGTTCTATTCAATTTATTAATTTATTAAATAAAGCAAAATTTTATTTTAAGCAACAATATATAATTATATTGTCTATATAGAAATATATATAAAAGTAAGCATTTTATAATTTAAATAATTTAGTAAATATTCCAAATATTTTATTTTAAATCAACAGACCAAAAATGTATAGCATTTTAGCCAAGTATTTAAGGTCTGATAGATTTATATGAGGCTAAGAAAATTTCATGCAATTTTATTAAATATTAATAAAATAAAAAAAAATAAAAACAGATATTTTATAAATTTTATATTGTTCATTTCATATTCTTTAGATGTGTGCAAACATTTTAAATCTTTTTTAAATTTCATCTTAATTTATTTGCATGAAATTTACTTGGCTATTCTGAGCTTCAGTTATCAATATTTCTAATTAAATATATTATTTTAATAAATAAAAGAAATATTTTTATACCAATTACTATTAATTTAAAAAATATATCATAAGCAAAAATCCAAAAAAAATTTTAATTTTGTTCTTTTGAATGTATTAATAATATTAATATATTTTCGATAAGTTTAAATTCATATTCTTATAAAATAGTAATATTTTATATGAATATTTATATGCAAAATTAATATTTTAGCTATTTATATAAAAAATAAATATTTTTATATATTTTTTTAAATATATATATTTTTATATTATTTAATATAATATTTTTGAAATAAATTTTAATTTTCAATAATTAAATTTAAAACGTCATTATCAATATGAATAAATTTCCATTTACTTTTATGGACTTACAATCAATATACGATAACTGAAGCTCTTATTGTCGTGTTTTTGGTAATAACAAATTGGGCAACAAGGCCAACTTACCTGTAATAACCAAACGTCCTTTGGTTGCACTGAGTCGCGTCTCTCCGGTCAAACGATGCTTGGTGCGGCACTGATAGCTCTTGTATCCATCTTCGGGTCCAACTTCACGAATGTGTAGCTCACCGGAGGGCAGCACCAGATATTTGCCGTCTAATCGTTGATCAATTATTGTGTTAAAAAGGTAGTATACAAAAAAAATATATTAGTTATGCTGCGCCTGGGTTCAACTTAAGCTAACATACAACAAAGCCAATTATTATACAACTGCGAGAAAAAACTTCAATTAAAATCAATTTAATTGAACTTTTTTCTTGACAGCTTCACAATTGAAAGGCACATAACAGCTTTATATACATATATTTACAAAAACTTTGTTGATTCTTAATTTATCATTCTTTTATTTAATTGCTCAATGTCATTTCAAAATGCTGTTTCAACTGTTAGTAACATGCAATGTGACTTTCTCAATGCGAATTGCTTTAGACTTAGTCTTAGTCTATTTACAGTTGCCTTTTGCATTTGTAAGTCTGACATTTAATATATGAATTTAATACATTTTAAAATGTTATTGTAATGGAAAAGTTAAATTATTTTTCATTTTCTCAGCCTTACAAATGGCAAATGACAATTTGATTGAATATAAATACAAATCTTATAACTAACTATACACCGTACAAGCATTACTTTTTTTTATTGCAGAGAAATTGTAGAAAATATTGTCTTTTAATATTTATAGTATATTGGAAATTATTGGTGTATAATGAAAAACATTAATCTGCTGTTCTATATATATCAGTCCATTTAGTCAAGCAACTAAATTTGTGTGCAACTGGTTTTCTTTGGAGGGACCCATGAATAAAACGTCCGATCGCCTCGACTTTCAACTCAATAATGACTTTCTGTTTCGTTGGCTCCTCTACAGCAAGCGAGCATCGGGAACGTGAGCACCCGAAACACGACTACAGGCAGAGCGAGCATATTGAGTGTGCCATTCCCGCTCTGCCAGCATCAAAATGAAACACTGGTGTTTCATGCATGATTTAATTGATTAAATAGTGATGCAACAAAGCCTCTTTTACAGTTCTCTTATTTAATCTCTTGACTTCAACTCTCTATTTGTCTGTTGAGAAATGACTACAATTCTCATAATATGAATATGTTTCTAATTGCCTGGAGATTATATATAAAGTATTAAATAAATATATGCATATAAATATTTTCTTAAGCTTCTCATCGAATATTTGTTACAAATAGATTTTTAATGAATTTAATTTTTTATTAAACACATTAATCTGCTGATATATAGTCATAGGGAGTCCATCTATTCAAGCAATTAAATTTGTGTGCAACTGCCTTCCTTTGGAGGGACCCATGAATAAAACGTCCGATCGCCTCGACTTTCAACTCAATAATGACTTTCTCTTTCGTTGGCTCCTCTACAGTAAAAGAGCATCGGGAACGTGAGCACCAGAAACACGACTACAGGCAGAGCGAGCATATTGAGTGTGCCATTCCCGCTCTGCCAGCACCAAAATGAAACACTGGTGTTTCATACATGATTTAATTGAGTGATGCAACAAAGCCTCTTTTACAGTTCCCTTATTTAATCTCTTGACTTCAACTCTCCATTTGTTTGTTGAGAAACGACTACAATACTCATAATTTGAATAAGTTTCTAATTGCCTGGAGATTATGTATAAAGTATTAAATAAATATATGCATATAAATATTTTCGTAAGCTTCTCATCGAATATTTGTTACAAATAGATTTTTAATGAATTTAATTATTCATTATACTCTTTTTTGAATGTTGTATTCTATTTTCTCTGAAATTAAATCATTAAATTTTTTAATTTATTTTATTTTTGTTTAAACTTTTTACCAAATAATAAACGGTAAGCCTTTCAGATGAAAATACTTTGTAATTAAAAAACTTTTTATATATACTTGTAATATATATATTTTTTTTAATATCCTTTTTAAGTTGCTTCATAACTATGTCAGCAAGGACTATAAATATTTTCTACAATTTCTTTGCAATATTTCCATATACAATATTCATGCAGTAACAAAAATGCGAATAGTTCTCTGTGATTGTAGATTATCAATAGATATGATGATATTTTGTTAAATGGCCTTTTACAGCCTGTGATATGAATTTTATATGTTACATGTGTTTATACAGTCTGTACAAACTGATATGATGTATTTATTAGCATTTTTGTTCATACATATTTACAGTACAACTATTTACACTAGGCTACAAAACAACGCTACTTTCAACTACATGAAGGGGTGGGTTCATGTGAACGGGTTTGTTTGGGTAAGTCAGGAGCGACTTTTGGAGTGGGGAAGGGATTTGAAAATAAAACGTGGAACTTTAGAGTTTTGGAGGGCAAAAATAAAAATAGTAAGAGAAAGAATTTAAAAGTAAAGCAAAAGATATCGAATGCCTAGCAGCGCAGCAGTTAAGGACCTGTTAAGAGAAAGGCAAGGACCAAGGCACTGAATGAATTGAATTGATCGAGAAGCTGGCATTGAAATTGAAATTGATATTGGACGGGATGAGTTGTATATTTAGTTCGTTGAGTCTGGGTGTGTGTGTGTGTGTGGCACTAGAAACAAGTCTAACAGTTAGAGAACTTAATGCTAGTGGTTTACCGCTAGCTGTGACATCGGCCTGCGGATATATCTCACGCTCCTCGTCCTCAACCCACGAATCGACCACAATAAAGTCGGCAACAAAACTGGGTATATGACATTTGAGAATGGCGCTATTGCCGCGCAGAATGGACTCGTCCATGACATTGACGCTGTACGATTGTGGCACAACTATACAAGAGAGAGGGAGAGAGAGAGAGAGAGAAAGTGGGAGAGATGGTCCTCCATGAGAAACGATTTTAAACCAAGGATAAATCATAAGGTGTTTAATGATGGACGGGAGACCCCCTTCATGTTTCTACTGTGGCACCTCTTAGTATCTCTATACGCGTAAATAATGTACCCGTTATGTTCTTGGTATAGACACCGCCCTCGGTATCGATCCAATCGGTAATATCGATGTGATCCGCCACAAACGACGGCGTCTGACACTTGAATATTGCTGCATTGCCCTTGATCACATACTCATCGTACACTTGCGACTCAAAGAACTGTTTGACCACTGAAATGGCAATGTGTGAGATATCGGAATATGATACGAAAAAGCAAAGATAATAGGGGAGTAGAGTTTAAAGTGAGGAACAATGGAGTGTGGTTCTGGCTACGGACTAGTCTAACTTAATCAATTTAATGCAATTAACGGTATACCCATGGACTCGTCGGCCAGAGGGCGAACAATTTCGACGCCCTCCTCGTCTAGCCAGGCCTCAACATCTATGAAATCGGCCACAAACGAGGGCACCAGACACTTGAGCGTGGCTGCATTGCCGCGCAGCACAAATTCATCGATGACGCGTGTCTGATAGAACTGATGCACAACTGGTTGAGAAACAAAGAGTTTTGGGGGCGCACAAAAAGAAAAAATTATTATAGAAATTGTGGGAAACAAAACAAAGTGAATTAAGGGAGAAACTATATGGAATTGTGGACTGTCCAAGGAGAGAGTATTTTCTTAGACGAAAATTCTAATTAGAAATGCAAGCGATTGTACCCGTCTCCTGGTCACTGTTGGGATAGTAATTGCGACCCTCTGAGTCCAGCCAGAGATCAACGAAAACAAAGTCAGCCACATACGAGGGAATCTCACATTTCATAACTACGGAATTGCCGCGAATAACATATTCATTGTCAGCTTCCGATTCATAGGACTGAATGACAACTGATGTAAAAAGAAATTAAAGTTCAAGTTGAATAGTGGGAAAATAGAGTAAAATTTAGGGAATATCATTTTGTTAAAACTAAGCTAAGAACTATGACATATAAGCACACATGATTTGTTGCAACTGTACCATAGGCGCCTGTTGAGTTATCTCGCCACAATTCGACGCCCTGATCATCCACCCAGGCCTCGATCTGCACAAAGTCAGCCACAAACGAGGGAATCTTACATTTGACTACTGCCGCATTGCCCTTAATGACATACTCATTCTCGGCCTCGGTTATATAGAACTGAGAGACGACTGCGTGAGACAGTTGGTAAATGAAACAAAAGCAAATTAATATACATAAAGCTGTGGATTTGGTTGGGATAGGAGGGGGCTTTGTAACTAAGTTTAACTAAGATCGGAAATCAAATCGAGGCACACCATAATTATCGGAAAAGGACAAGACATTGCCCTCCTCATCGATCCACGACTCGACACGCACAAAATCGGCGACAAACGATGGAATGGAACACTTTAGAACGGCGGCATTGCCTTTAATGACATACTCGGTCATAATTTCGGCCTCATAGAACTGATTGACCACTGCGAATGCGTTGAGAAACAAGCGGGAAATAAGAACATTATAAATAAGCTGGAAGTTAAAGGGAAGTGGGATACCCAATATTGAATTAGTAGAAACTAAACTAGTTTACTCTTTTATCTTTTAATGTGCTTAGTAATACCATAATTGTCAGAGTAGCGCAGTTCGTTGCCCTCCTCATCGATCCAAGACTCAACCCGAACAAAATCGGCAACAAACGACGGTATGGAACACTTAAGTACAGCCGCATTGCCTTTAATCACATACTCCATTAAAATATCGGCGCCATAAAACTGATTAACAACTGGACAACAAAATGGAAATGAAACGTGTGTAAAGAAAAGAGTATAGTAAGGTCAGGAATTGGGGGAATGTGGAATTCGGGAAGCTACTGCTTAAGCCTACGATATAGAAGACATCTCGAGGCAGCTACCAAAACTATCCTCTGGTATATACTCCGTGCCATCGCTAGCCACCCAGGCCTCAACCCGTAAAAAGTCGGCCACGAAACTGGGAATGGTGCACTTCAGAACCGCCGTATTCCCCTTGATAACATATTCCGATACAACCTCAGCTTCGTAGTACTGATTAACGACTGCAAAAGGGGGAAAAGTATTATGAAGCAACAAAGTAGCTAGGGAATACAGAGAAATACCACGCGCTGTAGAAGTTAAGTTAAATGAAAAGAAAATGTTAAGTAATGGGGAAAATTGGAAGATTGGAATTCCTACATAGATGCCATATAAACTGTTAACTGTTAACTGCTTAGCTAATTATGATGTACCCATGTTGCCCTGTTGCTGATCGTCGAGTGTGCCATAGAGCTGGCCCTCTTCGTCTTGCCAGGAAACCACCTGCACAAAGTCCGCCACGAACGATGGTATGGAACACTTGAGCACCGCCGAATTGCCTCGGATGACATACTCATTGTTAACTTCCGATTCGTAGAACTGCTGCACAACTGAAGTTCAGATGAAAATGATTTTTTGAGTGGAGAAGAGAGAGGAGGATGGGTGGTGGGACAGAGTGCCATAACACCTTGCGTGTCATGGGCGTGTGAAAGTTTGTCAGCCGCCTAATTGAAAACGCAGAGCTGAGGCGTTTTAAGAAACAGCAGTACGCTGAGCGCATTTAATGGACCTTAATGCGCTATTTGATGAGAGACATGAGAGAGCACATAAATATTTAGTTATGCTCGGGCCAACTTCCCTGAGAAAGTCTTTGGTTGCGCCAGAGAGGTTAATAATCATAGTTTAAGAACATGGCTCATAGACACGCACTGAGAAAACAGGCAACGAGATAGAGATAATATACATAAATACAGAAAATGAAATAAGTTAATGAAAACATAATTGGTTGGGGGGTGGTGTGGGGGAGCAGGGCTTACACAACTGTACAAAAGACTCTCAGTATTGTATATGTAGCATAACTTCAAGTTGAGAAATTATTGTAGATTGTTGCTTAACAAACCATATTCAGTGCCTGGTAAAAAGTCCTCATTCTGATCCGTGTGCCAGGACACAACACTAACAAAATCGGCCACAAACGAGGGTATCTCACACTTGAGTACTGCCGCATTGCCGCGTATCACGTAAGCCTTATTTACATCGGTATCGTAGTATTGGGCAACGACTAAAGTAAAGCCATAAAGCAAAAGAAATTCAATCATAGATAAAGCCAAGCAGAAGCCAAGCAAGGAACTTAAATTAAAGAAAATAAATAAATATCGAATCGTAATCGGAGGGAAAACACTTCACGAAGCCCTGGCTGATTGATGTTGACCTAACCAGTGTTGGTTAATGGCGTTAGCTCTTTGCAATTATACAACTGTGTGGGCTCTTTATTTTACAGTTATTAGTGAAGCATTTGGTTTGGTGTGGGTTGTTGTTTATGTGACTAGTACTTAGTACTTGGTACGTAGTGTTGGTTAACGAGTGTTTTCTGTGTGTGTGTGTGTGTGTGAGAGAGAGAGAGCGAGAGTGTTGTGTGTTGTGTTGGGGTATAGTTTGCAAAAGTAGTTAAAGTAGTGCTGTTTTGCAACACACACGCACAATCACTCATAGACATAGAAAAGCACACAGAAACACAGAGAGATGAAGAGATCGGGACTATCACACACCATATTCAGTGTCTGGATAAAAATTCTCTTCCTGATCGGTATGCCAGGAGATAACATTTACAAAATCGGCTACAAACGATGGTATATCACACTTCAATATGGCCGAATTGCCCCGTATGACAAACGCCTTGTGTATATCCTCTTCATAGTGTTGCGAAACGACTAAACATAGAGAAGAAACAAAATAGATAATAAGATGGGGGAAAACAATTGTTGATTTGAAATGGAAAATTAATGAAGGTATTTCGTATTGATGCCATGATCATGCGTTTTAGTACACCTAAACCTAATTCTATAGAGTATACATAGAGTTCTAGCTAAGCTGAGAAGGCATTGCATTGTCGTCGCACCATATTCTGTGCCCGGAAAGTAGTTCTCCTCCTGATCGGTATGCCAGGAGACAACCTCAACGAAATCGGCCACGAACGAGGGTATCAGACACTTGATAACCGCCGAATTGCCACGAATCACGTGCTCCTTGTTCACATCGGCCTCGTAGTATTGCGCAACAACTGTAAGTGATTTGTGGAGGGGGGTGAAGTGATGTGAAGTGAAGTGAAATGAAGTGCGTTTAGCTTAGAATTTGTGCTCTATGAAGAGTCTCACGCTCGAAACACCTGTGCAACCTTGATGACTTTTATTTTTGCTCAGCCAAGTTCCTGGAAACAATTTGCGCATTTCCTGTTTGTCGGAAAACAATTAAACGAGCCAATTAAGTGGAAAGTGCGAAGTTAACATAATCACAGCATAAAGCCCAGTCCAGGCTTCATATTAATTAAAACCATTTTATCAACGCGAATTTCGGAGGTGTAGCCCGTGCTCGAGAGACATAATTCATGTTGAGCAACAACACGTCTGGCCATTATCATCGCTCGCCACTTTCAGCATATTTTTGTTGGCTCTAAACAAACATGATAAATTCACTTAGTTAATAGGAACTGAGCCGAGCCGAGCCGGAGCCACAGCCAAGCGACTATAATAAGCCAGAGGGGGGAAGAGAAATAGGTAGAGCTTGGGTTAGGTCTCATAACGTGAGCTAATGGCTGACTAACACGTTAAGCTTTGGACGTGAGGAGGCCCATGGCTGATGACTAAGCGTCAGGTGGCGAACCTTTAGGGGTTGCTCATATGATTGTAACATAATTAGGAAAAAGTCATTAACTTTGGCCTATTTAGCGCTGGTTTATGCAAGCGGAAGTAATGGATATTTCCACGGCGAGTTGATTGACAGCGCAGACAGCCCAGGTTTGGGATCTTCTTGCAGCACATGAGCTCCTGCTCGGTGTTTACCTCGACTACAGCTTCGCGACGATAGAGGCAATGCATCATCAACAACAACAACAGCAACAACATCTTTGCTTACACAACGATTAATTGCAGTGAAATTGCTTAGACGAACCGACCCGACAATTGGCTTAACATATGGCTAGCACTGGAGTTGCCCCCAACAGCGAACTTTAACCGAAAAAGTCAACGGGCAACAATTGTTGCTGTTTTTTGTTTGTTTTTTTTTTTTTTTAACACCTGCAATTGCTGCAATCCGGCGAGTGAGGAAAGTTGCTTCCAATTAAAATTGTTTGGTCTTTTTTATGCGCAAATTTAAAGCCAAAATTTAGCAAATACTTTTCTATTTCTATGCCTAGCAAATTCTTATATATCTGTTAACAACGTAGAACTCTTGCATAGCCAACGATGTACTGCTCTGAAAGTTGCTAAGAAAGTGGAAAAATAATATATTTGAGTGCAGTGCAAGCGTCTGGATGTTGTTTATATAAATATATCTATATATCTAGCTCGGACAAGTATTTTGTAATATTAATTATTTTTCAATATATTAAAAATTTATAAACTCAATTTTTATAAAAGTCCTGAATATATAAATAAATTGTTTACTAATATTTATATTTTTTAATTTATTATATTTTATATTTATATATTGTTTTATTTTTATCATTTTTTAATATTTAATTTTTAAAAATTGTTTTATTTTTTTATAGTTTTTTTTATTATTATTATTATAAATATATATATATTTTTTTTGTATTTTTATTTTTATTAATCTAAAGAATATTTTTATTTTATTTTATATTTTATTTTGTTCTTAGTTTTTATAATTTTTTATTATATTATTATTTATATTATTTATTTTCCATATAATTATATTTTATCTTTTAATATTAATTTTTTAATGGAGGTCTAGAATGCCATTAGAACTATTTATTATAATTTGTTTGCTTATAACCTAACGAAAATTTCTAAATATTTTAGGAAATTCTGAAAAAGAAAAAACTTGTATCTTTTGGAATAAAAATGAAATAAATAAAAAATAAATTTTAAAAGTGTGTAGTTAAAAGCACGAATCAACTTTGAATAAAATTTCTCAAAATATTATGAATTTTATATATTATTTAGTTGACATCTAAAAAATCAAAGAATGCCTCACGTTGAATAATCATTTCAAATTCACGAATTTTTCCCTAAGAACGCCAGTAATGACTCCGAACAACATCCACTGCACTTGCTCTGCACTAGAGTAGACTCCAACGTGCTCTCTCTAGAACACCGCCAACATACCTGCGCGCACATGCACATCCCGGGAAATGATGGAGCCGAACTGATTGCGGGCCAGGCAGGCGTAGACCTGGGCGTGAACTTCCTGGCGATAGTCCTCGGCGCGGAAGGGCGGGAAGACGAGCTTGCCATCGGACGAGATTTGACGCAGGCCGGGCACATCTCCCACGGCGGTGCCATCGCTGCGTACCCAAATGATTTCTGGCATTGGATTTCCGCTCGCTTTGCATTCAATTTCGGCGCCAGTTGAGTTGGAGAAGTCAATGCGATTGGTCGGTTCCTTGAGGAACACTGGTCCCTTTTGGTCGGCATCCGGTGGATTAGCAGCCAAAGTGCTGCCAATGTTGGCTGTGGTAGAAAGAGAGAGAGAGGGAATAGAGAGAATTAGTACAATGCAATTAAAAGTTCATAAAGCATTTTAAATATTCAGGGCAAATACAACGGAAGTTGTGCCTAGATGCTCAAAGTCCGCATATAGTATATACATATATTTGTCATCATATTTGTCAGCCGTCAACTCGACTCAATTGTCAACTGTTCGGCTTTTGTGCTGCCCGCTGCTGCTCAACAATTGAATGCCATGGATCAGTGACTGTGCCGCAGCAGACTCGAACGGGAGTACGTACTGAAGTGTGTCGATGTTGCTCTGACAACAACAACAAAAGCATCAACTACTAAAAACTGGTCTTTCATTTCCTCTGCACACACTCACATACACACACTCGCACACACACCCACAAAACGCAAACCTCAAACAAAAGGCAACGGGGCAAAAAATCGTTCGTTGACACTTTGGATGCTGCTGCTGCTGCGGCTGCTGCTGCTGTACAACAAAAGCCAGCAGAGATCAGCGCATAGAGCAACCAGGTCGAGGGACGAGCACAAAGAACCAACTGCCAGCAGGGGCTGGGATTGTCACTCTTCCATTGGCATCCAATTTCATATACAATTTTATGCACTGGCATGCTCCATGCCACGCCTCTTCCGCCCGCACAGGTGTTTGCAATCAAAATAAAACTATCCGCAGCTTGTATGAAAAATATGAATAGCCCAAAGTAAATAAATGGGCCAGATTTTATTTGAAATTTTGTTGAAAAATCTTAGCATATTTAACTGAAACTACCGCACGTTTTTACGTATCTCCATTTTCAATTTTGGGCTTAAATTTTTTTTAAGGAAAACGTAATATATAGATTTCAAGGCATCGGGTTTCAGTTAGAGGTAACAACTGTTGCTTAAACAGAACTTGAGATTAAACAATTTATTAAAATATATGAATAATTAAATTCCAAAATTTATATTGAAAAATTGTTGTAATTTATAAAATTTAAATAAATATATTATTTTTATTATATTTCACATAATCTATTTATTAATATTTATATTTTTAATATTAATTATTATTTAAATATTTTTTATTATATATTGTAAATTTATTGTTGTTATATTATTGTATTGTTTATATTGAATTTATAATTTATAGTTTAAGTTTATTATTTTATTTATTTATTTTTTTTTTTTTAATTATATTTTTTGACTTATGGAGTGATAAATTTATATCATTTAATATTTATTTTATTATAAGTTTTTATTTTTCATATTTTAATAATTGTTTTAATTTAAATCCAGAAAATTTATTCTAGCTTAAAGCATTTTTGTAGCATTTTTAGCTATTACGAATTTTTCGCATGTCCTTCGCTCGCGCATTGTTTAATTTTTTTTATGGGTCATGTGGGCACTTGTCACTAATTTATCATTTTAATTCTGGCATTAATTAATGTTCAGCTAGGCTTTCAAAACAAACGGCAAGAATTGCAAGCAAATGAGCAGCTAGAGTAATTAAAAGTTGGGCGCGCACAGCGGGACAGAGCTGTGGGTGTGTGTGCGTTGCCGTTAGCTTGCTAGTGCTGTAAAACACCAAAATAATTCTCAGAGAGTAGAATGAATGAGTAGAATGAATGAACATAATACATTCAATTTAGGAGCGTTTTACCGCACGCGTTTTGCCACATGCGGCGAACTCTTGTCTTTGAAAAAAAAAAATTAATTAGCCAAATTTAATAACAAGTATGGGGTCGTCATGAATGCTCTAGGGCGTGCGAAATACCTCAAAAATGAGTAACACTCAAGCCTTAAGTGTATTGGACCTATGCCTCACATTTCCACAACTTTAAGTCCAAAGTCTTGGGTCTTTGCACTCCCCTTTCCCCATGTGGAGTCATCAATTGTTTGGTCTGTTTAAGGCACCGCAAACTTGTAGCCCAATAACGACAATTCCTTCACTTTATAATGCAGGAAATGCGCAGACGACGCGCCAAGAATTCACAAAGAAGCCAATTCCTTTTTGAATATTTAAATGCGCAGTCGCAGCCAGATGGCTGCCACATGAACGTCATCAAGCCTGCTGGGAAGTGGGCACGTGAATCTACACTGTACATCTAGACATTTATGAGTTATAAACATTCACATATATATAAATGTATATGGATATATATATAAAAGTTATATATACGTTCAGCAAAATGCCAAACAAAAGTCTTGAAAATTGTGGCGTTGCGAATCAAATTATATATTTCAGCTGTTACACAGATGGTTTTCACTTTTTGTTGCTCTTCACAGTAAGGAAACTATTAGAGAGTATAAGTTAGGCATATATCATCATCATCAATCAGCCATCAGCTGTGTTTCGATTTGCAATACTCTAGAGCTATTGAAGAATAAAAAGAATATCTATAATCATATAAAACATACTTTTTATATTCCTAATTTGCAATAAATAAAAATTTGTTATAGACATCTTTAGTATTAGTCTATCTTTAGTATTATTATGAGCTCTAGTCATATTTAAATATAATACGAATTCTCGCTTTTCAAGTTTATTTCGAATCATTTACATAAAAACCCAACTTTGAACTAATCCATAATCGACACTTTTACATTTTCTGGACCCATAAAAAGTGTACGCAAGAAGCATAAACACTCGTAGCTGTTCCCTTAAAATATATATATTATTTGTCAAGAGAAACAGGTTGATTTATTTATAGTCTGTCTGCCTGTCTTTGTGCTTTAAAGTCTCCCACAGTAAGCGCATATCAAGTTAGCTTCTTATTTAGTTTTATTTTAACTACATCGAGCTAGAGTCACTAAATATGCTATATATATATATTTATTTGTCCATCTATTTAAGATTCTCTGGCTTGCTCTATCTTATCTGTCTAAGAGATTACTGTGCAGAGAATAACAAATCTATTGAATTTTCCTCCAAGAACTTTTAAGAATAGTTCAAGAACACAACTTTTAAATGCATTCCCTTTTAAATACTTTATATATTCATTGTATAGACATATTTTTAAGACATCAGCAGGCCACAAAGTCCAGGACATCTGGAGAAAGAAAGAGCAGAAGCTCTACGCAAACTAATACAGTTAATAATTCGCAGTTAAAATATAAAACCACTTTTTGAACAATACTTTAGAAACTTTTCAATTTTATGAAAACTAATGTAAAACTCCTTCCATTATACAAAACATACGTATATATTGTTCATTTTTAACTATATATAGATTTCATTTATCTTGCGTACAAAGCTTACGAACAATTCGCAGAAGTGATATGCAAAATATTGAATTACACTCAACAATATTCTTCGTACACTTTATGGAATTGAGTCTATTTGCTGTGAGCTTTAAAATGCGGCTGTCTTAATGAGATTTAAATAATAAATATTACTTTAAAAAAAACTAATTGCAGGGCATCTCTTAGTGCTCCATACCCCACTGCCAAACTTCTACCCATTACCCTTGGCTTTATACAACGTCTTCTTCATTTCGCTGCACTGCTTTGCCTCGACCTTTTGGAATCAGAGTGCTTTTTTTTTTCTTTTTAGGAAATCTTTTCGACAGGTGTTTTCGGCATGGACATATTAAAGTGGCTCGGTCAGTTTTTACCCTATCTTGAGGTTTTTGGCAAACGGCAAGCACAATAAACAAACCAACGGAACCGGTTTTATACTTCTTTTTTTTACAATTTTTTTTTTGCCGGCAATCTCTTTCCAGATGCTGATGACGCTAGCAGCTGCTCAACTCATGCGATTTATCTGAGCAAAAAAAAAAAAAAAACAACTTAATTGCGTCTCTCAATTCCCTACGCTCATAGAGCACAGATATAAATATAGCTATATATATATACAACTGGGCGACTTCTGAGTGCAGTGAATATATCATAATTCTGTATGTGGCAAAGTCATTAAGTGCGTAGGGGATTGCAAGTGTCGTTAATGGGTGCTAAGGTCATGTTGCCCTCTGTCACTGGAGTCTGGAGAATCAAATGCAAGCAATGCTGGCGCCACAGTAAATAAACAGTAGCGCGAACAGCGACAGCCACAGTGCGAACTAAAGTAAACAAATAAGAGAAAAGCATTGGTCTGAAAGCATGTAGAAATGACGCATAGCTAAAGAATTTCAATGGCTTGAAGAGAAAACATGGAGTATTATTGCTAAGAAACAGATGACAGGTAATATTATAACTGCATATGCGATATATGATATATGATATAAGTATAGATATATCAATATAGATATTCTCAATTGTACTTTCAATGCCTGCCAACGCCTTTGCCTATTGACGCCCCAGCAATACCCAATCCCAGCCCCGCCCCCGTTAATTAGCCCTTGCCCCGTAACACTTACAATGCCCAAAACAAAACACGCAATTATTTGTAACGCCCATCGATGATGCGTGCTGGGAAAGCAATGAAAATGAAAGGAAATAAGAAATTAATAATTTCCTGTCTAGCCAAAACAAAGCGCAGAAGCTCAATAGGCACACGTATGACGACTGACGCGCCCCAAATATGCCGTTCAACACGCACCTAGATTACAGGTCGCAGGTCACAGTTGACAGGTCAG
The DNA here is from genome assembly GCF_018153725.1 of Drosophila mojavensis. Lineage (NCBI taxonomy): Eukaryota > Metazoa > Arthropoda > Insecta > Diptera > Drosophilidae > Drosophila > Drosophila mojavensis. Next base: position 16,296,110 of record NW_025318906.1, on the reverse strand, counting down.
TTTGGAGTTTGGCTTACCACACACTTACACACACACATACACACACATTGACTGACACGCAAACGAAATGTTATTTTTATTACGAGTAAAACAATAGAAATATTTATAGAGCTGTTTTATAGGCAAGCTCTCCTAATTTAAGAGTCCACATATGACATGATCCATGTAAGATTCTATATAATTTTTAATGGACATTTATTTAGACAAGTTAGTTATTTTATATATAGACACTATGTGTATATTTATGTATTTTATTATAATAACTAATCAACAAATTGATAAGACGCAATAGCATATAAAATTGGAGGGAAATCTAAAGACTAAGCGATAAAAGAAAAATAAAATAAAATAATAAATAATAATTTATCAAAATTATATATTTAATTTATTCTAAATATAAAATGATAAAATTGATAAAAATAAAAATTTCCAAGTACATTTGATCAAATTAATTTTTTTTTAATGATATGATAAATTAATGTCTAATTTATTATATTTATTACATCGAATAAATATGATAAATATATATATTAATAAATATATTTCATAATATTAATAAAAATACAAATTCATAAATAATAGAAAACATATTTAGTCAATATATAATTTATTATAAATATTCATATTCTTCAATTGATAAAAATTGAAAATTAAAAATTGATAAAAAATAATATTGTAGATATATTTAGGCAATATATAATTTATTATAAATTAAAAAAAAAAAGGTATGTGAACTGAAATGATAAATTAATAAAAATTACAAAATCAATGTAACTATGTATATCGATACAACCATTAAAACTGACAATAAATATATATATGTCTATGCCTAAGAATAAAACAGATTTTAGTATTGCGTTTTAATACCTCTTATAGCCATATACATATATAAAGCACATTGCTGTGTGTGCTTTGCGAGTGGAAAGAAGAAACATCTGCTGACAAGCATAAAAACCTGTTCGCCAGCTGTTCAAGCACCGCCAAACATTTCGAATTGGTCTGCCCACTCATTCACTCATTCGCTCATTCATTAGATTCGTGTCGCGGCTAAGACCCACACAGAGTCACGTTTAGAGCGACCCATGAAAACTTTAATAAGTGTTTGGCCAAACTGCAATTAGCTAAATCTTACTACAACGTAGCCCACGCGAACCAGGCTTAGAATTCGAACAAGCTAGCACCGTCTGCCCGATGCCCGTTCGCTACTCAATTAAAGTCAGCGGCGACAACTAAAACCACAGCCAACCAACTTGTCCACCTTGTGGTTGATGGAAAGGTGACAAGACACATAGAGAGAGAGAGAGAGAGAGAGAGAGAGTGAAGAGCACGTGTGTGTGTGTGTGTCTCGAGTTTGAGCGGCTTGGAGCACGTGAGATGCCGTTAAGTTTACAGGCGACAGGAAACGGGAGACAGGAGATGGAAGACAGGAGTCGTGGACCAGCATGTGCTTGGGTAGTCACAAATGAGAGTAGTAGGTAGAGCGCACATGAAATTCTGTTATGCACTGAGCGAACTGCCTGCACAGTGGGACCACAGTTAACATAATTATAAATCGATTTCAACTAATGCGCAAGTCGGGAATGTCCGACTAGGAGAGAATGATCCTTAATGCATCAGCGATTTCAAAATACTCTCTGGCTCTAGCCTGACCTGGTCTGACCTGATCTGATAAATTCAGCTTTCCTTATTTATAGCTTGCTAAAATATCTGTGTTAAATTAGATAAATAAGCAAGTTAATACACGATTATAAACAACCATTGAAAGTTATTGCACTATAAACTTTCGTCCCACTGTGCGTAGGCAGACGCTGATGACAGTGGCTGCAAATGTCAGACGTAGTGGCAAATGCTGAAGTTGACGCGCGCTGGCTACTTGTGGGGGGGAAGGGGGTGGCTGACTGATGACTGTCACATAAAGACAGGGACAGAAAGAGTGCAAGAGAGAGAGAGAGAGAGAGGGAGTATGAGAGTAAGTGTGTGTGACAACGAGAGGGTGGTTTGTCTACGCACTGTGTGGGTGGGTGTTCAGCCTCTTTTATAGTGCATGGGAATGTGTTAAGAGAGTCTGCAAGGAAACAAGCCCCAGCGGGCAAAAAACAAAAACTCTAAAACAAAATAAAACAAAAGGAGAAACAAACCAGACGCGCTTTGCATACATAAAAAGCGGCTCGAATTAATTAAGGCCCGCTGAACGAGACGCCAAAAAATGAAGAATAAACACGCGAGCAATGGAACTTTAAATATATTTAACGTAAAATAAAAGAATTGTTTTGTCTGTCTGTCTGTTCGTTCGTTCCTGCCTCTCTGCCTCTCTGGTTGCCTGCCGGTCCGCTCGTTAGCCAGATTACAGAGCCACGATAAGCCCACGACGACGACGACGACGAGTTGGCAGCTCCCAAAAAACAACAAAACAAAAAAAAAACGTGACTCAGTTTATATACAGAAACATACTCCTATTATAGGGGCCAGCGCTTGGCATGCCTGTCATACGCGACTCGACTCAGATGATGTCTGCCTGATAAATGTCACCTCGTTCGCTCTCTGGGCGAGGCAATCAAATATTTAACAAATTATGGCTGGATTTCTCGCTTCTTCTTCTCATTTAAGGGGGGCGCCAAAATTATGTTAAACTCAATTTTGTCTTTGTGTTAATGAAGATGACTCCAACAGATTTCCCTAGTCTCGTTAAGCTGATAAACAATTTTTGTCTTTTTTCTCTTAATTTAATGCCACATTATTCAACACCAAAAGTCAAGGAATATCACATATATTTATATATATTTAGTGTGAGCAGCTGATGCGTATCGCAATTCTTGATTGTATTTCTAAAGAAGTGTTTACTAATTTGTATATGCACAGTGTTTTATTTATGAAACATAACTGTCAACACAATCATATTTGTGCGCTAGGCTTAGAGAGAGAGAGAGAGAGAGAGAGAGAGAGAGAGGACGAATGAGAGAGGGACAGGGAGCAGTCGTAGGTATATCTACTTAATTTCCACTTACTCGCATACCTACATAACTCAAGCAGCAGAACAAACTCACACACACACACAGGCACCCACACATATACAGACACACCCACCCAATGGGACTTACTCCTCTCTAAGTATGAGCGAAAGGGAGCGGAAATTTAATACTCCCTTCACCGCTCTCCGTTCTCCGTTCTCAGCTCTCAGCTGTTCGTCCTAGTCCCACATCCAGGGGCTTGTCGTATATGTATATGAAATGTGGCAACAGCGCACGCGGCTCTAAACATTTTTGAGCCAGCAAAAAAAAATGTTGGTGACCAAGCTCTGCTTTTCACCCCAAAGTGTAAAATATTCATGATGATGATGATGTTGCTGACGATAATGACGCTTAAGCGGGGCGGCACAATAATTAATATGCCGAGAGATGAATGCGTGAGATCTGCTGTTGCCTTAGCATACAAAAAATAAAATAAAAACACTTTGTTAATGCCGCTCAACATAGGCGAATGCCTTGCTTTAAATTAAATGTGTGTTTTGTAATAGATAAAATATTAAGTTATTCAACTGATGATTTTCAATAGAAAAAGGGGTTGACTAGAAGCTACTCTGTGATGCCCAGTCAAATGCTGCTGCTTAGATTTAGACTCATATATTATGAATAACCTACACAGATGAGCCAAAAATATACTACGTGATTCAACATGATCTTAAAAAATTATAAAAATTATATTAAAGAAAAATTCACAGACCCGAAACTATTCTTGCCATAACAGACTAATTTTATTTATACCAAAAATAATGCTTTATTTATTTTTTATAATATAATAATATTATAATATACTTTTAATATTATTTTCTTCATATCTTTTATTTCTATATATATATTTTATTTATAATATAATAATATTATAATATACTTTTAATATTATTTTCTTCATATCTTTTATTTCTATATATTTATTTTATTTATAATTTCTTAAGAAATCACATTCCAAAAGTATTTATTTCTTGTCAATTTTAAAGATTAGTTAAGAAACAAATTTAGTAATTTAACAAAGATTTTATTTTAATACATTTAATCTTTTTAAAATTGAAATCTTTTCATCCTGCAAACTGCTCAAATTTGTAATCTCTCTGCGCCCTAACAAATATTCAAATGCCATTTCATAAATTGTCTGAAACGACTTCTAGGCTATGCACTTACTCGACACGCTCTTAACTTAAGTGCCAGAAATCTTGCCCCATAACATTTTTTGTTTTCTAGGCCTACAGACGCATAAATTGCCAGCGATGCATTTTAGCAGCAGCTCGTAAAATATTTTCGGCTGCCGGCTGCTTTCAATATATACAAAATGTACATACATATGTGTTTGTAAATTTGTCTTAGACATATCTGGGTTGGCTATAGAAATGCCTAATGAGCTTAGGCGAAATATGTATGACAAATGCTTGAAATGGCGCAGACGTTGACTCTTTGATGTCGCAGCTTTGGAGGATTTGTAAGGCACGCCTGAGAGACAGACAAGTAAACTGATTTTCCAATATTACACAGCACAAAACTAGGAGAACTCCGTATAATAACATCAAACTTTACCCATTAAAGTGCCGCTGCATGATTGTGTCTCAGCGCTCCATCGAATCCAGCCCCAAACAGCCCCAAACAAAGGCGCTGGCAGACAGTCGCATTCCTGCGGCTGTGTCGACAATTTTCCTGCACTTTGGCGCAAACATAATAACTAATAATAAACGGGAAGCATGCACAGAGTGACAGAGAGAAAAAGAGCGAAAGAGACAGACAGAGAGAGAGACACGTTTCGAGAGAACCATTAAAAATAAATCATGTATAGAATGCATATACATATACATATAGTATATATGTGGAATTGAGTTTCTATGCAGCAGCAGCAGCTGCTCCTCTTCCATATTTCAAGTGCTTGCTCTTCTCAGCTCCTCTCAGCTCTTCTCGGCTCTTCTCTTATTGTTTGGACAAGCGCCGCGTGTGATATGCCTCCATCGTCGGCTTCTGTTCTCCTCCAGATAGGGAGCAGGCTACGAGACTACGAGTCTCCCTGCCTCGGCTAGTGCACATCAATCATTTGTAATTATACGCGTCTCTCTTCGATCCCCGCTGCTTTCTTTTTCCTTTTCTTTTCCTTTCTGTATGTGTGTATAACGGAAATGGCTTTTATTTTGGCAGCTCGGTTCACTGATCTGATCTCTGTGCGTGCGAGTGTGCCAGTGCGTGTGGAGAACATCATCTCGTTCTCATCTCTCACTTGAGGCCTGTCACTTCAATCGAGACAATTCATGAGCGCACAGCCTGACGTAATGTGTAGCAAGAGCCATAGGCAAAAGGCAGAGCTAAATAGTTGGATATTTTTTTCTAGATAATAGCCATACATATATGATCCTAATATAGTAACTAGCTTAATCATACAAGACTCCATGACTGTTAATTCTTCTAGTTAATGTGACAGAAACGAAGCTTGAAACATTAGTTACTGCAGCTGCATGACAAAAGCTGAATGCTACGAGACTCGATGGAAAATACATTAATGAAACTTGTGGAAATATTGATCATAATTGCTTGCTAAGCAAAAGGCATAGCTTTACGAATAACTATGAAACGGTGGCTAACTTTCTAGTAATGTTACAAAATCAAAACTTGAAGCTTGAGTTAAGACAGCTGCATGACAAAAGCTGAATGCTATGGCACCCTATGTAAGGTACATCAATTCCAATGATTGAATTCTTGAAGTGATGTATATAGATGTAGTACAAATAGGGTTAGGAATGTGAATGTCGATGAAAATATGAATATAGATAGCAGATATAGTATGACTATATTCATTTGCGGAGAGAGATATGGATGCGGATGTCAATGCGGATGCGGATGCGGATGCGGATGTGAATGCGGATGCGGATGCGGATGTCGATGTGAATATGATTAGTAGGATATGAATATGAATGAAGCGGTAAGAATACATATACATATTTATAAGGATATTAATGTGAACCTAAATGCAGATATTTGGATACATCAATGGAGTATGGGAGTCCTTGTGGAAATATTGATCATAGTTGCTCACTAAGTAAAAGACATAGCCGCATGAATGCCTCTGAATTTGTATGCTAACTCTTCTAGGAATTACAACAACAAGTTACAACAACAAAACTTGAAGTTTGAGTTAAGGCAGCTGCATGACAAAAGCTAAATGCTACGAGACTCGGCGGAAAGTACATTAATGAAACTTGTGGAAATATTGATCATAATTGCTCGCTAAGTAAAAAGCATACGAATAACTATGAAACTGTGGCTAACTTTCTAGTAATGTTACAAAATCAAAACTTGAAGCTTGAGTTCAGACAGCTGAATGACAAAAGCTGAATGCTATGGCACTCATCGGAAGGTGCATCAATGCCAAAGACAGAATACCACAATCTTTGTGGAAATATTGATCTTCATTGCTCACGAAATAGACAGCATAATCATATTGATTCACAGAACAGTAAATGCTCTTAGTTTGGGTCTTCAAGCGAATGTATGGGGAAAACAACTGATATGAGACTGCATGACAGAAGCTCAATGATATGACACTCAATGGATGGTATATCTATGAAATTTATGGAAATATTCGTCATAATTGTTCGCTAACTAAAAGGCATACGCTTATGAATGGATTATGAAACTGTGCTCAACTCTTCTAGTAAATGTTACAAAAACAAAGTTTGAAGCTCAAGTGGGTTAAGGCAGCTGCATGACAAAAGCTGAATGCTACGAGACTCAATGGAATGAATACCATTAAGCTTGTGGAAATATTGATCATCATTGATCACGAAATAGAAAACATAATCATAAACATAGCCACATGAATTAATCTGAAATTGTATGCTAACTCTTCTAGTAGATGTTACAACAACAAAACTTGAAGCTTGAGTTAAGGCAGCTGCATGACAAAAGCTTATTGCTATGACACTCGATAAAAAGTACATTTACGAAACGCGATCATAATTGCTCGCTAAGTAAAAGGCATAGCCAAATGGAATTGCCAAACGAGAGTTATTCTTAAACAGTTAACATAAATGACTTCAAAAACAAAACAGCTAAGTACTTTAGTATAAATTTATTTTGGTTAACGAGTTTTTAATACCCACTGGGAGAAATGAAATCTTTAAAAGAGAAAAGTTTCATAATTATACAAACAATTTACAAGACTTTTCTTCTGATTCTAACTAGCTGAAACTTCTCAAGTATTAGATAAGAATTCTCGTTGAATTTACTAAAGAGATCTTTCCCATCAATTCAAAGCTCTATCAAAACAAAAGTTATTTCAACTTGGGCATTCCGTTTCTTGCCTCAACATTCCAGCAGTCCAGACAGACGATTTATATTCATAAAATGTAGTCCGCATCAGTATTATTAATATTATGCTAGTGTTTCTATAAATATTACTCGAGCTGTATTCAATTGTTCGCTTCCTGTAGATACAACGATTTGCTGCTGCAGCGCATTATCTCTGTGTGTTGAATTTCAAACCAATTGAATTAAATGCGAATTAAATGCGTTGCTGTTGCCAGCGAAAATAAAAGATGCATTTTAGCTTACATTATGTTGAGCTATCAATGTGTGTGTGAGTGTGTGTGTATCTGTGTGTGGGATAAAAGCTTGTTTACATTTTTTGTTGCTGTCTGTATTCAGTTATGGGCAGGGAAAATTGGCGCAAAATGTTTTTAATCAATTTCAATTGAATGATGACCCGCACAATCAGCGCAAGATGCGCGCCAGCCGTTCGAGAGCAAGAAATAAAGAACAAAATCAACTTTGGCATTGTATCTTTTACTTGGCATTTGTCTCTGAGAAATACTCGTGTGCCGCTGCCTTTGAACCAATAGAAATGAAGATATATCATATTTTTCTACAATAAAAAGTCTTTTATTGTATATGGAATTTTCTAAAGGCAATAGAAAGGCATTTCTTGGTCATAATATCAATTATGTCTCGCTATATATGTATATTCATCTATCCATTGTCGTCTGTCAAACTTAGTTAAATGATATTTATATAAGGTATTCATGATCCAGTCTGCCTTTTTTTACATATACATACTTCAATTTCTTTTCTCTCTTCCATTTTCATTCTATTCTAAACTGGTTTCGATTTCACTTGATTGCGTTCAATTGTAAGCATGCGAAATTACGTAATTGAATTTTTAATTTTTTATTCGCAAACAAAAATTCATTTATTTTATTCTTGTACATGTTTGTGCGCTGTTGCTTTTGTGTCCATTTATTTTTAGCTGCCTCTGCGAATGCGGCTTCAAGGGGCTTGCTCCAAATCTTCTATTTACAGTTGAAGAAAAACAACGAAATTGCGCATACGACACGTGTAACATGGGCAAATTATAAATATATAACCTAGAAGATATATAAGGGTCATACTTTCTCTTAAATAATATACACGTATACATAAATATAGATATATAATAATATATAAATGTATATACAGGTATATTATTTATAGTTGTATAAAATATAATTCTCATACCTTTATATAGGAGCAATGTGAATTTTTCTCTTCTAACTCTCTCATGGTCTTTGAACAATCAAATTGATTATTTAACTGTACAACGATATCGCAATAGGTTAAATGTTTGCCCCCAAAATGTTGCCATTTGTGTATAATAATTCTTTATATGCGAAATTTATATATCTACGATATATGCTATATATAAATAATATTGATATAAAAATATATATCATATCTCTATACATAATGAAAACCATAGTATTATACTTTATTTATATATCCTATATATATGTATGTACATATAGAATATAAATATTTATGATCCTCTTGCACGCTCTCATACCTATCAACTGATATTATATTATTATTACTTTATTATTATTATATTAAAATATTCTCACACTTATTTCTACATATCTACGGACATTATCATATTCATCGTTATAGATAAAAGTAATAAAGTGTGGCGAAAATGGCTGTGCATATTAGAAAATACCTTGAAGAGTATTGACTGGGCTACCGTATTCTAATAGGGAGTGCCTGCCTAACAGTTACCCTGCAAGCTACACAGATTTGCTATAACCTAAACATTATACCCTGAAAGGGAAACGAAGTACATAATATAATATAATAATAACATAATATACATATATGACAATACTAACATACACTATAAATGCACGAGCTTTATTCTTATAGTAAAAAAAATATGCTTTTTATATATGATTGTTATATTAAATATATCAACTCTATAGATGCTAGACAATTAATTGAAATGTCTGAGCTAATTCTTTCTATATATTCATATGACATACTTGAACTAATGTTGTCCATTAGCTATGCATACATACAACCCATATACCCTTTCTTATGCATTTACAAGGCATATATATTATCTAAGAATGCATTCAACAAGCATAAGGCATGTTTACAACTGAGGGCAAACAGTTGACGCACATTTGCTGCAGTTAAACATAACTCGAATGCCAAGCATAATTCTTATCTAAGTACAGCGGACTTTCGTAGAGTATCCAGCAGAGTTTTTGAGTCAATAAGATAAAAGCGCAGCCAGTAGTAAAAGTTGAAATGTAAATGGAGCAAACAGAGTCAGGAATGTAAAGAAAGAAACAAAGAGAAACATTGCACAATTTGAAATGATCAAAATGTAGCCGTTTTGACTATTTGTTTTTACGTTCTATTTATAAAGACATCAGAAAATAGAAGTAGAGCGAACAAACGAGAAAGAAAGAGATGGCGAGAAGAAGATATAGTTGCAGTTGCAAACAAAAGTTTAGTTGAAGAAATTTTTGAAAAAATCCTTTACTAATTTGTTTCTTCTATTTTTAAGACCCGAAAAACCGTGGGAAACTTTTCTGACAAATTTCAAAGTTTTCCGGATTGACGCATGGTATGCGTCGTGATACTTTTTCAAGTGGCATGAAAGCATAGCATTTTCCGCTGAAAACTAATATCGTAAAATAGAAAATCTAATGAAATTTATAAATTACTCACCAAGTAGAGCAACAGCTGCGAACAGCGTTAGCCATTTGTGGCATTCGTTGGGCATCATCATCATCATCATGATGTAGGCCGTCTCGGTAGTCTCGTCTGGGTTATGAGTTTTCCGGCTTGGGGTTGTATCGATTTTATGCGAAAAACACAAAACACCCTTTGGATGTGAACACACGCGGTTAGTTAACTGTAGACGCCCGGTGACTCAGCTGCTGCAATGGCAGAAGGAAAATATTGTGAGGTTTAGGATTAGTTTAAATATTTCAGGTCTTATTTGATAGATATAGTAAAAGAAAACAAAAACTTTGCTGTTGAAATTACATATTATACACCTATATATACACCTATATTAATTACTTTTCACTTAGATCTATCGATTTTACAACAACAACAGCAATGAGACCTTACCCAATGCTAATGAAATGCAAGTAATTTGATTAGGCAAACACAACAACCCCCAAATGGCAACCCTTTAGTAAATAAAATCCCAACCCCACCAGCTACCTGCTGAACGTGCAAAATTTGCTTTGCGAATCGTGTAGCACAGTGTTAAATAATAAAGCTGAAAGTGGCTCAAAAAGGCGTGGCTGTCTATCAATCAAAGTGTGTCTGAGTATTAGTGTGTGTGAGACCCTTAAAACTCATTTGATTTGTAAACTCAGCTCAAGTTGTTTGAACAAAATTAAATACCGACAGAGGCAAATGGGATTGTTAATTATTCTAATAATATAATTAATAATTAACTTGTGAGTTAATAATTCATTATTAACATTTTTAATAAATATATATTTTGGTATAGGATAAAAAGGAAAATTTATAATTATTATATTGTATTATAATAATAATTAATTATTTATAAAATTGTAATTCATTATAAAAGTTATGAAATATATAATAAAAAAAATATTATAATTTCTAAAAAATATTTATAAAAAATTATTTAATTTGTAGATGATTTAATAGATTCACAATATATTATTATAATTAAAAATTAATTAATAAATTATTCAAAAAATTTATAAAAATACTGCATAAAAATATATAAAAGTAAAATATAAGTATTAGAATATTATATTAACAAATTATTTTATTTTTTATAATTTCACATTTACCAATTATTAATTTAATTACACTAATTTCTTTTAAAGTATTTCACTAAACCCTTATTTTTAATAATTTCTCATTTTTATAAAGTTTAGTTTTTAATTTTCGAGCTTTTTCTTTTATTATAAATATAAGCTTAAATCTCTTCAACTATAAAGTGCACTAAGCTCTGCTTTGTCTTTCATCACCACAACACATCGCCCGCATCTATATGTAAATCCATCAAACTGAAACGTGCCAACAATTTGTCCACAGCTGCCACATATGGTAGTCGAATTAGACCCGCAGACTTGCGACAACGCCAACTATTTATAAAGCTATACAAACTATCAGCAAAACAATGCATATAGGAAAAGGGAAGCACACACAGACAACGCAGCAAACTAGCTGACTGGGGAATAGTCAATACTCTTAAATAGGAATTTATATTTAATAAAAGTATTTGATGAAATCTAGTTCATATGACTTACAAATAAAATGTATATATAAATATTTTAAAATAAAATAAATAATAATAATAATTAATAATAAAAATATAATACAAAAAAAAATATAATATTTAAATATTAAGTATAAAAAAAATATTAATAACGAACATATAAATTAGTATTAAAAAAAAAATAGTAATAATATAGAAATATATACTTTTATCTACGGTTCTATATAGAGTATGCATATAATTTTATATTCTATTTAATTTTATTTTACTATGAAGGCAGCTTAAACTATATCAAGCTAGAGCCACATCATAAATAGCAAATGATTTGGCTAAAATAAAAGCTCCTCAGGTAAAACTATAAGTATATAAATCTGTTAAGACTTAAGTATTATTAGTTTTAAATTATATAAGTATATATAATAGAAAACATTTATAAAAGACAGACAGTAAAGTATATGATAAAAAATATAAACATGAATTATAATTTTATACTTAAGGATTTGTATTGAGTTGTATAGATTAATTAAAGCCTACTTTTTGGCCACATTGACACTTTTTTTTAAATTTATTTATTTATTTATTTTTTTTTTTTTTTTTTTGTTTATTATATTATTTAAACAGGCTTTTTATTTTATTTTATTATTACACATTGACACTTGGAGCTTAACTTAAGTAGTGCTTAAGAAAACTAGTTTTTCGATTAGAAATCTATTGACAAAACACCTATACTTTACAGTCTATATTCCATTTTTATTAAATATATGCGTTTATTAAAAACAAAACCATAAATTGGGGTTTTCAATTGGTTCTTTTATAGCTCGTTACACATTTCATTTGAGAACTGGAATGCCCAGTGTTAGAGTGGAGGGCAACTACTGTCGATGTGGATGTCATTAATTAAACCTCAAATGGGCAAATGGGCAGCAATGGGGCAATAGACAATCCACTTCGATGTCGTCTTGTGCCTGCTGTCAACCATAAAGTAGTAAACGTTCCTCCCCCACACAGCCAAACATTGGCGTGCTTTAAAAATGAAGAAAAAAAACTAAGACTAGCAGGAAGTCACGATTTCACACATACATAAATATATCTATATAAATACGTAGATGTATGTACATATGTATGTGTATATCTATCAATTTCTTTGGTCTGTCTGGCTGTGACATATGTCGCTTATGAACTTGCCATAGATACGGCTCATGGACATGGATATCCACATGGAGTCTGTCCATCCGCCTGACCCTCAGTCACTCCCCGTCCGCCCGTCTGTCTGTCTGTCCATCTGGGCATGTGTCTTTGGCTTCTAGTAGAAGTTTACATATATATAAACGAATTTCATAGACAATTTGTTTGCTTTTTAGCACTTAATTAAAACTTGAGTGCAGTGTGCCCTGACAACAAATGCTCCAAGCTCTTTATGATTTTTCTTAGCAGTGTTTTCTGTTTTTTTATGGCTATCTAATGAATTTTACTATTTGAGGAGGGGTTGAGCGACGCATGCGCAGCAGCAGCCAAAGTCGGCACGTGGCCAGCCATAAAGGGAGGATCGGCCAGACAGAGACACCCTGTCAAATGTTAGCTTTCAAATAGGTTTAATGAACTTTACCCGAGGGTAAACGCAAATCCCTTTGACAAGTTTTCCTCTTGGCTTACGACGCAGTTGCGCAGCTGCGCACTCGACTTTGGGGTGGAACAGAGTAAAAGTAAACAACTATTTCATATAATTTCACAGCTCACAATTGTTCATCTGATTAGAGTTTTGAATTAATGATATTGCTACGCAGTTTCTGTATGTTGTATTTATATATATACATATATATGTATATATATATATGTAAAGCAGCCTCTATTCCTCACAATTTCCTTCTACAAGATTCTGCTGCGAATTACAATAATTAAACATATGCCGCAAATTGCGCGCCTCAATTTGAAAAACATCTGGTAATCGGTCAACACCCCAGCCATAAGCATTTGCGATCCCATATATAACTCAACTATATCTTCTTCTTTCTCTATTAAACTCAAAATTTTATAAATAATTTGCAAATTGTATATGGCCTTAATAGCATATTTATAGCATAAACATGGAAATTAAAGGCATATATAGCAATAAATTACATCATAGATAGAAAGAGTTAAAGACAGAGAGAGAGAGAGAGGGAGAGAGAGAGAGAAAGAGAGAGCGTGAGTGAAGGAGAGATACATATATTTATGAGAAAGATGTTAATACGTTTATGGCTCCACAAAAAACTATGTATATATGAACATACATATGTATATATCATAGCATAAAAATGAATAATAAAAAATAAAAATAAAAATGAATTATTCAAAATAACAGCTTCTGAAAGATCAACATAAAAATAAATATTCCTAGACATCAGAATTCAAGGACTGAAAATTCTAAACGAATAAATAACATATTCATAGTGATCTACAGTATTAGTCATAGCATAAATCGGAATATATCACAAGTTTGATATAAGAAAAAAAGACTCTCAACAACTTTTAATTTGATATACCAAAAATTCAAGAACTTTAGTCAGCTAAAAAATAATAATAATAATAATAATAAAGTATGCTGTCAATTGAACAAAGAAATTGAGGACCTCAATTAAGTGTGATCAGATCCGGCTGTGCCGCTCAATCGCGTGGTAAAATCAACGAATCACAAATTTTATTACTCATTCTTGTTGCTCGATTTCCGTTCGGTTGGCAACTAAAAAACATAAAACAAAACAAGAGCAACAAAAGGAAATGTCTGTCTGGCTGCATTAGGGTGTCGGCCCAATAAATTTTTGCAATGTTTTCCATTTTTGTACATCAAATTCAAGAGGGGACGAATGGCTGCTTCGCAAAGTGCACTGGCCCAATGCAGGGTCAATTCGCAGCGTTCGTCATCGGCAGCCAAAAAAAAGAAAACCAAGCAAACTGAAAAAAAAAACCGGAAAGTAGCGTCCATTGTCCAGCTGCTGCATGCTGCATGTTCAGTGACCCATTGGACGCTGCTTGCGGCGCCTAATTGAGATTCAAGTGCACTTTGTCCGTGTCCGACTGCAGCAACCAGGAAACTTTTGTTCAATTATTTGCTTAGCGCATTGCTCATTTTAGCCACAATCAATGTTTGCTATATGCTTGGACTGGTGCAGGCTTAAGAGTGAGCCAGATATATGTTTTGGTTCACCCTAGCCTGGGCTTGAGTTCGCCAACAAGTTGAAGATGCTTAAAAATCGATACGTCTTTAAATCAAAGGGCATGTCTGCAGAGCCGAAAAAAAAAACTCCGCCTAGCAACAGGACAAATGCACAGGACTGAAAAAGAGAAAGGACCTGCAGACAGACAGTTGAGACGTGGGACCAAGGCAAAGGCAAAGGCAGAGGCAACAACAGCGCGCAACACTTGCAAAATCAAATAAAGGAAACTACGGCAGCTGCACGGGTTTCTGCCGGGACTTGGGATGAGTGCGTTATTTAGCAGGGGTTGCTCTCACACAAACGCACACTCATACGCACGCACACGCACACTCGCACACATGTGCACAATGAGGCCTGCGTATGTGTGCCACATGGAAATTTCAGAGGATTTTAAAAGATGCTTCAAGACAAAGTATACTGAGCCCATGGAGCCTAAGCCTGCTGCCTGGCTATGGAAAAACTACCTGACACAGACAAAGGCAGCTTAGGCTGGTTGCACACACACACACACACATGCACACAAATCAGAGTTGCTTTCGCAACTGTGTGAGGCGTAGAGCGCATGCGCTAAAAAAATTCACCAAGCAATGCACAAAAGGAATTGGAAAAATCGCAAATTCTAAATGAAAATCTTCGAAACAAATGCTAGAATTATTCTAGAATTTAACAGAAAACATGAAATTTTATATATCCAACAATGCTTTCAAACTTTCAGCAGTTTAAAGGCCTTTGACAGCGACTGTAAAAAGCGCACGGCAAATTCTAGGCAGCGGCGCTATGCCCGCACACACCCTTTTGTGTGTGTGTGTGTGTGTGCGTGTGTGTATGTGAAGTTAACAAAGTTGATTCGCTAAAGCGAAAACTTTAGTTTTTTGGCGAAAAATCAATAGGAAGCTGAGCCAAAACCAACAAACTCATCTGGCACAAATGATGCACAGATTATCATATCATCACCGACTGCAGCTTGGGGCTCCCTGGGTGTTGTGGGTGTTGGCATCGCAGTGCATGTGTGGGCGTGGATAAGAATTACAGCAACAACAGCAGACAAAAGAAGATGTTGCCAGACAGTTGCGAAAAATACATTGAACTGTTTGTTGTCACCTACCGAACTGATGAATTGATGAATTGCGCTGACTGCTGATGTTAGTTAAGGTGGAATGTGCACAAAAACACTCACTAACACTCACTGAGTGGCAGTGTGAGCAAATTGTAACAGGGTGCCACTAATCCACTGGGGTGACGACTCTGCACAATAACTGCTGCACAACAAACACACTCGCACTCGAAACACACACACGCACGCTGGCCGTTTTTTTTTTTTTTTGGCGCTGTGCTCTGCTTTTGACACTCGGCTGGCTGTAATTATTTATTGCTTTTGCATTTTATTTTAACTTGAATTTGGCGTATTCACAATTCACGCTCGCACACAGCCGAAGCGCGTAAAACGTTAGAACCACCACCAGGCGAACCGGTTTGCGGGGGTGCGAGTACCGACCGTACCGTAACCGTAGCCTAAACAATGCACACACACAGGCGCACTCTGATAACGCAGACGTAAATTCCGACTCCAATACGTTCGACGGTTAACGTTCGACAATCCAAACCAGACTGAATTGCCTCTCTGTCTGACAGTTGCTCTGGACCGACCGGCCATTTTGGTTTGGCACTCTCTTGCCGCTCGCTGTCAGTGTGTGTGTGAAGGGGCATTTGTTTGGGAAATTCTCTGGGATATTTTCAGGGGACACCTGTTGATATTTTGTTGTGAGTGAAGGCAGCGGGGAAATGAGCTACTACAGGTTTGCTATTGTTAGGAATAAAGTAAAATATAATACTATAACATTTTAGAGTGAATGTGCTGAAGCGGGCGTATAAAAAGTGGCATCTATTCTTATATATTCTTAGTCAGCAGCACATGTGAACACAAGCTGTGCTGTGTTTATTTACTTTGATGCTGACTAATTACTGAATTGTGAGAAAAATTAGCGGAAATATAGAGCAGATGAATTGCTTTACAAAAGATATATATATTTTTTTTTTGTTAAAATATTTTTATTCGGAATATGAATTTGAGCATATGCATATGCAAGCATCTTATAATTCTTGCATTGTAAATTTGAACAAAATTAAACACAACCTAAATTCTTGTAACATTTGTAGTAGGAGTAATTTAGAGAAACACTGACTTTAATATATAGTATATATTTATAACATAAAGGTAGTAATCTTAAATAGAAACTGAGTAAATGCGCTGATAAGGAATACCAAAAGTTCTATATATCTAGGTCTAGGGGTAATCAAATTTGGGGAAGACATTTAAATATGCTAAACAAAATGAGTAAACTTAAAACAAAAATAGTGTAATTGCGACTTATAAGGTTAACTTAAATGCAAATTGTATAACTAAAATTAATACATATTCATATTCATATGTACATAAAACAAGAGATTCGAGTGCTTAAGTAAACAATTTGAGCGAGTTAATTGCGATTTCCATTTGGGATTGCTGAGTTTCGAGTATTTTTAAGTAACAATTGTCAAGTCTTTAGATTTGCCAGTCGAGGAATCTTTATGGTTGTTGTAGACATTTAAATACGCCAGAAGTTAGATGTAGATGAATACCTTGGTAAGTCTATTGAAACAAGTCTGTGGACGTATTCGTTCAGTACATATATATATCTATCCATATCGGGTTGAGCTTGTCATTATAAATTATAATTGTACATGTTGAGTATTTGAGAATAAGAGCAGTGGGAGATAGAGAGGTGCCTCCCGACGCCAGTCATTGCATCTGTTCTCTCAGCTGACTTTCGCCTGTATTGCGTGCTTCTCTCACGCTCCAGAGAAAAGAGAGAACTAAATTCGTCGACGTTTTTGTTTTTCTTTCAGTTTTTGCGCGTCGCATCTTGTATGATGATCTTGTTTTTCTGACGCGTCACCTTTGTGGATGTCGGCGCGGGCATCAGACGTTTCAGCTGATCCTGGTTGATGGTGGCCAGTGCCTTCTCCTTGCCCTTGGCCGATGCGCTTGTGGTTGCCGTTGTGGTCGTGGTGGTGGTAGTGGTTGCCGCCGTGGTTGTCGTCTCAATGAGCGCCGTGGACTCGTCCGCCGTCGAAGATGAGCCAGCTGCAGCAGCCGCCGCCGATGCATAACGCGTGAGCACCTGGAACTTGGCAAAGATATTGCGTCCGCTGCTACGCTCCTTGTCCTTGTACTTGTCCAGGCCAGCCGCTGTGGGTTTCGCCTGTTGCGCCTTGAGCATTGCCTTATTGCTGGCCGCCTTGTAGAAGTCGAGATCGTAGTCAAACTCACTGCTCGTGCCCTGGCTGGTGGCAGGCGCTAGAGCACGATCGCCATAGCTGGCCGAGCTGGCCGAGGTCTCTGCCGCCAGATGACGCAGCATTAGCGTCAGCTTTGTCTCGTGCTGACGCTGCAGCAGCACCGCATTACGCTCGCCCTCCAGCCGTGCCTGGCGCACCGCATTGGAGAGCACGCGCTCCTTCCACTCCCAGGCATCACGCTCGCGCTCCAGCTGCACCAGCTGCTGCTCAAGCTTTCGCGACGAGTCTCTCAAATCAATGACCTTGACGAAGTACTTGTAGAGCAGCGTGCGCATCTCCTCGGGTGAGAGCTTGTTGAGTCGCGCCATCAGCATCTGCTCGCCCTTCTCCCGCTGCTGGCGCTCGGTGGACAAGTCGATGGACTTTTGACCGCAAATGAGCTCGTTCTTGAACTCGATGGCCTCGTCAATGGCCATGATGGCCTCGTCGCACTCGAGCAGCTTTCGCTCTTCGCGCTGCGTCAACATTTTGTCCCGCTTGAGCTTGCGATCCAGCATGCAGCGTTGCTCCAGCAAATGGTCACGCGTTCGCCTCAGATTGCGTATCTCGTGGCGCAGACTCTCCTGTTGTGCGGGGGACTTTTCGCCGCCATCCCAGTGCTCCAGATTCTCCGACTTCTCGCGCAGTATGTGATCCAAGTGAGTAATGCGAGCCTGCACCGCTTTGAGCTGATCTGGATTTGGTTCCATTTTGACTAGTGTCGCCTCCTTCAAGCTCTTGAGCTCGGCCTCCAGCTGATCACGCAGCTTGCACTCCTTCTTCAGCTTCTTTTGCACCTCCTCGATTTGTTTGCGTGACTCGGCAACGGACTGTTGCAGTTTCTTTAGCTTCTGACCACTCTCGCCGGCAATGTGCTTCATCGAGCTGAGATCCTGCAGGCGCTGCTCAATGTGCGCTATAATAGCGTCCCACCGTTCTATTTCCGCTTTATCCTTGCCCTGCACCAGTGCTTTGGCCAGATGCTTCTTAGCCTTATCACACTCCGCATCCAGCTTGGCCTTCTTCTTGTGAAAGCGCTGCTTGGCATGGCTGCGCGTCTCTCGGTTCTTCACCAGCTCACTAATTATGTTCTGCTTGAGCTGCATCGTTTGCTCGATTTCCTTCAGCTGTCGCTGTCGAGCCTCGATCTCGGCATTCAGCTTTCGCATCTTCTTCTGCAGTTGCTCGACGGGACCGTTGGCGCCAGCCACGCCAGTCGCATTACGCAGTCCGTCGCTCGCGCCTGCTGCATTGTTGAGTGGATCGAAGTCCGCTGGCAATTCAGTGCCCGTCGTCTGCTGCGAGGCAACACGATTGAGCATGGCCAGCTCTGCGCTACTCAAACTGGCACCGGGCTGTATGCTGCGCCGACGACCTGAAAGCCATTGAACGAGAGAGAGAGAGAGAGAATGAGAGTCATGCATATATATAGCTGTATATAATATACTTACCTCCCACGCTAAACTTTCGCTCATCGCACTTTTCAGGCTGTGGCGCTGGCTCTTGGGCTGTCTGCTCCCGATCTTTGTCCTGGCTCTGCATGACCGCTTTGGGCTGCTTGAGCATAAATTCCTCATGCTTGGCTTGAATGAGCGCATCCGTTTTGGTGCGAAATTCATCCATGAGGCTTTCGAGCTTCTCAGCTAGATCTGGGCGCTGCGACTCATTGTCGGTGTCATTATCCGAATTTTGCTGGCAGGAGGTTTCCGGCTCACTGATAGACTCCTCTGGCTCCTCCGCCTCCTGGATGGGCACTAACGGCTTTTGGTTGCGCAATGCTTCGCTGGAGCTGAGACATTCTTCGCACTCTTGCTTTAAGAACAGCCACTCCTCAATTTGCTCCTTCTCCAGCTCCGTTATTGCATTCGAGCTCATTAATCTGTGCATGAAAATTATAAATAACACTTCCAGGAAGGATATTCGTTCAGTTCACTTACTTGGCGAAGAGTCCCTCTGCATTGGACACCAGTTTGAACCACTGACTGGCTGCAAATTGAAGTCCGAAGTTGTCCCCGTTGGGCATGGCCACGGCCGCCATGAGAGCCGCTGTGCCAGCTGCTGCTGGATCATGCGGCAATACCTCCGGCGATATAGGAGTATTGTCATCGGAGAAAGTATTCATAATGACATAGTTGCGTACGCATTGCACCTTGAAGCCGAACTGCAGATTGCCCAGTGTCTCGCTGAGATGCTGCTCCAGCGGGGAGACACACAGAATGACTAAGGTCTGAGCACGACCACCGAACGAGTCTTTCAGCAGAGTGGTTAAAGTGGTTTGACCGTAGGGAATATTGCCATTGACACCATACATAATGCTCGGATCAGTCAGAGTGTTGACCACCTGTTCCAGCATCTGCAATCCGGCGTCACGTGGATGTCCTGGTGGCGGCTCACCCCAACGTTCGGTGGCGCACAGATCTGAGAAGCTAGCCGTTGAGAGACGGTGCTGAATCAGACCCTCCTTGGACACCCACTGCTGCTCCAGGGTCAGTGTGAAGAGTGTGTGTGCGGGTGACTGCTGCTTATTGCTGAGACCCAACTGCAGCCAATGGAAAACATCCTCCACCGTGGTGCAGTGCACATTGCCCATGCCCAGCAAGTCGCGGATTTCACCATTGCATATCTCCACAAAGCCAACATTAACGGCGTATGTTCGATCTACAAAAATGCAGTCATTAAATAAAACGTCCATCATATCGATTTGTCTAGCAACTCACCTGCGTGCGCCGCAATGTGGGTAAAAATCTCCCGTACGCAACGCTGTACCACGCCCTGATCCGCCTCGCCATAGACACACTCGAAGCCATGTCCATAGAGCGTGTAGGTTTTTCCAGTATTGCGTTGCCCATATGTCACCACTGATGCATCGAAGCCCTCCAGAAACAAGCTAATCAGTGGAAACACTGTCTGGTGGTACACCTGACTCTGTGTGGTGCTGCTGGGCAGCGCATGTGTCACAGGCACAGTGTGAGCACCCACCTGTATCAGACCCGCCGCAATGCTGTCAAGGGCCGCACCACCGGGCAGTGCGCTCGGCAACCCCAGCGCCGATACAGCGATTGGTATGGCCTGCACGCAGCAGCCACTGGCATTGCAAATATCTGATGGCACTTCATTTGTATTCAACTGACTGGCGTCTAACTCATTATTGCCATTAGCGTCTATTGCCGTTGTTTGTAATGTCAATTGCGATGGTGACGGAAGTGGAGGAAGAGGCGGGTTCAGGTTTGGGGAAGACGGCTTTGATTGCGGTTTGTCTGCTTCTGCATCGCCATCCTCCGGCGCTATATACTCCGGCTTGTGTTCAAGTTCTGCGTGGGGATATATGCGTACAGCCACTTGTATCGGTATTTCCATTGTTTGTTGTCGCTTTGGCAACAGTTTTTCACTTTGATTTTTGCATTTTTGTATACAACTCGCGCATCTTAAAAATTATTGCAAATACTGTTGAATCGATATTGCTGCGCACTGACAACAACTATCGATGCGAGACACAGACAGCATATCGATAACAATCTTTATGGTATGTTATTTAAATTCAATAAAGATACCAATATAACAGATACCAACATTTTCGCATAGGCTAAAATAATTCTAGTAATATTATTAAAGACTTCGTAATAACGTTAATGCAAAAAAAAAATAATAATAATAATAATAATAACAATAAACTTACAATAGAGGCAGCAGGCAACTTTTAGAAATATAATAATAAAATAACAACAACAAATCGTATTGAACTTATCACTTATTATTTTAACTATCGTCCAATATCGATAGTGTTTTGCTGACCTACTGATACTTTCTGTCAGCCCTCGTACTATTTATCGCTTTTCACGTTGCTATTCAGCGCGTGTTTTTTTTTTTTGTGCAGAACGTTTTTGCTATTTATTGTGTATTTTAAAAACACGCAAAGATGTCGAAACGACGTATTGAAGTGGGCGAGACATACTCCAACAAGATGAAGAAGTAAGTATATGTGAGAACATATGCTGAGCCAATGCTTACATTGTTGTGCCATTTGCAGGGAGTCGGAAGCTTCAACTTCTTCAGCAGCGGCGTCATCCACCGGCACTGTTGCCCAAGTCACGGGTGGATTTGTGCCCAGTAAACAAGTAAGTACTTGTGATGCCAGTAACAGCGGGATTTCTAATATCACTTGATCTACATTTGTTAGCCACCTATTACAAATCCGTTCACATTGAAGCCTTACTCCGCACGCTACCAAAACTTGTACAAGAAGCGAATCACATTGCCAGTATTCGAGTATCAGGCGGACTTCATGCGCTTGCTTAGTCAGCATCAGTGTATTGTGTTGGTGGGTGAGACGGGCTCTGGTAAAACGACACAAATACCGCAATGGTGTGTGGATTTCGCTGTGTCCAAAGGCCGCAAAGGCGTCGCCTGTACACAGCCGCGTCGTGTGGCCGCCATGTCGGTGGCCCAGCGTGTCTCTGAGGAAATGGACGTTAATCTTGGCGATGAGGTCGGCTACTCCATTCGATTCGAGGATTGCTCTTCGGCCAAGACACTGCTCAAGTATATGACGGACGGTATGCTGCTGCGCGAAGCCATGTCGGATCCGATGCTGGATCAATACCAAGTCATATTGCTTGACGAGGCGCACGAGCGCACCCTGGCCACTGATATTCTGATGGGTGTGCTAAAAGAGGTTATTCGACAGCGCAATGATCTCAAATTGGTGGTCATGTCGGCCACACTCGATGCAGGCAAATTCCAGCAATACTTTGATAATGCGCCGCTGATGAACGTGCCCGGTCGCACGCATCCCGTCGAGATTTTCTACACACCGGAGCCCGAGAGAGACTATTTGGAGGCAGCTATTCGCACAGTTATACAAATACATATATGCGAGGAAATTGAAGGTATGCAGAGAGGTCTTATCTAAACTGGTTCTCTCTCTGTCTCTCCCTTGCACACTCTGCTGAATGCTAATCGTTGACTCTTCCCTGCATAGGCGATATACTTATGTTTCTCACGGGACAGGAAGAGATCGAAGAGGCTTGCAAGCGTATCAAGCGTGAGATTGACAATTTGGGCTCTGAAATTGGCGAACTGAAGTGCATTCCCCTTTACTCGACTCTGCCGCCCAATCAACAACAGCGCATCTTCGAGCCGCCGCCGCCACCAAATGCCTCAGGTGCTATTGGCCGCAAGGTGGTCGTATCCACAAACATTGCCGAAACCTCGCTGACCATTGATGGCGTGGTTTTTGTGATCGATCCGGGCTTTGCCAAGCAAAAGGTATACAATCCGCGCATACGTGTCGAGAGCTTGCTCGTCTCCCCCATATCGAAGGCCTCGGCACAGCAGCGTGCCGGTCGTGCTGGTCGTACACGGCCAGGCAAGTGCTTTAGACTCTATACGGAGAAGGCATTCAAGAACGAAATGCAAGACAACACTTATCCGGAGATTTTGCGCTCAAATTTGGGTAATTTCTGCTCATAAATTTCCGCTAATTGCATTGATCTATATCTGATTTCCATTGTCGATTAGGCACTGTGGTGCTGCAGCTTAAGAAATTGGGCATTGATGACCTGGTGCACTTTGATTTCATGGACCCGCCGGCGCCCGAGACTCTGATGCGCGCCTTGGAGCTGCTCAACTATTTGGCCGCCCTCGACGACGACGGCAATTTGACGGATCTCGGTGCCGTTATGTCCGAGTTTCCGCTCGATCCGCAATTGGCTAAGATGCTGATAGCCAGCTGCCAGCACAATTGCTCCAATGAGATACTTTCAATTACGGCCATGCTGTCGGGTGAGAAACAAACTAAACTGATTAAGCTGCATAGATATAGATGTAGAAGTCGAGGGACTTTTTAGAATAGACCTAAGCTTCCACTGGGTTGTCTCTCAAATTGAAAAGTAGTTAGCTCTAGTCTTATGTGGTTTCATTTAGCTAGAGCGCAATGCCATCATCTGCAGATGACATTTGATTGTTGGCGACAAGGACTCTGACGCACGCTGACAAATTACTGTTATTCCAAAACGTGCAAAGAAAAAAGTTTATCAATTTATTTGTTCTTTGCATTCAACACTGAAGAAAAGTTGCACGTGCGTTCCATCTGCTTCGCACATTTGATTGAAATGTGATGCGGCGGCATTTGCTCGGCTATTTGCTTGAATTTAAACGATGTCCGCTTTGTGGCCTCGAACGCACTTGCAACTCACAAATGCAATCAATCCTTGAATCAAATATCTAGATTGCCTAGCTGACAAAATGTGAGCACAATCTATTTGTTTATGTAAAACACAAACAACAAACAAAAACAACAAAAACATGTTATGAATTTGCGCTTAATCGAAAACAAACCAATTCAAACATCAAACGTCAACCAAAGTGCCACAATGTTTCGTGCGACCCAATGAGGCAAAGAAGGTGGCTGACGAGGCCAAGATGCGTTTCGCTCACATCGACGGAGATCATCTAACGCTGCTGAATGTCTATCACGCCTTCAAGCAGAGTAAGTTTCCTGACTGTGCTCCTCCCAATCGACTCCGATAGACTTCAACTTGACTCGTTCTACAGGCAGTGAGGACCCGAACTGGTGCTATGAGAACTTCATCAACTATCGCTCGCTCAAGAGCGCTGACAATGTGCGCCAGCAGTTGGCACGGATCATGGATCGCTTCAATTTGAAGCGCACCAGCACAGA
Source organism: Drosophila mojavensis (assembly GCF_018153725.1). NCBI lineage: Eukaryota > Metazoa > Arthropoda > Insecta > Diptera > Drosophilidae > Drosophila > Drosophila mojavensis. The sequence continues at coordinate 16,271,366 of NW_025318906.1, read as the reverse complement.
GTTCGCCTCGAAGGACTACTATGTCAATATACGCAAGGCTCTAGTCCAGGGCTTCTTTATGCAGGTCGCGCATCTGGAGCGAACGGGACACTATCTGACCATCAAGGACAACCAGAACGTGCAGCTGCATCCGTCAACTTGCCTGGACCACAAACCCGACTGGGTCATCTACAACGAATTTGTGCTGACCACCAAAAACTACATACGCACTGTGACAGATGTGAAGCGTGAGTTAATCCTGCACATACAACCACAGCAAGTTCACATCCAATCAAATATTCTCTTTGGCTTTACAGCGGAATGGCTGCTCAGTCTGGCGCCACAGTACTACGATCTGGAAAACTTTCCACAATGCGAGGCCAAGCGGCAGTTGGAGCTGCTTCAGCAGCGCATGGAGACGAAGCAGTACCAGAAGGGCTTCTGAGCTGCAGACGGTCGAGTTTTTAATCAACTAAAATAGTTTGAAACAATATTATGAAATCTAATTATAATGTGCGTTTAAGTGTAGCCATGGAACTAAGTTTGCTTAAATGTTCAATTGAAAATCGGTTTGGAATAATCACAACAACAAAAATATTGTTTTCCTTTATTGACTTAAACACAGCTAAGAATTCCGTTTAGTGTTAATAAAATCAACCTTTTGTATAACTAAAAATAAGATTCGTGGCCAGCTTCAACCGTTGCTCTTTTGAAATTGGATAAGTATGAACAAATAGATAGGGATAGCCGAAACAAACTGCAAGGGAAATGAATTGTATATAAATGTTTGTGGCATGGAATCAAAGATAGGAGGAGTAGCTAGACCCAGGGCTAAGTTCGAGAGCTGCAGCATTTCAATAAAATGTCTGGTCTTTAGCAGTGATGGAGAGACTTCGTGCTTCCCATCCCAAGAGCAAAGAATGGCAAGCCTAAGAGATCATGGACATAACTTTCGACAGGGAAGAAGAGATCATAAAATTGATTAGAGACCGAAACAATTAATTTGAAGTAGCTCAGTTTGTTCAATTTAAATTCAATTTGGAATAATCACAGCAACAAAAATATTTTGTATTCCTTTATTCACCTAAACACAGCTAAGAATTCCGTTTAGTGTTAATAAAATCAACCTTTTGTATAACTGAAAATAAGAATTTGTAGCCAGGTTCAGCCGTTGGTCTTTTGAAATTGGATAAGTATAACCAAATAGGTAGCGATAGCCGAAGCGAACTGCAAGAGAAGAAACCAATTTCAATATGAATGCATAATTCATATAAATTAGTTAAGGTTAAGAAAGTTTAAGAGTTCCACTTGATCGTTTCGGAAGACTACTGAAGCACTTACCGAAGTCAGAATCGTTCGATTGACCCGACAGAGTCCGCTGGCTGAGAACTCGGCATCGTCGACGAGCAGCTGCTGCCAGAACTTTTTGGTCTCCTCGACCAGGATGGGCTCGAAGACCTTCCGCTCGATTTCGCATACGATCTGAATGGTCTTGCGGGCCTCGCGGGCCGCCAGATGGCACGGCTCCACGACCATGAGCAGGCGCAGAAAGTGAAAGATGATCCAGAGCATTTGCACCCAGACATAGCCGTTGTCCCGCTTATTGAGCATCTCCAGGAACAGAAAGTACGCCGTGGCAACCAGGTGCAGCAGACAGGACACCAGTATGAACAGCACGGCTATGCCATAGAATCTGCAATAGTTTATAGTTAATCAATTTGATTCAGTTCACATTTTCCCGATATGGATCAAAGGTTCACCTTGAGAGCAATCGCACGCATTTGCCCAGCGATTCGTGATTGTCGGCCATGGCTCGAATAAGCAAACTTTTGTTTTTGGCTGTAGGGCAATGATGTCTATATGTTTGCTGATTATTGCTCATATGTATAGCTACTTACTGGCTGATTCATTAGGCAAGGTCTCCGTGTTCAACTTGGTTAGGCTGGCATGCAGAGCCATTGGCATCATTGGCTTGAAGCTGATGGACTTCACAGTGCTCACCTTGACCAGATTTGTGGCATTGCCATAACTTTTGTCTGCTAAGGTGTAAATTGTGGATTACGATTGCTATATCTACATATATATATTTATATGTATATCTATACATAAAAGGTTTCAAATTTGAGTTTATATATCTCTTGTTTGATCTTAAAACTTATCAAGGTAAATAAAAAAATCCCTAGGATAATTATAAGTATTAAAAGACTTGATTCCACACTTTGAGCGATTTCTTAGGAAATTCTTTTGGTTTTAGGGTTTAGCATACAGGTCATTTCTTTTTCATCTTACTCTCTTATCTTAGCTTCTGCAGTCTTTTATTTCTATTACTTTGATATTGTCGTCTTTATTGATCCTTCCTTCGCATTATATTTTATTCTTCTGTCTCTTTCTATTTCTTTTGCGTGTCATCTCGTTTGTTCCCTCTTCTTCATGTTTCATCTCTTTTGTTTCCTTTTCTTATTGTTGCATTTTTTTTGTTCCCTTTCCACCGTTTGCTTATCTCTCCTACGCTGTATTTTTTCACCTTTTTATCCTTACCTTATCGTTTCTTTGCTTTCCACTTTTCTATGTTCCACATTCACTTTTGTTCAAATATATTTTATTTCCGTTAGTTTTCTTTTGGGCTCAAACCTTATCATTATTTCTCTATTCTTCTCTCTCTTAACATCTTCAACTCTCTTATTCATTTTCCTTCCCTGTCGTTATATTTTCCTCACATATTTTTCTTATTTTCTCCATTGAGGTAATATTCATATCAAATACGTAACTCTCACGATTTCCAATATGTATTTGGTATTTTTTGTTTGGTATATCTCTGCTATTTACTTACCACTCAGATAGCTGGTTCTCAGCATTTGATTGAGCCGCTTATAGCGCCTGCCCAGCCCGTAAGCCGTGTTCGCGAAATTGATGTGCAGCCCGGTCAATATAAAGTAGAGACTATAGAAGGGTATATACCACTGCACGTTGAGCTCTGGCAATGGGATGTGACTTGAAACACTGGAAGGGAACAGAGCGAATGCAACCTCACCTGTGTCCTCGTCGCTAATGTTCATTTCCTGTGCCATGCGCACCCAGGTGCCCACGTCCAGGCCAAGCAGAATGCCGATGACGATGAGGGACACAGTGGCCATGGCATAGGCGCGCCAGCGATCCTTCTTGACATTGTTGTAGGGACTCAGCGTGCTGTCGATCTGTGATGGAATCTCGTTTAGCAAATATTCCATTGCTCGATCAGAGCTTTACCTTGTCGAGTCGCGTGTTCAGCTCCTGTGTGGCACGCAGGCCAAACATGCCACAGTAGACACCAGTCACGATGGCCAACACCACAACCGAAACGTCCGAGGCAGTCACTACCTTCGAGGTGGCCGATTTCATTCTGAAAGATGCACTTTTGATGTGTTGAATTTTATTCAAATTAAAATTCATTCAAACGAATTGAAGCAACACTTAAGAGCACACGAATCAGGAATGATTGGAGTCTACGTGGGGGAGATCACATACAGAAGCTTTAAGCCACATATGACGATGATGATGTATGATCAAGATATTCCTTTCTTTATTTAGACTTTTGTAGAGAAATAAAAAATTCTTTTTTGGTAAATACATATATTGAATACTCTGAGTAGAAATTATTTACGAGCATTTAAAATTTTAAAGTCCATTGTATTGGACTACCATTTGGTAGCCAGGAATCAGAATCTACTCTTACATAGTTTGTGGACATGCTGAATTCACATTTGATGCTCAAATCAAAATTAACTTTAGATATTTACGATAGGGCCCATTATTACTTATTTTCTAGAATATATTGAATATATTCTACTAAAGAATAGGCTTAGCTTCAACTCAGATAATCACAAAAGGCCTATTGACTTGGCTTATATCAGGCTACTTTTCTGGCCAAAAGCCACAGCTGATGATTGAACTTTCCATCTTTTAAATGCTAATACGCAAAAAATTAAAATAAATAAAGAAAATTTTAGAAACATTTTTTTTTTTATTAATATTCAATCAAAATATATTGATTGTTTCATTAAATTTGATTTTATATTATATCCTTTTTTTCATTCAATACCTCAACAGCTGCTGGCGTATCTTGAATGTTGTTAGAACAAGTCCTTAATATTGTACAGCCCTCCTTGTGTATTAAATTTCTGGCTAGTGCCAGGGCGAAAAGCAAGAACAGCAACAAAACAATTGTGAATTTCATTCCAATTGGCTTGACAAAATCGATTTGATGCTGTCAGACTGTTGAAGGCGCCTTTCATAGTTGCAGATCTAGCTCGTAGAGCTTGGGACTATGCACATAAAATTCCTAAACTTTAAACACGTTTGACTAACATTTAGCATAGCAGTTCAACTTTCAAATACATATATACATATGTACAAAATATAAACAAAGAAGAAAGCTCCAGTTGAGACAGCTCGATTCACAGATCCACTGAACCCTTCCAGCAACTGATATTTCAATAATTCGTGGTTTTCTTCTTAAACAAGAAACAACACATACACATACACATACACACGCACACACACAGGCATAAGCACGCAGGCATTCACACGCATAGTCTGAGCCTTCTAGGGGCTGAAGATGAAATACATCTTTTCCAAATTTTAGGGGTGAAAGGGAGGATATAGGGATGGCGGTCAATTATAACAAAAATCGAAATTCTCCACTTTAGCTTTAAAGATGCATTTAAAGTTTCTCCACTTTAGCTTTAAAGATGCAGGAGATATAATTGTATAGCTAATTTTCGATTTTCAACCGATGATACAAAAACATGACTATTTGTCGAATTTGGAGAAAAACTAGATCTACATACAATAGACAGGCTTAAGCAAAGAAATTCAAGTCTCTAGCCCTTGTACCTTCTAAATCGACTCAGCTTCTGTCTCTATTATAACCTGATTTTCTGAATATAAAATTGTTTTATAGTTCTACATTAAAATTAATTACATTTTATAAAAATTCATTAAAACGTATTATTGTACATCCAAATAAACATATATACATATGTACATATGTAAATATTTCTATGTATGTACGCATATAAATATATCATACCACTATGATATCGTAAGGTTGATACATCTACATCTTTATTTACTTTCTGATTCTTTTCATCAACTGTTGCATTAGTGTTAGTGAGAAGCTGAGAGCTTTTATAGAGCTGTGTGAGCTTGACTTGGAGTTGCAGGCTTCTGACTCATATCCGATACTTGTCACTCAGAGAGAGAGAGAGAGAGAGAGAGAGACAAAGAGAGAGAGAGAGATAGACAAAGAGAGAGAGTTAGATTGTTAAAGAAGGCGACGGCGACAAAGATAGCAAAACGTAGTCTTTGATGCTAAATACGATGGATTCGTTTTTAGGCACATAAAACTATTTATGTGAGATGAATACAAATTTTATATGTATCTATAATTGAGTTTCAGAATTAGAAATACAGCCCAAACATATGGAATAGAGAGATCATAAAAATTATATATCTACATACATAATATATTCCGCTCGCTCCCCGACATCATTTTATATAATTCGTAGATTTATTTTTAACAAAGTTATGTGTGCTTATGATATCATATAATATATACGCAGCATAGTATATATAATGATATAAGTAGTATGTACATATTTACATACAATTTTCATATACTTATGTACATACATACACACATATGCATACACACATACATATGTAAGCGAACTAAAAAGAATTCCAATTTGCAATCAATACTGATCAAGTGAACTGAACTACATGCATTACATTACAATTACTTAGCCAGGTCACCTAAATATGTCTCCAAACATGTAAACCCCCACAATGAAAGAAAAAGTACCCCAGCTAGAGCGCAGCTCAGAGCTTGCCTATAAAAGTCGCTCGATGTCAAGTGCGTGACATCAATCAAACACGGTCGATCGTAATCGAAATGAATTTCACAATTATTCTGCTGCTGCTGTCGATCTGCGCCTTGGCACTGGCCGGGCATGATAAGCCGCCGTATCTGCCGCGACCCACCTATAGGCCTGTTGGTCGCATCGCTCGAGCGGCGCCGCCCGCTGCTGAGAACAACTAAGCAGAACTGGAAAGTCTACTTATGGAATGTTTCAATCCAATAAAAAAAATAAAGCAAATCCGAAAAAACATAAACATAATTTTGAATCTTGTTCTTATATAACTTACCGCACGGGTATATTCGAATTCGCATCGAATAGCAGACCACGATAGGTGAGGAATACTAATCCCAAAAAAGAAATAATATGGGTAGATCGCATCACTACTCGAGTGGGTACTCTACCTACCCATGATCAGGCACAGGCACACCGAGTATATGGAAAATAACCAACTGCGAGTTATCTCTAGCTGACCTTTCGAGTTCTTTTTGGCCGAGTACGGGGCAAGGGCCAGAAGTTTGCTAACATAGAATATGCCAATATTAGTCTCCGAAATTTCCATATTGAATTAAATTAGTTAATTCGCGATTTTCAAATGATGCCGCCAAGCACTCGACAAGCACTGAGCCGCCGCTGTCGTGTGAAAACTACGCTTTTCTCTGTTTGTTTTTCCAGCACATTTGACACTGCGTAAATAATACGCTCCCGTGTTTGACCAATATTAGAGCCGGACAGCCTAAGTGAAAATTGCAAAAGGGAAACGCAAAACACATCAGTATTGCATTGTTGACAATAGTTTTGTCCGGCTGTCCCAGCGTTCCACATGCTGCTGTAAATAATAATTAGAGTGGCAGCTATATGTCAATCAATTAGGGACATAGGAGCCAATTATATATATACATATATGTACATATACGGCTGGCTTTATGAATGAAAGGCTAGACAGTGTATGTTCTTGTTGTTGTTGCTGTTGTTGTTGTTGTGGTAATTGTCACGCCATTAGTAAATATAGCTTTTGATTTGTATCCTGCGAAAATATACTTTAATCTCTTAAAAACAACAAAATATATGTATGTGTGTGTGTGTGGAAAAAAAATTGTCATTTGCGTAACAATTTGAAGTGGCAGGAAAAGAAAATGATTCATCTCATATCTCAGTTTCTAGTTCGGTATGGTATAGGCATTGAAAATCTCAATCCAATAGCCATCGGGATCCTTGATGAAGGCCAAACCCTTCATGCGGCCATCGTCGGGTTTCTTGACGAACTCCACGCCGTGCTCCTCGAAGCTGCACATGAAAGATATATAGCAATAATAATACATACATTAATAACTATGTTTATCTTGTGGCATTCTCAGACAAACCGCTTGCAAGCCGCATAGACATCGGGCACCATCAGACCGATGTGGCCAAAGCCGCGTGGATCGCTGTTGCCGTTGTGATAGCTTTGATCTGGATCGCTTTCGGTGCCCCAGTTGCTATAATAATACAATAGATAGAGAAACTCACAAAATCAATAAACCATATTAGACAGGTCAAAAGGTCAAACTTACTGAGTCAACTCAATGGTGGCCTTGCGGCTCATTGCCCAGCTGCGACGTTCCTTGGGATCCTTGGGTATATCGGCAGGATTTTCGTAGCTGTGCAAACAGATGTTATAAATGCCAGATGTTATAGAAAATTGCAAGCGTCATTGCACATACCCCAAAAAGTACAAGCTGAATTTTGCCTCTGGAAAGTCCAATTTCACCAGCAAAGTCATGCCCAAGACACCAGTGTAAAAGGGCAGTGATTTGCGTGGATCCTTGATGCGGTACATGGTCTGCTGGAACAGGAAGTCCTGTCGAAAATTTGATGCCAATATTATTTACAAACCCGAAAACTCATTTTATTTCATCTTACCTTAGTAGAGGCATCCTGTTTTTGGCATAGCTCATCGGCTTCTGCATTGGTTAGTCCCGTAACATCACCCATGATTTTTCCAGAATCACTTGTTGCTATCTCTCCAATTGGTGAAATTCAACTATTCGTAATAAAAAAAAAACACGCTGTTTGTCGAAATTCTAATCAGCTGTTTGCCATTGAACAGCCGATGACGCAACTCAACGAAAAGACTGCGAAAAGAATGAACTCATCTCTTCCAGCTTCCGGTATTATTTTCTTAAATCTATGAAATATAAAAATTCATTTCTTTTAATTACATCATTATCATTGCTGCCAATTGGTATCATGTTAAAGTCTTCCAATGGATTCGTTTTAAAATGTCAATTTTCTGCCGCACGCAGCAACCGGTGTGTTTACGAATTATATCGATATATATAGGTATTAAAAAAATATCGATAAGGAATTGTGTGTTTGTACTGCCGTTTCGATTTTATGCACCACAATCAGTGCTGTGCAACGTTTTCGGGCCATTTTAAATAAGAAACCGTTTCAAAATCAAGTTGTAAGAGTATACTAAAATTATGTCTTATCGTATAACGTCCGTTAGTAGGACCACAGAATTGAACCCAGTAGAGTTGAAGGAAATAATACTGAAGCTATCGACCAATAAAACGCCCTTAGCTGGCGTCGTCCTATCGGAAAGGACCTTAACGAATGTGTGCATGGCTGCGCGTAGTCTCTTTCTCAGCCAGCCAATGCTATTGGAGTTAAGTACACCCATTAAGATTTGCGGCGATATACATGGACAATATGAGGATTTGCTGCGCATATTCAAGAACTGTGGCTTTCCACCGCAAGCCAATTATCTGTTCCTCGGTGACTATGTGGATCGAGGGCAACAGTCCATTGAGACGCTGACGCTGCTGCTCGCCTACAAAATCCAATATCCGTTGACATTTTTCCTGCTGCGCGGCAATCACGAGTCGAGTGAAGTGAATCGCATCTACGGCTTCTTCGACGAGTGCAAGCGCCGTTACAGCATCAAGCTGTGGCGCACCTTTGTCGACTGCTATAACTGTATGCCCGTGGCTGCCATTATCGAGAACAAAGTCTTCTGCTGTCACGGAGGACTAAGTCCGGATCTGGATGATGTCAGTGTCATACGTCAAATACCGCGACCCATTGAAGTGCCGCCGCACGGACTGCTCTGCGATCTGCTCTGGTCGGATCCCGATAACAATATCGAGAATTGGGGTGAAAATGATCGTGGCGTCAGCTTCACCTTTGGCGCCAACATTGTCAACGCCTTCCTCGAGGCGCACAAATTCAATTTGATGGTGCGCGCCCATCAGGTGGTCGAAGATGGGTACGAATTCTTTGCCGGACGCAGACTGGTCACAGTCTTCTCGGCGCCCAACTACTGCAACACGTTTGACAACTCCGCCGCGGTGATGATGATAGATGCGGCCTTAGTTTGCCGATTTGTGATCATCAAGCCAAAGGTATTGCCGCCAACCAGCGCTAACAGGATCTCAGACTCTACTATGTGAATATCTATAGTGTCAATAATATCATTTATGTATATGTGTGGGTCTATATGAAATAATAATAATTCTTTTAATTGTATACATAATTCGTTCACTTTATTTAAATGTAATCGGCAGCCGAAGCTGTGTAACTCTCTTGCTTCGATCTTCGTTCATCTATTTACATGGTAAAGGCATTTTCAAGGGCATGTACTCTCTCTGTGTGTGTATGTGTGCATGAGTGTTTGAGTGTGTGCTCTTAACTATTTACATAACGTTGCATTTGTCATCATTGTATTGGTTGATTTGTTGTTTGCTTTGTAATTAAAACTAGTTCAACTGCTACAAGAGCCGAGTGTTTACGGTCTTGGGTATCGCATTGACATTATCATTATCATTATCGTCGTATGGTATGCTTGTATGAATATATATGTATGTCATTATAATATATATATAGCGTACATTTGCTTATCAATTAAACTACTTGCTTGATTTTTCATTGTTATAGAGTATTTCCCCTTGCTCGCTCTCTCTCTCTTCCTCTCTCTCGTTCTGTACTTTTCTATTAAAAATTAATTTTAGTTAGTTCTCTAAGCTGTATAGATCAACATACATTGTGCTTATGATTATCAGAATCAATTATCAGTTTCTTCATCTACTTTTTGTTGCTTGTTTTTGTTTTTTGTTTTTGGTGTCGTAAAAATGATTTGTAAATGAAATATCTATGGCTTGGAAATCAAACATAGATTTTTGTCAACATTTCATAAGTTTAATTCATTTAAAAAAATAATTCTATTATTCTCTCTTCTTTTGTTTATGTGTAGACGTTTCAACTGTTGGTCGTTTGTTTTTCGTTTTTATTTTCTTCTTCTTCTTCTTCTTCTGGATGGTTCTTTACAAATGCTTTTTTGTATAGGAAACTAAATGCTATTAGTGTAAAATGTTAACAAAAATGTTATTCTTCTTATTTTTCATTATTCATTTTCTTAAGTGCATTTCTCTATTGGAAGGAGTCGCATTATTATCCAAACTGCAGTTATCGTAAAAAAAAATTATAATAATAATAATTAAATAATTTACATAGTTACAAAAAAAAAAAAATCTAAGAAATTAAATTAAATTGAGAGTTCTTTCAATGCATATTTATTTTTCCACAATTCATTGCTTTTGCATTCAAACTAATTTGCAAGCACATAACAAAATTATAATATAATTTAATAATAATAATAATAGTTAATTACGAATTAATTAAAAAAATTACAAATAAATTCAAATAAAAACATGAGCTAAGAACATAGATAGATGTCTTCATACCGCACGCTAGCATTAATTACTAAATACTTTCGCAATATCGTCTAACAAAACTAATTGAAAATTAAACATAAACTTTTCTTTTATTGCGCAATAACAATGACAATGAATTAATCGCATATAAAAATTTACTTGACTAAAACGATCGAAGAAAAGAACAGAAAAAAATTAATAATTATAATAATAATAATAATAATAATGATTACAAAGCATAAACTAATTTACAATGTATATTTAGTTAATTATTTATATTAGGTTTATTTGTTTAATTATTATGTATATTGTATTCTTGTTGTCCGTCTCTTTTGGTGTTTGTTTGTTTGTCAAAAATTGTTAAATCTAAAATGTTAGCTGAAAAATTGCTTAGACTAAAATGCGCAATTAATGGCAAAAATCCGCTCTGGTCATTTCTTGTTATCCGTTCCATTTCACGTACATGTATAATATATATATATATATATGTATATATACACACTTCAATATTCAATTAGAAACTAAATAATTTGTTGTCGCTGTTGTTGCTGTTGGACTGCCAAGTTGTTCACATAACCTTTGATTTAATTTTAAAACGAATGTACATTGAAATATTGGCAAAAGTACGCTTAGCATTTACAATTACGAATTACATTGTGGTTGTGGTGTTTGTTTGCTTTCAATGTTCTCCAGCACATTTGTTTGCTTTTCTAAAAGTAATGTTAAAAATTATCATTTAGTTTAGCTTTAGCTTTATAGATATATATATATATATAGATATATGTCTATGTATATGTATATGTATATGCATATGTGTATGTGTATGTGTGTCTGCATGTGTAACCATAGAACTAAAAATTTATTTATAAAAATTTCACTAGCAATTAAATTCACCATTCAATAATAATTTCAAATTAATTAAACGCAGAGAGAATGAATATCAATAATTAATATTGGTTTTTCCTTTTCACTACATAATGATTTTTGTTGATATTTGCTTATGGTCGTTGGTTGCTGTTGTTTAAAGTAGTCCACAAAGAAGGCAATATATAGATTACAACTAAATGGTTTACTATTTAAAAAAGGCTAATCATCATCGTCGGACGAATTTGAGGACAATTGCAGATCGTTTTGTAGCAAGTCATTGGGGAAGCCACCATTGGATGCATAAATGCTGGACTGTTGCTGCTGCTGTTGGTGATGATGATGATGCGACTGCTGCTGCTGCTGCTGTTGGTGTTGCTGTTGTTGTTGTTGATGATGTTGATGACTATTATATGTGGGCGATATAGAGCCCAGTCCCAGATTAGGCAGCTGATGCATGTGTTGCTGCTGTTGCATATGATGATGATGATGTTGCGATAGCTGCCCGGGCGGCTGCTGCTGCTGGTGCGTGGAACGGTCATCCTCGGTGCTGTCATCAGAATCGCTGCCACTGTCACTGTCGCTGGATTCGGACTCGGAGCTCGAGCTGGATGCACTCAGTTCGCCGCCAATTTGCTGCAAAGGAATTGAAACTGTTAACGAGCAATGCGATGGCAAACGCTGCAGATACCAACCTGTTCCAGCACGGCGGCTGCCTGGGCCATAGACTGCGCCGCCTGCTCATGATGAGTGGGCGAATCCAAATCCAGGGGCATACTATTGCTATGATTGCTATGGCTAAATGAGGCGCGCTGCTGCATTTGCTGTTGTTGCTGCTGCAGTTGTTGCTGTTGCTGCTGCTGTTGTTGCTGGTGCAGCTGTTGTGCGTAGTTGTTGTTGGCGCCGCCACGTCCATAATTCTGTTGCTGCTGCTGCTGCTGCATGGGCGGACTTGAACGTTGCGTCTGCTGCTGCCGCTTGGCGTGACCTTGGCTCGACGCCTGCCGTTGCTTTCCCATGTTCACTGAGCCATAGTCCGGCTGGCCAACTGACGAGCCTGTGGAGGAGCCCGAGATGTTCGCCTGGCCGCCGCCGCCGCCGCCGCCATTGTGCAGCGCTGCACTCAAGCCAAAGTCATCATCGTCCATTATCATAGGTATGCTGGGCAACGTTTGCTGGGCATTGTTGGCATGCCAGCTAAAGAGCAAAGATATAGATGTGAATAGGAAATATATATAGAGAGAATGCAATGCTTACGCCGGCGCCGATTGCGGACTGCGGTGTGAGGCAACTGGACGTGATGGTGAGCTCTGCTGCATGGGCGAATTGCGTGGCTTAAAATCAACTGTGAAAAAAAAATCAGGCATGTTAAGCCAATGTTAAGGCAATGTTATATGCATTTTACTCACTTATGTTGTTCCGGCGACTGCCCGTCGACACTTTCGTCTTCGATGTTATGCGCATGGTGCTGTTCTCCAGTTTAGGGCCAGATCCCGTACCAGCCATTGCCCCGGACGGCATTGGCACACCATTCGGGCCAGAGGACATGGGTGCAGCATTTGTAGCAGGCATCAAGCTTGGCTTGTTTGTCATTTCGCTTCTGTTGGTTGAGTGCCAAATTGTATTAGAGACTTTAATTATGTTCCTAATTATGTATAGACTTACCTTGTCTTCTTCACTTGTATATTGTGGTTTAGCTTCTCTAGTGTGATAGCACCCGTTTCCTTGTCGAATATGATTAGGCATTCTTTTGTATATTTTTTGTGATTACCCTTATAAACTGTTTGAGGCACACCGGAACTTTCTGGAAAGAAAATCGAAATTGAAATATCATACAGAATTTAGCATGGCTCAATAAGAATTACAGTTTAAGCTGAACATAATGATATATATATATATATATATATATATATGTATATACCTTATATATAAAGCCATTTTGTTCAACTTTGTCATTTAGAAACGAGTTCAGGGCCTTATTCAGCATGACAACTGCAAGTCACATTTGCTCAAAAAAGTGAATGTAAATTTATGAAGGAAATTAAGATGATGCCTTAAATAATATATTAAATGTATTATGAAAAGACCTATATATACATATATATATTTAAGCGATTCATGTCGTCGTCTTATTGCACCGTTTTGAACAAAAAATAACGATAATCAACAATCATTTTTCAATTTATTTCAATTCACTTTGCTCCAAAAGCTGCTTTGAGCCAATGCCCCAAGAAGTTGGGTAAACTATAATTATCATTCCATTCAGTTGCTTCAAGTACGCCGCAAAGTATCTCAGATGAAACTTTTACTCGCGTCTTGGTGTGTGTGTGTATGGGTGTGTGTTTGTGTGTGTAACTGAAGTCAAGTGTTTTAGCGGCTGCTCAAACAATCAAAAACTTCAGCTCAATATGAACAATTTTTGTGAATGCGACTTGAAAATGCCAAAAGCTAACGTTCGATAAGAAAACATTATAAGATAAGAAATCAACAAGTAAAAAGACATTTATAAATATCTCTTAAGAGCGTAATTTATCTATGAATATCTGTCAAGTGAATAAATATACAAAGATAAGGAGGGAGTGACCTTAAGAGAAACCCAAAGAAGTCACTAATTTTATAGTTATTTTTGCAATATTATTAATTTTTTTTGCCAGGTTCAAATAAAGAAGATAACGCATATAAACAAAAAAAAATCTTAAAATTTAAATATTAAATTATAATAATAATATATTTAAAAATATTTAAATAATATATAAAATGTATTTAAAATTGTTCTTTTTTCTTAGAAAGGTCATTTTTGCTTCTAGTTAATTAATTAATTAATTTTAATTAATTAATTAATTTTCTTACTCATAATAAGATAAAAAAAATAAAAACAATTGCACATTATTACTAACGCAGTATTCCTCATAAAATGCGACCAATTTAAGGCCTCGATTCGCAAAAGCATATAACAAAAAATATAACTAAATAAATTAAAAAAATCATTAAAAAATTGCTCAAACAATAGAAATTATTAATATATAGTATATATATGTATGGAAGTACAGTGAAACTGTATGGAAGTTATATATACAAATTAATGTATTTGTATATAAACTTCAAGTTAATATATATATATATACATATAAACATATTTTTTATAGGCACAAACTCAGTGCCGGCGAATAAAAAGCTTGCCCAAGAGAGGAGGAGGAGAAGATATACAGAAAGAGAGAGAGAGAGAGAGAGAGAGAGCACCATATTGCGAATGGCCGAATATGAAATACACTCTCAAAGAGACATAAGCATGTATGTAAATAATATATATTGTAAATACCAAAGAGAATATAATGTATTTCTTAATTATTTAATAAACAAAAGAGTTTCTTTGATTACATTAGTACTATATACATTAAAATATATTTAATATAGAATATTATAGTTCCCATATGCTCCCAAGTATACTTGAATGCCATTGGATACACAAAAAGAGGACGCTGGCTTCAGTTGACATGACGCTCCCATAAAATTCTCAAGTGGTTACAGAGTAGGCCAGAGTAGCACATCGAAAGACAATCACAAAGTCTGTTGATGAGAAAACCAATACCAATGCAGGCGAACTGCTATAGCTACTACTACTACAATAAATCACCCAACTAAGGTCTTAACTACTCTCAATTGGCAGACATAATAACACATGTATATATGTACATACGAACTATGTACATATACACATGTCACTTGTGTTACATTTAGCTTGTCAAATTGAGTAATAACGCACACAGGTAGAGTATTTAGAGCGAAGGGGCAAGGTTGTTTTGAGTGCCTGCAATTGTGGTTTGTGATTTATTTTTATTTTCGTATTTGACTTGAACTCTTTATATTGTCGCAAGTGTTGCGATTTTTATTTATTTTTTGATTATTTCGTTTTGTTTTTTTATTTTCTTTCTTATTATTTCTTTCTGTTGCCTTTCGCCTGTTGAATAACCGCCTCACAGTTGTTGCTGTTGTTGTTGATGTTTGTTCAGCTCTCGCTTACAGTTTGACATGCATGCATTGCAGCAGTGACTGCCAAAACTCAGCCAAGCGACATCAACTCAACTGCACAAAGCAACAACAACAACAATATAATAAGCAAATAAAATGAAAGCGTGCACCAGGCAACAACAACAACAACAGCAACAAAATCAACGACATAAACAAAAGCAGAGCAAGCAACAACAGCAACAACAACAACAACAACAGCAACAACAATCAACGAAATCGTATATTGAAATCCGGTTGTGCTTTTGGAATTTGTTTTGTTACACGTAAATTGTATTAATGTGTGCACTTAGATACGCGCTCAGCTGTGTGTGTGTGTGTGTGTGTGTGTGTGTGTCAGTTGAACGGTAATCATTGAAAGTGCACCTAAGACAACGATGAGCTTAAAGCCAAGCCTCTGCCATGATGAGCAGCGGCTTAATGTAAAAGGCAAACGATACAGCTCCATTCTGTTATCGATAAAAAGACTACGATAACGATAACGAATATCATCTCATTCAATTTTTATATGTGTAGTAGAGCTTTTGAAAATATTTATTTTCGATGTCTTACATATATTCATAAAATCGATAAATATCGATTATGAATTAATACATTTATGTTCATCCAGATATTAGATCATTTACCTAAAAACTTACTTATACGTTCATTAGCTTTACATATTATTTAGTCCCGCATAAATGAAATGCAATAGATCAGCTCTTTATATTCCCCCGCTCATCAACGAACGCTAAATAGCTCGATGCTGACGTATTGTTCATCAATCGTTGAACAAAGTTAATCGTTCATGACCGATTGATTGAGCACAGAGTATCGGTTATGATATGTGGAAATAAGTATATATCATTCACAGATCACTGAATAAGTTCAGCACTTAATTTTCTTAATCACGCGATCAAATTATGCCATAAATTTCGGTTACTACTACTTAGCTTCCATAAAGACTTTAAAGAGCATAATAAATAAGGATTTAATGCAGCACCAGTTTCTTGACAGCAGCTCAATCATCATGTCTTATAGTGGCTCAACTTTGTACGCAGGGTATCAGATAGTCACCTACTTTAGGCAACAATACTTTCTGCTATCATATATTAGAGTGATTGCACGATCAAACTAAACTATTTTTACGACTTATCAATATATTATTTTGATTAAATATCTCCATATTTTATTCAGTTGTCAATGAACTTGGCTAATTGAATCCGTATTATCTATCGTAGACGCTCTCAATCGAGCGAAACTTTTTGTACGCGTGGCATAAGCTCGTGAGAACGAAGGAGATCGCGTAACGCACTCGCTCACGCTCTCCTCTCATACTATCTCACTCACACGCACACGTGAGCACGTTGATGTGTGTCTGGGGAGACAAGAATTTCCATGCAAATGCAAGCGAAAGAACAGCTGCTCGAAAACAAAGAAATTCTGTTAGTTTCATTCTCTTTAAATAAAATACATATATTAACATATACTATATGCATATGCACGTATACACATGGGTGTGTGGGTGTGCGTGTGCGGGTGTGTATGCACAAAAAGCGAAAAACCGCTATGGAAAATTCCACAATAAAGTGCAGAAGACACCGAGTGTGCGACGTGCCAAAAGCGCTAAGAAGCTTGATATAAAACAAATTCAACTCAACGATAATCAACTTCTCCAGTTCTGCGTGCAGCTGTTATCGTATGTGATCTATAAAATGCACATTAGTTGTCTTGGGGAAATTCTCTCATTGCAATGCCATTTGGCAAAGGCCTTACCTATATCAAAAAATATACCAATGCACGCACACACACACACACACATAGATTTATAGAGAGAGTTGAACCGTAACGCATATTCGTATGTATGTGCGTTGTCATTGAGAGAGGCTCACTTGGAGTTTAATTTTAGCTCGCTCAGCAACTGACTCTGCTCATAACGGTAAATTACTATTGAGCTCAAAGCAGAACTGCAAATCAAAGCAGTGAGTGTCTTACTTAAGGCATCAATACACATACACACACAAATGCTCAGCTCCTTTTACATACCTACATATTTGAGTGAATCGAAGCTAAACTAAAGCAAGCTATCTGTCTGTAGCAGGTAGCGACAGAACATTTATAATTTAAATAAATAAATAAATAAAAAGGAGATAATTTATTAAATATTGATTGATTTTGTATAATATTGATTGATTTTCTATAAACATTTCTCGGAAATCAATTTTTTATTAAACAATAGAACACGATAGAAAGGCTATAAAAAGCAAATCAAAATATAAAATAAATGATCAAACTATGGAAACTCGAAATCATTGATGACAGCATTGAAGGTCATATTAAGGACGCTAGTCTGTTCTCTAGGAAGGCTTGAACTTAAAATACAAATATTAACCGTGTCTTGGAAATATTTAGAATAAAATTGAAAGTCCACTTCTACACAATATGTAAAAAATAAAATTCTACATTTTATTTATTTATTTTTATTTCAATTTTATCCATATTTGTGAAATTCAAATTACACACTTCATGGTAGATTTAGTATGTCTAATTTCAATTTGTATGCCCTTAACTGGCTGTAGCTTTTCCTAGAGAGAAAAACGAATCAGTTATTTTTTACAGATCCATCTGGCAATCCAACAAAATGCGTTTGGCTTTTCTAATCATCGGTGAGGATTTAAGATTTTGCAGCACTCCCTTCCAAAAATAATCTCTGTTTAGTTCTATTTCATGTTAATTTAGTTGCTGGTAATCTCTTTAGTACTATAGTGTCAACCGCATTATCCCCAGTCAATTACGTTGGAGGCCATGTGAAAAACATCAGTAGAACACTAGCATTACTTGGAATTAAGCTACAAATATTGGGCGAATCTTGGAAGGTGCCAGAAGAAGATCCTTAACATAATCGTTTAATTTTGTGCTATATGTAAAATTAAAAAATATATATTATCATTTTCATCAGCAAATATGAGTTTCGATTTATTCTATATAGAAAGAAAGAAGGAATTCAGCAATTGTAATCTCTTGGTTTTTATTCATTTATCCTGATAACTTTAACTTTTTAAATTTCTCCTTTGGTAACTTATCAGATATAATAACTACTCTCCACACCTGGAAAGGCATCAAATTTCATCCACATTTGTGAAATTCGAATTATACGTTTCATGGTAGATTTAATTTATCTAATAACAATTTGTATGCCCTTATCTGGCTTTCTAGAGCAAAAACCGAGTCAGTTATTTTTCACAGACCCAGTTGGCAATCCAACAAAATGCGTTTGATTTTACTAATCGTCGGTAGGGACTCAACCATTTGATGCACCTTCAATCTAATAATCTTTGTTCAGTTCTATTTTATATGCAGAATGCAATCTATGCAGCGCCAAAAAGGGATGAGAGAGGTATATTCGATAATATTTTGTCAGCCGTAATGGGCAAAGTCGAAAACATTGCACACCATACTGGCAGCATTAGTTCTTTTCTGGCAAAGCTCGGAATTGCAGTACAAATATTTGGCGAGGCTTTGAAGGAACCCGAATGGAAATCGAACTTAACTAATGCCTAAAGAAAATTTATATATATACTGTATGTAAAATAAACAAGTAAAAGATGCTCTCAATCATTGCGGAGAACTGATATTTCAATTCTCATATGTTTCTCTTATGGGCTATATTATGAGAATTTAGTTTTTGCATAAATCTCTTTGTAGCTTATAAATCTCTTTTTTTTTTTTTTAATTCTCTCCAACAAACTGTTTTCTTCTGATGTAATGCTGAACAATTTGATTTACATTCGTGAAATGTAAATTTTACGCTTGCATAATTCCAGTTCGTATTATATTTAGTACGCTTGATGGCCATATAACACCGATTTTTCATGCCTTGCTTTCTTATTTATCAGTCAGTCTGCCATGCATCTACAACAAGTCTTCATAGGTGAACCCATAAATATATATTAAACAAGAAAATCCTAACTAATATAACGTTTATTTTCTCAGTCGTGCTCTCTATGCTTTCCATTGGAAATGCCGAATATATTGCTGATAAAAAATCAAACGTTGATTTTTTATATAAATGTGGAACATATCTAATAAAAGGAAGCAAATATATTAAAAAGGCAGGGCTGCTTCTGCAAATGACTAGCGAATCCATGCGAGGTATTGCGCCCTTTAATGCAAAAATGTATATAAACCAGTGGCTAGAAGTGGATGATGAAGTACCCCGTAAACCCAGCTACCTCAAATATTTCAACCTCTTTTAAATGATCTAAATGGAGCCACGCTAAAAATATACAATAATAAAAAGAAAAACTAGGTCAAAAACACCTCAACAAACTACTTTCTCTGAGTATCAAAATTAATACCGACAGCCTCTATTAAAGACATCATTTCTGAGAACCACAATTATTTCTATGTTGATGTTCATATTATTTAAGAAATTAATAGATATTTATACACAAAATGTAGTTCAAAACATTTTAAATATAATATAATTATATGTTTCTGTTTTAGTGCATCACATTAAGAACAAGTAAAAAGACTCTAGTCGAGACTGCTCGACTAGGAGATACCCTGAACCCTCTAATCTGATATTCTAATCAGTCTGCACTTCTTTTCGACACACATACATACACACACACGTATTAGAATGCGCTCTGCTAACTGCGCTTGGGTTGCGCTGTAGTGTAGTAACATTATAAGAATTTATTTGTTGAATAATTTAATTTCTAGATGTACAATCTTAATGAAAGTTTCAGGGCGTAATTATATGGTGAAAATGTATGTACATTCCAAAGCACATGTCTCTAGTACTTGAAATACGCCTTTTACAAAGGTGAGGGTGAGGGGGTGGATATAGGGGTGGGGGGTAAATTACAACAAAAATCGAAATTATATAAAATACATATAAGTCTACATTTAAAATTTGCAAGCTCTAGCTCTAAAGGTGTAGGAGATATAATTAAATAACTAGCTTTCGATAAGGTTTTTGATCGATAATAAAATATCGGGAGTAGTTATCGATATATAAAGAAAAACTTGATATGCGCGTGATATACACGGACCTAGGAAAAAAAATTTCAAGTCTCTAGCTCTTATATCTTCTGAGATCGACGCGTTCATACATACGGACGGACGGACGGACAGACAGACGGACAGGGCTAAATCGACTAAGCTCGTCGCCCTGATCAAGAATATATATACTTTGTGGGGTCTGCCACGCCTCCTTCTGCCTGTTACATACTTTTAACAAAACCATTATACCCTGATTTCCCATTTTCAATGGGTTCAGGGTATAAAAAGAACATGTACGACAAGCGCCCACACACACACGTACATATATATCCTTGCATTAAAATCTAGAGTGGGTATTCTAGTTTGTTGCTACGAAAATCGAAACATAGAAGATGTATTTATAGATATATATCGTATATTTACAGGTCATTTGAAATTCTATAAAAATTTCCTATTTAATTGATCAGCTTCTGAGAAAATACTTCAAAATCTACATTTACATTATATAAGAAATTCTCAATCAATAATTTATTTCATTAGTTTCGCTTGTGGTATAAAAAAAATCACCCAAAACTCTACAGACCCAACCTTTAGACACCTGACAAATGCACTTATTTTATCGCCAGCCAAATTTCTTAACTATGCTCGGGCAATCAACGAAGCGTTACCTGAAACCAAGTTAGCTGTGCAAAAAACCAAATTATATATATATAGCTAAATAAATAACAATAATAACTGACTGTTAGCTGTCTGGACACAAAGAGCATAGCTAAATAAAAACCTGAATGCTTGGCTGCATTTTGCCTGACTTGATGTAATTTGGTTTCTTTACTTCAATCGTTGACTACCTTTCTACCTTTTATATATACCCTGTACTAGTACAAAAGAGGTCAAGTGGGCATTTTGAAAAATATGTAATGAAATTATAAAGAAATACATTATATATTTTAATCATTAATTATAAGTTAAGAACTATTTTAATAATATGTGGAAGTATATATATTGATCTACACTCTCTCTTACATATTTTTCATAATATTTCAGTCATAAAAGTATTATATACAAGCATTTTAAGAGGAGTATCTAGCAGTTGAGCTACCAACTATAGTACATTTTCTAGTTCGTTTTTCCCCCTCAAGTAATGCATTAGGCAGACTCTTAAGTTTTGTGCTGTTTATGTCATCAGCAGGCGGCAACAGAAATGACCAAAATGCAGAGAGTTAAACTAAAGTAAATACATAAATATTTTAAGGCTGAAATTTCGTATTTTGAGTTTCACGCCTTCTCCACTTGCAATGCATAAAACACAATGTAATTTTCTAACTGCTTACTTATTGCTTATTATAAAAAAAACTCAAACACAACTGTGAGTCATAATTAGGAGTTTTTTTTTCGGTGAATCGATCAGCTGGGCTTGGGGTTAACGTGCGAGGAATCGATATAATTGGCGTTTCGTATTTTGTCAACAGTCGCGACAACATGTTCCGTTTATTAGCATACTTAATATGTAATTTTATAAATGGAATCGAACTGAATATTCAATGAAAACGCTTGCGTGCCGTCTTTTTGGAAATTCATCAATTTAATGTGACTTTCAATAAAAGAAAACAAGTTCGGGGTTTAACCTCCGACAAAATTGCTGAGAGATTCAACGTTAAATGTGCACGGGATAATAAAAACCGTCGTAATAATCTACAGAGACTGCTAAATGTAGTCTCTCACGTAATTTTATGTTCCTTAGAATAGCTATTTCGATATAGCTTTAAGATGATGAATAATCAATATACTTTGTAGAATCAGCTAAATTTTTGCTTATTTATTCAAATTTCAATTTAATGGTGTTTCATTTGAAATTATTATTTGCTGTTTTACAAAGTTTAAATGAATAATATTCAATAATCAACAAAATGCATAAGCAGATTGCGTGTTATAATGGTCTGATTAGCTCAGTTACCCAAACACATATAGGAGGTCGTATTGTATATAGATATAATGTCATATTCACAATAATTTAAATAAAGTTAAGCAAATAGAGCTGAAAATTTGCTTTTTATTTACATTTGTTTATTCAGTATAATTATTTTTATAAAAATACCCGCATTGGCATTTATTTGTAAACAAATAAAAGCTTGTTGTCATTTGCAAACAGTAAAAGCTAACGATGATTCATTACCTCAATGCGGAAATCGATTAACCGAAATTCGTGCTAATTTCTAAATTTGCGTTTCTCACAACGAATACACATGAATATTTAAATCAGTTGCAAATATCGATATTTTGCATTGCATAAATAGAATATCGATAGCTCGTAGAAAGCAGATCCTTTTGGGCAATATCGATAGAGGATAGAACAAAATCAATAGCAAATAGAAAGAAGATCCTTTTGGCAATATCGATAGGTCATGTCTTTTGGTATTTTGTTTGGCAATATGGATGGCATGAAAACTTACCTAAATTTGGCACGGTAACAGTAACTTGATTATTGGAGCCAACATCCACAGTTGCCATTCGGCTCGTATCCACACTGGCTGGCTTAAAGTCATCTAGAAATCGTAGACGGATTGCATAAGTAATCAGAACGTACAACAAACGGAATTGTTGTTGTTGTTCTTGTTGTTTGGTGAACAACCAGCAAAATGCTCAACTCACATTTAATTGTGTGAAATGCGGTCGCTGTATTTTTTGGATTGAATGTGGCACCCAACTTAAGCTCGCGTACCTCATCCCCACCGATGTTGAGGCGTTCGGTAAGCGTTGGCTTCTGTTTGGTCATCATCATCGTTCCCCCGTTGCCGTTGTTAATGTTGTTGTTGTTGTTGTTGTGGGAGGAGTATGGTGTAGGCTGGTAAGGCAGGTGGTTGGTTGTTGGATTCTGATTATTGTAATTGGCACTGGTGTAGTTTGACTTTTGATAATTGTTGTTGTTGCTAGTGTTGATGTTGTTGTTGTTAAATTGATATGACTTGTCGCCAACAGTGTCGGCAGTTGAAGACGCCAACGCCAACGCCGACGTCGCCGCTGTTGCAGCAAAGCTACGCTCCTCTGCAGCGCCACCGCGTTGATAATTGTAGCCGCTTGTAGTTGTAAAATTAGCTAGATCACTGCCAGCTGCGCTGCCGCTGCCGCTGCCTACGCCGCCGACGCCACCACCACCTCCACCGCCGCCGCCGCCGCCGCCACCGCCAACACTGATGCCGTTGCCGGACTTACGATAACTGCCGCCGTAATGTTGACTTGCAGCCGCTTTGGCTTTGAGGCGCTGCAGTTTACTGGCTGCCACGGATTTAGGAATTTTTGCGGCCGTACTTATCGACGTGTTGTTTGGAACGTTGCAAAGACTTTTTCGCACACACGCCGGTGGGGGACACGGTGGAAAAAGTTGTTGCAAACGCAAACAAACACGTTTTAATCGATGCAAAACGAAATAAAATCAAATCAAAATAATTATAAGATTGATTAGAGGTGCGTTCCGTTGGTACTATTCGTTTTACTTTTTCTTTTTGGTTCTCTTATAATTTGATATCTAATTCAATTTAATTCGTTTGCAACGCCTCTCCGTTTATCAGGGCGGCATTCACGCGTTCGCTTTGTCCCATTTGGCATTGGTAGTTGGACTCTTTTGCGACACGGCCACTGCAGCGAGAGGAGCACAGTTATGTTGGCTATAGTCCCATATTATTTCAGTCAGTTTCAGTTAGCAACATTTGGGCTGCGAAGAGAATGCAACAATTATTTATGAATTTTTTCGTTTCATTTTTTGTTCGACATTTTTGCCATATGTTTGCACTGGTCACACACACACACACACAAACACGCTCGCACGCACATAAATACAAACATAGCGCATATGAATGTATTCGATTCGTTGTACAACACTAGGCAGCTGCACCTGCTGCTGGTTTGAACGCGTCGTTGGCTCACATATTGACACACATTTCGCAACTACGCGTTATTTATGCAAACCGAGAGCGCATTCCAATAATATTTATCAATTGCATATAGCGACCGCGATTGGTCTTCTTCTTGATTAGACGACGGTATCAAACACCATTTCATATGTACGTTCGTACGTATGTACATATGTATAGTTATATGTGACAAAATTACTAGCAAGCCCTATGCATGTACGTATGTATGTATGAACGAGCACAGCACCTTTAGCGATAACACACACATACACACACTGACAGAACAAACACATGCACATATGCATACATAAGTAAAATGTACACTTACACGTGCCGTGTAAGCGTTGCCAATTTCTTTATGTAAATTACAGCTGATCACTTGTAGCAAGTCTCAAGCATGTAAATGCCTGTTTGTGCGCTATGTATGTATGTATGTGTCTCTGAAGACGCATCAAATTAAACCACTTACAGGCCTTTTTAGTGCAAATTAGCGATAATTTCGTGAAACGCACACGCACACTTATACACGTAATACGTAAGCAAATGAAAAAAGTGAGCGGCTGGCAAAGGTAAGCGAAAGAAAAAAAATGAGACTATGAAACAGACACAGCTGAAAAACAAGTTTGAAATAGCCGAAAACAGCAAAGCGAAGGTGAAATTTCCGAAAATCAAATTGAAACGTAGACGGAAAATATACATATGCATATGTATGGCTACATATACGCGTGCCTGTGTATTGGTGTGCATTCTGCTGCTGCTGCTGCTGTCTTTATCAACATGACATATCATCTTCTCAAGCTAATTTCTTTTGTCACATATAAACATATAAATCAATCAAAATTGCTGCCACTTGAGCATTTGATTTGTATGCCATTCCAAATTCACAATATATTCTTACATTATTTACACGACCCACGAACGACTTGTTAAAAACCAAGACTGCTGCTGGATGTTTCTTGTAAGCAAAAAAATATTGAATTTTTAGTAAAAAAATATACCAAAATACTGAAAATGAATCCAGTAACTACCAAAGATTTTTAAATTGTGGCAATTTGCAACACTCACTGCATGCAGTGCTGCCAGACTGCCGAAAAATAAACAGAGCTACCATACGCTATACGTTATTTATAAATTAATTTTGAATCGTTATTAGCATATCAAATAAAATAAGTAGGTATAAGAGAAAGTATTTCGAGATTGTATATTGTATGTAGATTATTTTTCTAGCTTTAGTAGATTTTCATATTATAAACTAACTTTAATATGCGTAGCCTAATTAAAATCGCATCAGCATTTGCCAAATCTGCCTAAAACCAAAACAAACAACTTGCCGCCCCGCAGGATTAGCACCAGTTGCACTGATAAAATTGTAAACGCAAACAACAGCTCACGCACACACACACGCACTCGCACAGGTAACTGCCCTCTGTCAGGGAGGGATCATCATTAACATTTGTACAAATCCTTCAGGCGCCGCATCAGCTACTGTTTGTGCCCGACTGCAGAGAGCGGAATGCGGATGCTGTTACCAATCCGAGCGAGTTTCTATTATATGGCGTTAATTATGTTGAGCGATGTCTGCTCCTGCTGCTGCTACTGCCTGGGCTGCTCTACTCTGTCATTGATCTGTTCTTTAAGATTGGACGAGGACGCCGACTGGTTTGCTTGAATGCATTTCTTTGCATTTCTTCTCTTTCTTATCCTTTTTGATTATTATTTTAATCTCTGGCACTGCGATTGCTGCTATTTGATAAAGTGAAATGGATACTTTTGCTGCGCTTAGTGCTTACAGTTTACATGCATATTGGACGCGGGGGCGACCGTTGGGCATGGGTGGTCGCTGGAGCTGGCGCCACATTACAGTGGAGCCCAATAGCAGGCACAAAACTTTCTAACGGTATTTTGGCGTGACGCCTGACATTTGTAGGCCGGCTGACAGCGGCTGCCTTACCGTTAGTTAAACGTTCGCTCATACGCTGCTGTCCTTATTATACCCTATAAAAGGGGAAAATTATTTGAAGTTGGGGTATATTATTTTTGTGCAGACCTGAGGTATTAGCTGAACAATTAAATTTATATATAATATGTAATCAATCCACATAATTGTTAAAATTTTTTATCAAAAATATGTATAAGAGCATCTTTTCGTTCAGCTATAAAACATAAAAGAAAAATTCATTTTACTCAATCTTTCAATCGTTTATTTCATTTGCATTATTCGCTTTTGTAGGGTATATTAAAGTCGTTCGACTGCACAGCTTTAGCACATTTGTTTTGTTTTCTAATCAAGCATGTGTGTAGATGTTCTTTGTTTGTTGTTCACTTTACAGTTTCCATTCGCAATATTCGCATTTCATATTCCATTTTGTGGCTAATTTGAAAACTTTTCTTATCAGTTGATGAAATCTAAAATTGCATTTTTATGGCACTTCCTTTTTGGCTACTGGCTGCTCGCGCTCTCTATCTCTCTCGCTCTTCCTTGCTCTCGCAAGCGCCCTCTCAGTCAGTTTGCCGTTCCTTCGATGATTTTTTGTTGTTGTTGTTGGTTGTAGTTCGAACTTCGACACTTTCGTTTCGAAAAGTTGCTCATTTATTGCATTGCATATGTGTGCGTGCGTGAGAGCATAGAATCGCCTGTGTCTATGTGTGTGTGTGTGCATGCATCTAGGGAAGCGCCTGTGTGCATGTGTATGCGTGCATTTTTCGATTTGTTATTGCTATTGCTTTTTGTTTGCCATTTGTAATTGACTTCGCCGTTAGTTTGGCTGCTCGTTACGTTGGCACACATTGAGGTTACGTGCATATCTGTCTCTCGCTCTCTCTCTCTCTTACTCTGTCTTTGGCAATAAAAAGGAAGTCAAAATATTAATTCCTACCCACGGTTAGACAATGTTACGCTGATTAAGTTACAAATCTGTTCGCGGCAAGCCTGAGAAACCAGATTGGAATGCAATCGTTGACAAATGTCAAAGAATACGAACGGCCGATTCATTAAGTACCGCATTGTCTCTCAGCTGACCCCTGCTTGACCCTTGCCGCCTTGTTAGCGGCAGACGAGAAAGAAATATATTCTGGAAAAAATAAAAAATTGGGCCAAGGTCACCACGTCTCAAGCAAGACCTTTTATTCATCTCGTGCTCTTACCTGGAAATCAGTAGCAAGCAGCTGTAATGCCCAGCCACGCCCACTGTCAAATGTGCGCCCACTTATGCAAATTTAATTAACAGCAGCAGCAACTGCAGCCCAGGCGAACTACGACTGCCGACGGCCCGACAAATGCGCCCGATCAGGCGCTCATAAATCAATTTAAGTGGACTCCTCAACTCCATTGCCACGGTGGGCCCCAAGCACGACATGGCAAACGTCGTGCGGCAAGCGTTTGAAATTGCCTCTAATTATGGTGCAAACACAGCGCGGCCCACTGCATTGCACCGCCACCTCGCATCGCATCGCATCACATGGCATCCTCAAACGCCAGCTGTCTCGCTCGCACCTGTGGCGCTGGCGGTAATGCAGATAGTCTGTTTCGCTTCCACTTGCATTCCATTTCGCCGTTCCCACTTGACGGCGGCCCACTAAATTGATTTTAAGAGACGTGCATAGACTCTGTGCGGCACTAAATCAAAATTTATGTGTTGCGAAATTATTTTAATGCTGCCAAATGTGACTTTTCCTAGCCAAAGAGTTTTCTTTGACCAGCGGCAGCCATAAATAATGACTGTGTTAAATTCATAGAAGTTGCCATCAATTACATCGTAAGTGCAGGTAATCAAGTATTTTACAAGTTGCATTCATTTTGTTAATATTTTCAATATGCGGGAAGCTAAATTATATATGCATGTGTAAACTAAGAATATCTCTCTGAGAATCTCTCTATCTCTATCTTACTAGTATCAAGTATACCTAAGAGTATCAGAGAAGTATATTTTTCAGAGATATCCAGAGAGTTGTTTCTCAAACATATTGAATAGAAACCTCTCCTTCTCTTATAGATAACTCTCGCAGTTACTTATTTTAGATTGGGTAGTCCTATATCCTTATCATGTTAAGAAGCAATATAAGGCGTATTCGACTCTATATAGTCATTATATCTGTATCAAAATCCTAGTAAAACTTTTCGAGTCAATCTATATATCCTTCCATCTATATATCTCTCCAAGTTATAGCCTGCCATCTATATATTTATTCATCTATAGATCTATCCATCTATATAGGTATCTCTTCTATTGACCCTACTTTCACCCACTTACTTGCTTTATTGCATATTAATTTAATTTCCTATTCAATATCTTTAGCTTGGCTTACACAATTACACCTAATCATGGCTCAAACTCAATCAGTGATCGCTTATCATCCGGGGACCTGCATCGCCCCCATTGGCTAATTGATAGCGGTAATACCCCCAGCAATGCTGGCCGCATGCCCCCAGCCATGTGGATTTGCATGTCGTGTGTCTACGAGCTACATTCAGTGTCCGATTCAAGATATTTGACGTCGATATACCCCATGCTGCGTTGGTGATCTATGCACTATGGAAGGCTGACAGCTCAAAATTGAAATTGAGAACCAAAATAAATATTAATTAATGCTGGAAAAATAGAAAATACAAAAAGCTTTAATAATATAATATAATAATAGTAATATAATATTATATTTACCTATAATATTATAATTAATTATAATGTTAATATATTGCTTTAATATTATTTAAAAAAATTATTTTTATTATAAACCTGTCTCTATTTTTCTATTATATATAATAAATATATTCTATAATATATATATTTATTAAAGTTCCATATAATGTTTCTTCAATAATTCTTTGCTCGATACTTTCTATGCCAGATTTGCTTAATTATGCCCACTGTGCCTAGTCTCAGGCCCCGTCGCAGTCGACCCCACGGGTCTCGATCGCAGTATCGGCGATAAATATCGCGCTGTTGCAGTCAAGACTTACTCACTCTCTCTGGCTCCCCCCCTCTCTCCCTCTCTCTCTCTCAATCTCCCTCTCTGTCTGTCTCAGCTTGTGGCATGGAACATGGTCTTGGTCTTGCGCCGTCAATCGCTATGCTTTCGTTTCGTTTCGTTTTGCTGACTCTTGGTTGGGTCCATTAAATCGATATCGTGGCGTGCCGCAGTTGTAGCTACAAATGTTCGACTAAGTACAACATCGATTACAAGATCACACGCAGTGTGGGGCATGCCACAGAGTGGCACGAGGCTAAGGCTAATCGCAGCAAACGGCTATAAGCAAATCTGTTTACATTTGACATCTTGGCTTATTAGAGCTGTCGAAGTGACTCTGCGTGTGTGTGTGTCTCTCTCTCTCTCTCTCTCTCTCTCTCTGTGTGTGTGTGAGAAATGCTTCGCAATTCCTTGTAGTCTAGCAGCAACTCTATCTTGCCTTCTCCACACCTGGCCCACCTTCCAGCCAGTCGCCAGCTGCCACCTGCGCAGCTCAATAAATAACGTTAACAGCGATCGGGCCAAAAGCTGCGTCTGACTGCAAAATGATACGAAAACAAATTGAAATTGGCAACTTGCGCCTTGTTGAGCGCTAATTTATTAGGCAGCCGCAGTCGCAGTCGCAGTCGCAGTCGCAGTCGCCGTTGCAGTCGTCGTCGCTCCGCTTATCCCTAGAATTTTAATTGAATATTAACACCTTTGGCTAAGGTGGCGGGCGGTCAAGCGCCGCAAGCCATTGGCCACAATTCAATTTTTGTGTATTTGTGGCGTTGATTTATTCAACAGCTTCAATTTGAATGCCAACCCACTCTCTCTCTCTCTCTCTCTCTCTCTCTCTCTCTCTCTCTCTCTCTTACTGTGTGGGTTTTTGCGTGCTCCAGGTAGCCAGTCGAAGGATTGCAAACAGAAGACGTGGAAACAGTGGAAGGAAATTGGTTATTTATAACTGCCAAAAAAATATTTATTAAATTGAACAGTAGGAAAGTTGCCTGTGAGCTCAGGAAAAGCAATTTTAAATGAATTCAATGTGATATAGGCTTTACTTTTTATTCTCTCTCATTACTGCTCACTCAGCTTTTTTTTCTTATTTTTCTTAGTTTTTAAAACTTTTAAATTATTATTATTATTATTATTTTTTTTTATTCAATATAAATTTAATATTAATTACAAATCAATTGTGCAAAGTCTGATAAACGTGTAAATATTACAGTAAAAAACCTCAAATTAAATGATTATCAATATAATAAAAACTATATTTATATAAGACTGTAAGTTCCTAGTCAAAATTTTCATGATACATGATTTACGATACCTTGCAGATTTTCTAAAAATGTTATTTATTTAGTATATAAGGGGCACGCCCCATAAGGGCGTGAACAATGCCTTGCAAAGAAATGAAGCTAGAACTCCTTGGTTTGCATACTTCGAGCTTATTTCTACATTTAAAGCTTAAGTCCTCTTAAGAAATGATTTAACAATGCTTGGAACGAGTTTATAGCACCAGATTGCAATAGACTTACTCCTTTCATATATATATATATAATACTACTTAAAAGGAAATTTCAAAAGATTCGTCTGAACTTGAGCGCAGTGAAGATCAGGAATCAACATATCCCTATATAAAGAATTTGACTTAGCTACTTAGTTTAAATTTAATTTGCTTATGTTTTCTCCCATTATTTCTAAATTGCAAACATTTATATTCCTATGCACAATATGAATTAAACTACGATATTATTTTTTATAATTTTTTTATTATTGTTACTTTAATTTACTATTCAGAAAACACAATATTATTTTTAAGATTGAAACAAAAATAATATACATATTAAAAAGTCGTTTCTGTAACTTTAAGTTAAATAATGCTCTATATTTATATTCTATATAAGACATATGTAATATGCTGCACTTCAATCTAACAGTTTGATTGCTCCATAACTCAGAGTTGGACTTAAAGCCTCGACAAATTGTGTATGCTCCAAGCTCCAGGCTCCAGGCGTCTGCGGCGACTGCGCTGCTCACTCTGCATTCAATTAGGCTGCGGTGCAAATTGTTTTTAAAGTGTTTAATTAATATGAAAATTATTTAAATTTGCCAAGAGCAGCGCAGCGAGCGTGGAGCAAGGCGGCAATCTAATCGCAACGAGATCGGCAAGTGCCGCGCCATTATTTATTGACACCTGAAACCAATGAAGTGAAGGCGCAGCTGAGGCTTGGAGCTTGGAGCTTCGAGTTGGAGTTGGAGCTGAGGCGTTGCCGCTGTGACAGCAGTTGGTGTCGGTGTCGGAGTCGCACTCGGCTGCTGCTGCTGCTGCTGCTGCTGCTGCTGGTGTAACATTCCAGGCACCTTTTCTTGCAGATCGTCATCAGCTGCAGCAGCAGCAGCGACGGCAGCATCATCAACAGCTTGCGTGGCGTCTGCTGTGTCTAGAGTCTGCGACCTGCACGCGACTCTCACCCGGACCGCCCGCCACGCCCGTCCGCCTCGTCCGACTCGGGCCCGACTCCTGCCCGGACTCTACTCGACTGTTTGATTTATGCTCGCGTAATTGTTGGTTTAAACGTTTCGCAAAGTGTCCAAGTTTGAGGGGGGCCCTAGCCGACGCCGCTCTTGGCAGACGGCGGAAGACGGCGCAGGCAGTCCACATTTATGACACCACACAGCTAAATGTGAGCCACCTCCAGAGTTGCCAAGTGCCAAGAGCACAAAGGGAGTCTAGTATTTCAAAGATCTTGGAGTCAATTGTAATAAAAGCGGATGACAATGAAGTTCGGGTAACGCTGAGAGGTAGCCCAGAGCATAGCTCTGCAAGGTTTTCCTATGAGGTTAGTCTTAGAGGTATTTCAAAAAGATTTATAAAATAATTACATATATCTAAAAATATTTATAAAAATATAAAATAAATATTCACATAGGTTTTTCTAAACATCCAAAATTTATATATTATTAATATATCATATAATAATGTAATTAAATTAAATTTAGATTAATTAATGTTAATTAAGTAGTAGCATTAAAAGATATAATTTTTAAATAATAAACTAAAATTTTAATTTTAAAAATAAATAAAGTATAGTATAGTATAAATTAAAAAAAAAATTTTTTTTAGAGAATAAATTGGAAATATTAAAAAATTAAAAAAGAGCATTAATGGATGTAAAAATTAAGATAAATATAAAATATATGAAAAATTAAATTTTTAATTAAATTTAAATATTTCTTAGAGAAGTTAAATAAAATGGAAATATTTATATCATAAAGAAACAAGCATTAATAAATATACAAAAATAAATAAAATAGTGCTGCAAACTATTTTTAAGAATATTTATATTTTTTAAATGAAATAAGCAAATAAATAAAAATTCTAGTAGCGCGGTATTTAAATATTTAAATATATAAATATATAAATATATAAATATATAAATATTTAAATATTAAATTAACTAATGAAATTAATTTTTGAACTATATTAAATAATATTGAAATCAATAACAATGCCTAATCTTATAATCAATTACTTATTGATTAGTTACTATGCTCGCTGCACTGCCGCAACCCTGGCAACCCTAATCGAGTGCTATCTTGGCCATATTTTCATATGTGGCCGGCCTTAAATTTCAGCTTCTCACGTCACACCTTTGGGACCACCTGGCTGCTGCTGCTGCTGCCGCCGTTGCTCGCGCTGCTGCTGCTGCATGCGCTTATTTTCGTTCGTTTGTCATCATTTTTTCAATAAATTTCAATTTCCCAGCCGCAGCCCCGACGCTGCGTATCCTTTGGGCCGCCTGTGAAATCCGAAGTGTAAAATTGATTTAAATGGCTCGTGAGTGAAGCAGATAATTTTCAGTTGTCAGATGCTTGTAATATTTATGTGCCAGCGATTATTATTCCCGTCTCCGTTTAAAGTTACCTTCACGCGTGCATTCGGCCGGTTCACCTCGCCTCGCCTCGCCTCAGCCCCAGCCTCAGCACCAGCCCCAGCCCCAGCTCTGGCTCACTTTTAATATGAATAATTGTGGCAAATTACATGGCAATTGCATATAAGCACCTGGCCCCGCACACCTCTCGCCAATCGCTAATTGAATTGCCGCACCAATTATGCGGCCTATCGGACGTAAACCATGTCTCAGCTGAAGGCGTGCGAATGAACTTTTCTGTTTCCGCTTGCATTTTCGGGAGGTGATTGGAAGAGAGCAAAGTTGAGGAAATTTATAGAGCATAGATAGACTTGTAGATATTATTTGTAGCTCTTAAATAAAGAGGTTAGTGAACTATCATCTTAAAAGTGATTGGTAAACAGAACTTTGACTCGATTTTATTTGCTAGAATTGGGGTTAAGCGCTAGAATCTATTCTAATAATGTAAATATTAATAATAATAATATTATTATAATATTTTTAGCATTATATTTAGAATTATATTCATTATTATTCTTACTATTCATTATTCATTATTCATTACTATTCTAATAATGTAAATATTATATTTAGTATTATATTCATTATTATTATGCTCATTACACTAATTATTAAATCTGTAAATCTGAAATCTCTTTAAAAACAAAGTCAAATTTTCGATTTTGATCGATAATAATCAAATGGGAACAGTTATCGAATGAAAAAAAAAATGGAAACCTTGTATTGAATATGGTATAAATGGTATATTTTGAAATTCTGTAGCTTTTTTTGGCTCACGTAATGGTTTCCTTCATATAAGCGGACAGTCGAATGGATAGACGGATAAATGGACAGATGGACATCACTATATCGACTCTTTTATATAATGATTTACCAATTGAAATGGGTTCGGCAAGACGTATAGGTATAACTGTGACCATTTCATTTCTCATTCTACCTCGAAAACTTAAGAATCCCATTGTAATTTTGCAGGGTATCTAGCTCTCAAACTTTGGAACTATGAATAGCTATAAGATAACGAATATTCCAGACAGATGGAAACATAATCTACTACCCTAATTTTAGAAATAAAACTATAGAAGAATTATCTGGATTTCATTTGGATTTGTTATACATATATACACCATATTTCGTATATATGTACACCATATATCATATACCATATGTCATATATACCTTATACCTTATACCACATTTCACTTCATTAAAATCCTTTCAATGCGACGAAAGATCAGAGACCACCCGGTTGATAAGAGAGTTGAAGAAGTCTAAACAATAACAGGTTCATAAAGCAAATGAAACTACTGAGAACACAAGACAGAAACAGTTGATTAGATTTACGATGCGGCTGGGTTAGGCGCCGAATGGGCGATCGATGCTCGCTGTATGTAGGAGTCGATCGAACTGCAGTTAATCTCGACGATCTTCGAAACTTGTCCAAACAAATCGCATATCGATTACGAAGCTGAGCTTTTGGAATCAATGTGGAATTTGCCATTCAAAACAATTTATTTGGGCGCCAGTCGCGGCAGGAGGAATGCTCAAATAAGTGTTAGGGAATTAGGGAATCATCAAATTTACATAATAACAGATCAGATTTCAGAGCTCCCATTGGGGGGATGGGGGGGATGGGGCCAGTGCGACGAGACAGTGACAACAGTTGGATATGTCAAAATAGCCAAAGGGAACATAAAAAACATAAAACAACAAAAACAACAGCAACAACAACAAAAACAAACAAACATCTAAAATAGGTAAGAAAACGATCCCGCAATATGTTAATGAAACGTTGAAGAAGAAGAAGATGGAAAACAAACGCGATAAAAATCTTGTACAACATGAATGAGAAAACGAGCTGCAGCAGCGATCAACACCACATTCTGTGTGGTTAACGTGGATCGACGGATCGCACAGCAGATGCTGGAAGAAAGTGCTGGACGTCATCTGTGGGCATTCTCTGCTGTCGCTGCCCCTGGCCCTGCCCCTACCCCTATATCATTTTTGGGTGTTAAAAATGAAGATAATAACGAGTGTGGCGCACGCGCGCTCGTCAAGTCCAAGAATATCACCTGCTGTGCCCACCTGAGACCCGCAACAAGCTGTTGGGTAAACAAAGCGCCCTCGCCTCGGACCCTAATGAAATGGCGCCCCCAACTAGGCAGCTGCCTAGAGATCAAAAATTATTAGAAAGAGTTTCATACACTTTTTTCTTTTAATATATTTTCAGATATACGAATATATATAGTAAGACAGAGAAAGAGAGAGAGAGGGGTACATATACGCACATTGTAAATCATTTGTGAAGCGTGTTATTAATTTAGTTGAAATGATTATTAATTTTACGTCATAAATCTTAACTTGAAGCGCTTCGCTGCTTGAGCCCTTTTGCAGTCCTCCTCCTCTCCTATGCCCCTCCACCAAATGGGCTCCAAACGCGACGTGATTTTTGTCTGCCTGTGGGTAATTAGCTTTGAATACCTAAGCGAGCTGAGCTCCAATACAAATACAAATACACCAAATTTGTGGCTGTATTGTTCCGTTTGTATCGAAGAGATTAACGGCATGCGTTGAGTTGATAAAGATCAGCAGGCAGAGTGTTAGGAATAGAGCAGAAAGAGACAGATGATGCTCGTGTGCAGATGCATATGATATGATATATATACACATATTCATATATAATCAAGCTCATTCATAAAGTCAGAAATAAGAGTGTTCTAAGTCTAGAAGTTGCCCTAATCACAATCATTCCACACACACTGTATAATTTATATATAATTTATAAATATAGATAATAGACTTATATTTATATATTGTATTAATAATATTGATTATTTGACAGTTTCAAAATTCCAAATTTTATTTATTTTTATTTATTTTTCAAGAATCATCATATATTAGATAATTCCTTTTTGATATCTGATCTGCAAAGGTATGAATAAAATAATTACAGAAATTTAAGCTTTTATTGCTGTGGGATCTACAATTTTTTCTTATATTAATATGCATATACATGTAATATTTTTAATTGCATTTGAATATTTCGATTTACTTTGTATGCCCTTTGGCAATTTGCGAATGGGTAACATTGATTTCTGAATTCAAATTGCAACAAGCAGGTAAAAGTTATCTTTAGCAGACAGGTGAACTGGGTATAATGTAGGGCTGACTGATGCCGATGTGTATGAAGAGAGAAAGAGAAAGAAAGAGAGAGTAAGAGAGAGAGAGAGAGAGAAAGAGAGTGACAGCATATAAATTGATGCAATATCTCGTTCATATTTAATTAAATCTGCAATTTGAGTGTCTGCTAGTCGAGCAATCCTTGTCGAAGGCTCCCCTTCTTGTTAATTACTGCAATGCGAGCAGCAATGGAAATGAAATACAAAGACGAACATAATTAAAAAAAGGAATTTCCAACGATGCATAATTTTGCGTAGCATCCTCGCCACAGGATTGTGGTAAGGTGGCATTTAAGCCTACATACCGCACACTGCAATTACATACCACACACACACACTTGCTTGCATATTGTATGT
The DNA here is from genome assembly GCF_018153725.1 of Drosophila mojavensis. NCBI lineage: Eukaryota > Metazoa > Arthropoda > Insecta > Diptera > Drosophilidae > Drosophila > Drosophila mojavensis. The sequence goes on along the minus strand of NW_025318906.1, from coordinate 16,234,597 downwards.
ACTTTACATTACATGCATATTGTGTGCGCTCCCATTTATCAATATCAATATGGCGGCCATTGCGCATGACGGGTCAGAGCGAGGCGAGCGCTGACCAATCAGCGATTTGTTATTGCTAGCTCTCGTGCATGTACATTGGTGTAAGTGCGTGTATTTGTGTGTGTTTCTGTTTGTTCATAAACAGGTAGCTTGGAGGAGGCGTGTCCAGCAATAACAATCGAGTGCGTTGCAAAATATAACCTGTTTGCCTACCATCTCTTTCACACACACACTGTTGTGTGTTCACCGTTCACCGTTCACTTTACAGTGGCTCTCAAATTGTGAAGAGCAACAGATATCGCATGAGCCTGACACTGGTGGTCGAAATAATGTGCACATACCGAAGAAGAATCACATAATTACACTGTACTCTTTAGGTCAAATAGTTGTGAAGTGTATGATAAAATTATTTAGTTAAAAATGACTATAATAAATCAGAGATTTTAATAATAATAATAAATAAACATTTATTTAAAAATATACATATGCACAAATTTTTTAAATGTAAGTATATTTAATTTACTATATAATACGCATGCAAATAAATTAGATTGAAAGTGTTTTGCTTTTGCTATTAATAATGTGAAGGGCCAGCTCTGTGCTCGCCTCTCTCTCTTATCTCACACATTCAAAGAGAACAACATTACAGTTTGGCATGCGCTGCTGCTACGTCAAACAATTGCCTTCTCGCTCCCGCTCAACGTTCAGCAGACAGCAACCACCAGCAGACTCGCAGTCTCACACACACACACACATGCATACACGCATACACACCTCAGCATGCATGCATGCATGCATGTTTGAATGCACACCAACACAAGCGCAGCGCTCGCTTGCTTGGTTGGCCATTGCGTTTGCCCTGAGCGGCATTTTTCCTCCTGCTTGTTCGTCCAATACTCAGTTACTCTCTTGCGTTGCTCGCGTGCGGTTCGCAGTTCGCAGCTGAAATTTCTGTTGCCCATTCGTTGGTGTCGCTCGTGCGTCTGTGTACGACGGCCCCGCCGGCACCGAACCGATCTAAGTTTTTTCGAACGGCAATAAACAAATGTCCGATGCATAAATCAAAAAACAACGCGCACAACAAAGTGATTTTCGCACAGAAATAGAATCAAGCCGAGCGCTAAAATACTCACATAAATCGAAAACGTGCGCACACAAAATATACAACAACGAAAAAATAAAGAAAAGCAAATAAGAGAAGAGAAAAGTAAAAGAAAAGCAAAAAGCGGCGACAGCCACTGAAAAGTTTTTTATCAATTTTGCGTCTGGTGTTTTGTTGTTCTAATTCTTGTTCTTGTTCCTGTTGTTGTTGTTGTTGTTGTTATTATTATTTTTAAACCTTGTACGCAATTAATTTAAGTCGCGAAAGCGGAAAATTTTGCGCAAAAGATTTGCAACACGTGTTTATGGTAACAGTGCGTATGAAAATTTGTTGCCTGTCTGCGCGGACGCAGCTATTTTCGTTTATGCCCCACACACATACTAAGAGGAGGTGTGTGTGTGTGTTTATGCGCGCGCGTTAAATGAAAGCGCATGTGAGTGCGTGTGTGTGTGCGTGTGTGCACATGTTTTGAAAATTCGCTAATAAAATTTCGACAAACACAAAACTTCAACGCAAATGCATGAAACAGCAACAACTCAAACAACAGCAACACGGATACTCGCAGCTGCGACAGTGATACCTAATAGAGACATATTTTACAAGGCACAGGTGAGACATTCTAGCCAAATGCCGACGGCAGTCTGATAAGGCATACATTTACATAAATGTATGGAAAAGGTGATCTTTGACCTTTGAGATGTAGAGCATCAAGCTAGTACATGGTGATGAGCCAATTGCCGTTAGGTCTTGAGAAATAGCTGAGAGTCAATATCAAAAGCTGATTCATTGGATTATGTATATATATTATATAAAAGAAAATAATAATAAAATAATAAATAAAATAAGCCAAACTACATGACAAATATCTTATGAATAAGTACACAGTTAAAATTCTGGCCTAATACAAAAATCTAATTTAATTTCAATTATTTTTAATTTATATTTCTACTGATGAAAGGAATATCCTAGATAAATACTTAGAAATATATATAGAAAATAGATAATAAATAACATTATAAAATATAATATATAATATATAAAAGTATATATAGAGAATAAATAAAAAATATATATACATAGATAGATAGAAATACGAAAATCAATGTTTACAATTATAATAATTAAAGCTTTATATTTATACATATATCATGTTTGCAAATATTTTTATTTTTTTTTATATATTTATTTATTTATTGTTTATCTCATAAGAGAGGGAATATATATACATGTATATTACATTTAAAAATGTAAACAGCCGTAAAAAAATATTTTAAGCAACTCAAATTTTGTATATACTTATTGATAAAGATATTTAAAGTATATAAACATATTTATATATATATGTATTTATATATATGTGCACATACTCTTTATATATGTATGTACATAATCTGTTTCTATAACTGCAATATTATGACATTCAATCGCAGCGTAGGCTTAGTCAGAGGCATTTGGGTGGGGAGAGACATACATAAATGATTCACAGCCAACTGCAAATTGAGAATCCACTTGATGATAATAGTAACCCAAGTAAACTGAACAATGTTAAGCAAGTATTCAATATTAATTTAGGAAAATTAAGAAATTAACATGAAAATCAAAGGAATTTGCAGATTTGAAGCTGAAACTGGCGATCTGGTAATACAATATCAATACTGTTTGCGAATAAAAGGAGCAAATATCAAACATATAGAATACCGTAAATAGACATAACTTACTGCAAATATTTAAATTTAAGGTGCTGCCCAATTATTTTTATTCAGTTTAAATAGGGGCTCAGGATATTGATTGAAAGGAAAGGATTGAAGGTACATTGGATAGATGCTTAAATCTTTATAGAGCTGCTGAATAGCTGAAAACTAAATTTATTATTATCTAAATTTAGGTTTACTATTCAAATTTATTGCAAATATAAAAAAATACCAAAATTGTAAATGATATTCACAGAAAATTTTGTTATTCACCTTAATGAGCTGATTAACAATTGCTTTGTTTTGCTCTTTCAATTTTAAATTGGCTTATGAAAACATTAACAAATGCTTGCTCAGGAAAAACAAGCGATTCACATGAAAAACATAAGTGTTTTTAAATTTTAATATCTCCTATTTCGGCTAATTGACAGCTTTTTAGTTTTCCTTTTCCAATTCCATTTCAATTTCAATTTCAATTCAATTTCAGAATTCTTATGCATAGTAATTTAGCATCATTTCCAGTTGTCATTCATTCATCACATTTAGTTTTTGCGTATCCGTGAGATACTTTTGCTGCTGCTGCTGCTGCTGCTGCTGTTGGCATTGTTTATTTATAAATAATTTTTACGAACAATTCATATTGGTTTGATCATGCAAATGCTCTATGGCCAGATATAAATTCATATTCTTAAAAATTATTAACAGCCTCAATTTTCGCATTGGCGAAAGTTTTTTTCGGGTGGGTGTCTTGAGCTGTCTTCTTCTCCTGCTGCTTCTTCTTCTTCGTGTTGCTGTTGTTGTTGTTGCTGTTGTCATCGTTGTCATGTTTTGCATGCGAATAGTTTATTAATGTATGTAGGTATATTGTATGTATGTATATTTTGTAGCTTGTTTCACGATTTTCGATTTAGCATTTAAATCGAACGAACGTTTAACCAGAACTCAATTTATTAGCCAGCGCGTGTGTGTCGTCATATTAAGATTTATGAAGTGGTTAGCCGAACACAGTTGTTGACTCGCGATATATGTATGTATTCGATTTTATTTTTACATTTTTATCTAATGCAATAAATTGAAATACTCTATTGGAAAACTGAAACTGAAATCGTGAACATGCAGTAAAGATATATTAAAGCAATTAATGATATATTGAATATGATGTGTGATATATTTAATAATAATATGCATAATCCATAAATATTTAATAAAGAATAACTTAATTATATAGCTCTAAGAATTCTGAGTAAAACAAATTTCATGTTCTTATCCATAGTTTTTTTATTTTAATTATAATATAAAAATTCCTTACAAATTTATTTGCTTTTAATTAATGCAAATTTTTGCAATATGATTTGTTTCTCTATATAAAATATATATAATATAATTTAATAAACAACAATCAACATATTAATCAAATAAATACACATTTAAAATCTTAATTTATATATAAATTTGTAATTTATTTTTTTTATTTATTTATTTTTTTTGTCGTAGATTATTAATGTTTGTTTATTTGATAAATGTGTATCAAGGACTTATGTGTGCGACAAATATATATACATATATACATACATATTATACATATATCATTTGCATCTTTTAATCTCTGTAATTAAGCATTTGGCAAGCGCAAAATAAATATATTTAAATAAATGCAAATACTAAAAGCAAATTCAAATTGCAAATATTAAAAGAACTATTAAAAAATATAATATATATTTGTGTGCAAATATAATCTGCTTAAAGAACTATCTGATAGATTACATCTGATTTATATTTATGTGTAAAATCTTGTAATATTTTAAAGAATTTATTGACTTAACAGCTCAAAGACAAATTCTTTATTTTTTGTGGCTAAAACTAGATCAAACTTCCAAATTCGAGCTAAAAATTTTAGTTCTATGATTTCTCTCTTAGCTTATATAATATGTTTTTTTTTTTTTTTATTCTTTGCTCAACAAAGTTGTAAATTTGTTAGCTTTGATGATTTTACGCATTTGCGTAAAAATTTCGCTTTAATTTGCGTGCAAAGCGCAGAAGTTTTCATTCAAAAAGATTGCGAATCGTTGGCCGGTTGTTTGGCCAATTTAGACTGAGATGCAATGCAAAACGAATTAGCCAGGCAGTCAGCAGCAGCAACATTAGCAGAAACAGAAGCAGCAGCAGAAGCAGGAGCAAAAGCAGGAGGCAGCAGCAGCAGCAGTAGAGGCAGTCTTTCATTCAAATTCAATTTCAGAATTTAAGCAAATGTGGCACGCAGACAGACACACATACACACACACACATAGATACGGATGGCGATGAAGATAGAGAAATGCGGATACATTTAGTCCGGGCATGCCCCAGCGCATCGCACATTAAGTTGACAAATTTCATTCATTAGATATTTGTGTTTAATCTCTGGGCACGAATACCAGCTGGCAATTAAATGCCAAATGGCAAATGGCACAATATACAGCCAACTTTTATCTCATAGATACAAAGCAGCAGCCATAGTGGAGTCGCTGCTGTCGGTCATTTAAAGTTAGCTGGTTTATTTTTTGTCCGCTCTCCCCTTTCCCACTGGTTCTTTTGTTTACTTCCGCAGAAAGGCTGGCAAATGTGCAATAACAGCTTCGAATTGTTGAATTTGTCGATTACATTGTATAAACACAGACGCCAATAATTCGCAGATAATTCACTTTCAAAACAGTCCTCGTCTCTGGATTCGGATGGTACCGCAGCCCAATGCACTTGCTTACAGCTAACTTGGCTTAAATGAGCCTAAGCCCTGGAATCCGCATCTGTTCCCTACGCAGTTTAGTTTCACAGCTCAGCGTGCTCGAACGTGTCGCAGTGCTCCCCAGACAAAAGGTAAAAAAAAAACAAACAAAAAAAAAACAAAAATTAGATCTTTCAAAGATCTCTCAAAAAAACTCTCGACATTCCAATTCGAGCTGCAACTATGCATCAAATTAGTTGAAAACTTTTATACGTTTCGACTTTAATTAGAAACTAATTAGGTGCTGATCACAATAGACTCGTTTGAATGCGATTTGATTAACAACAGAAAAATCGAAAAAAAAAAAAAATAGATTCAATTCGACGACAACTCTATAAAAAAATACAAATACACACACGCACTCGGGGAGAGCTGAAATAGAAATAGAATCCAGCCAGGGCCAAGGTGTCCGCTTTCAGTTGTTGTTGTTGTTGTTGTTGCTGCTGCTGCTGCTGGTGAGCTGCTCCCGCATGCAGTTAAATTTGACAGGCGAGCAAGCCAAACAAGCGAAGACAATAACAATAACACTCAAATTAAAAGCTTATAAAAGTCAAGCAGAGTAAACAGAAGAAGCGGAGGAAGCAGAAGAAGTAGAAGAGGAAATCCACAAGCTGACAGATAACACATTCGAAGTAAATTCATTTCCAAACTGTGTGTAAGTCGAGCTGAATTTCTATTGTAAATTCAAATTCATTTTAGTTTGATTTGAATGACTGAAGAGGCTCGCGCCAGCATCAGATAAAGTATCTGAGAGGCTGCTGTGGCTGCTGCTGTGGCTGCTGCTGTGGCTGCTCACTCACAGCACTTGGGGGCATCTGCATATGGCAGGTCTTTCGCCCCAGCCCCACCCGACAGCAGCAGCAGCAGCAGCAGCAACACAGATCATATCGTAGTGCCATTAAGCGAGTATCATATATGTATATATCGAATGTGCTACTTGATTCTAAATTTGTAATCGGGTCAGGCGAAAACATTCCACACAAAAGAATTTGATTCTTTTGTAATTCATTAAGTGTTGTAATCAAATTAAGTTCCGATAAGATTATGTTCAACAGGTAGAAGCTCAGTTGAATGGCTAACAAATTGAAGATCAACTCTAGCTGTTGACAGTTATGTGAGAGGCTTTCGGACATCAATCTTGACATATTTTTATGTTAAAATCTCTAAACAGACTACGGAAAGAGCTAAAATGTCGTTTCAATAAAATCGTAGATTCAGTTTCCCATTACACTAGGCAAGTGTCAATCAATCAATCAGAGTACTGCTTGTCTATGATTTAAAAACATGATCAATCAATCGAGCAGTCAGTGTGTCAATAAAAAAAAATTTGCATAACTTAGATTAAAACTCCATCAGTTTCGATTCATCGTTCAATCAAGCAGTCTACTATATAGTCTATCAATCAAACACTCAATCAATGGCAAATTCTGCTTGCCCACTGCATTGATAAATTGACTTAAGATTACAGACTAAATTGCATTTATTTAGTTCGTTAATTATTCCGTTATTAATTCACTTCATTCAGTCAATCAATCAGTAGCAGTAATTCAATCAACATATCAATACTGTATATTGATATGCATAGCGATAAAATGTATTGAAAACCCATATGCAAGCATCAAATTCGTAATACGATCTATTCCACTAGAATCTCTATAGACAGCTATCAACTAAATTCTACTAAATTCTAGTTCAATTTCAATCAAATTTCGTTGAAGTGACTAAACATTCAATGCGAAATCAAATTGAAAATGAGAAAATGCCAAAGGAAAAACGCAAAACACAAAAATTCTGATTGGAATATTTGTTGTATAGAGAGAAAATTGATTGCATTTCGATTGATTGTTGTACGATTGATCGTTTGGCTTGTGTTTTGCCATATCGTATGACGGTGTTGTACACTATTTCAACTATATAAATTGCCGATCGCACACGAGCGATTGACCAGACACACACACACACACACACAGACATACATGGATATAGATATGTATATATAGTCGATTATATAGCATATTTCGTTTCACATTCGTTTTGCTTGTTTACTTGCGTCAAACATAAAACAAGCCAAAAAAAAAAAAAAAAAAAATACATACATATATGTATATGTGTATATATCTGACGCTTGGCCAAATGGGAACGAGCGAAGGGGGTGAGTGGATCTCGGTGGATCTCGGTGGATACGTCGGGCCTAGGCCGATGACTCAAGAGCAGGCAGCAAGGCAGGCAGGCAGGCAACTTGGCGTTGGTATTTTTGTTACAGCAGCAGCAGCAGCAGCAGCAGCAGCAATAGGAACAGCAGCCAAATGAAATGTTTCTACTTTTTTTTTTTTTTTTTATATATATAATCTGCCTCACGCCGAGCCAGAGTGGGAGAGGGAGTGGGAGAGGGCGACAGCGTGCGAGCGAGATAGAGCGAGCTGAAAATTGAAAACAGATCCGAAAATATCTCGAATCTCGCTGCGGCGCAGTTTTGCCTCAATTTGAAAACATAGACGAGGTGCGAGCTGCTTAGAGGCCAGGGGATGGGGCTTGCCATGGGGGGTCGAGCGGGTAGGTCACATAATAGATCTTAGATCTTGGCAAATGCTGCGATCAATTGCGCTGACCTTTGCAGATATTTTATCTGATGGATGCATTGCAGCAAATCAACGCTATGCAAATATACATATATTCATATATATATATATCTGCATACAACTGTATAATATAACACTGAATAGCATGCGCCTCATTTAATAATGTTGTGTAAAAAGTTTATTTTTGTTGCGGCTGACGTCGCGTCGCTGAGTTGTTTAGAAACTCATACTTGAATAATCAAAGAATATATATTAAAAGCAGCACACACACACACACACACACATACACACACCTGCCCCATAGCCGATCGACTAATCGACTTTGACAACATGGGGTCCCGTTCGTAGTGCCCATTGCTGGAATGTCTTATTCCGTTCGGCTGCTCCGCTCGCCATATTTCATAATGTTTAGTCTAGCATAGATCGACGGAATATGTGAATATATTCAGTATCTGCAGTTTTAATGGTTGTTTCAACAGCTTGATTTCGCTCAATTATCGTTCCGAAAACAAAAACATTTCGAGAACGAGAATTACGGCAATAAAATTATGAAAAATCGCCAACAATTAGCATGGCCATTGGACACCTGCCTCGATTGGGCAGCTGCCAGCGGAATGGAATTGATTTTTAGTAAATATTGAAATGTTCTCTAAAACTAATGCTGATTAGGTTCATGTTGAGTGAGAGATAACAGACTACAAAGACTTTATATAATTCTTTACACTTTAATTATTTTAATTGTTATGTAATTATAGAAAGATTAAAAACCTTTGTAAATTTGTTTTCCATTTTCAAAAATCATAAATCTTTAATTAAATTTAAAATATTTAAAAACAAATATATTTACAAAGCATGCATATTTTGTAAATAAATAAAAACCTTTTTTTTTCTACCAGAACTTATGGACTTTTGAAGAGAATTCACTTTAATTTATTTTCAATTGGATTTGGTATCAAAACTTTTTAAAATAATACATAAATGGACTAATGTAAAAGAGATTAAAGAGATTACAAGAAAATCACTACGGAAATGTAAAGAAACAAAAGTTTACTATTACTCTTTTATATTAGGAAAATCTTTTATTGTTTTAAAATGAAAGAATTTTTTTTTTATAATCTGATATAGTAATCATTAATATATTTAAATAAATATTTTTTAAATTAGTTTTATTTTAAACTTATTTATATAATTTTCTAAATTATGGACTTTTAGACTATAATACGGAACTAATTAAATGGCTTAAAAATTAAAGAATTTTCCTATAACCTACCTAGTAATAGTAATCATTTTTATATATTTTACATTCTTTTATTGCTTAAAACATTAAGAATTTTTAAAAGTGATAAATCAAAATAAATTATATAAAATATCTTTAAAATTTTGCTATTCCTGGCGAAATCATATGATGGGGCTCTAATTATTTATTAATTAAAGCATAGACAATAAATATATAAATATATACATATATGAGAAATATTTAAACCATTTATTCATATTTTAAATACACAGAAGCTGGATAAACATTGAAAATGCCTTTTTAATAAAATTTTTGAATATTCAATTTTTTAAGAAATATATGTACTGGTAGAGAAACTTGTTTCAATGTATATTTATATTTCATTAAAAACTATAAAAAAAAAACTATTTAAATACAGACAATTTTCTTCTACTTCAACTCGTTGCAGCGCTCAAAATATCAAAGACAAGCGAAACCCAATTTCCGCTAGGCAATCAATGCATTGAGCTGCTTTCGGCATAGACTCAACGCACATAGCCAGATCCCTGGCCTAGAGCTGATCGGCTCCTTAACGGATTTGCAAGAGAGAAGAGAAAAGGAGACAAATATGCTTCAGCATCCCGCCACAGACTTCTACGATTTGGCTGCGGCCAATGCGGCTGCGGTGCTGACGGCCCGGCACACGCCGCCCTACAGTCCGACGGGGCTGAGTGGGTCGGTGGTTGCGTTGCACAACAACAACAACAACAACAACAACAGCACAAGCAATAATAACAATAATCTCGATATGTTGACGCACAACGGTGGAGGCGGCGTGGGCGGTGTGGGCGTGGGTCTGGGCAGCGGCGGCGGCGGCGGGCTGAGTGGCGGCATCAATGCCAGCGGACTGCACCTGAGCAGCGGCGGCAGCAACGGCGGCGCCACAGCTACAGCCGGACGCGAGGCACTGCCCAGCTTTGGCTTCACGCAGGAGCAGGTGGCCTGCGTGTGTGAGGTGAGCAGCAGCTCCAAGAGAAACTCTGAGCTCCAGGCTGATCTCTCTCTCTCTCTCTCTCTCTCTCTCTCTCTCTCTCTCTCTGTCACGGTGGCTTTTCGTAGGTTCTGCAACAGGCGGGCAACATCGAAAGACTGGGCCGCTTCCTTTGGTCGCTGCCACAATGTGATAAACTGCAACTGAACGAATCTGTGCTGAAGGCCAAGGCGGTCGTCGCATTCCATCGTGGCCAGTACAAGGAGCTGTACCGGCTGCTCGAGCATCATCATTTCTCAGCCCAGAATCATGCCAAGCTGCAGGCTCTGTGGTTGAAAGGTGAGACGAAGTGCAACTAGCTATCTCCCTCTCCCTCTCTCTCTATCTGTTACTATCTCTCTCTTTATCTTACTCGCTCTCTCTCCATCTCTCTCTCCCTCTCTCCTGCTTCCTTTTCCACTCACTCTGACTAACCCGAAATTCTTTCACTGTAGCGCATTACGTGGAAGCCGAAAAACTGCGCGGAAGACCTTTGGGTGCTGTGGGCAAATATCGTGTTCGCCGTAAATTTCCATTACCCCGCACCATTTGGGACGGCGAGGAGACGAGCTACTGTTTTAAGGTGAGTACGCACACCTTGCCACTGCCGCTGCCACTCCACTTCACTGCTTGCCACATTAATTGCGGCAACAAAGGGCAAACAAAATGAAATCGTAGAAATGTCCATTCGTCCCTGGCTCAGCTTTAGGCTTTAGGCTGTGCAGCACACAGGAGCATTCCTGGCTTACTCCAGGGCAACGCCTCCTGCCTCCTGCCTGCTGCCTGCTGCCTGCTGCCTGCTGCCTGCCTGCCTTCCTGTTTGCTTTTGGGCTTTATCTATGCAGGCCTTCAATTGATTAACTCTTCATGTTGGGGAGTTTTAAAAGTTATGAGCAGCATAAATCTGATGTAGCAATGGCGGCGTTTATTTTACATGCTATGCCCATTGAAAATGGAATGACAGGGTATAATGGTTTTGCGAAAGTGCATGTAACCGGCAGAGGAAGGCGTGGCAGAGCTGATAAAGAATGTGGTAGAAGAGGACAAGCGTAGAATGATTGGGTTAGCAGTTCGGTGAGGGCTTTCTTTTCCAATATTAAAAAAATATATTCATAAATATATTATTATAATTATTTTGTGTATATTATATATACTTAATATATTAATATACATGCAAATATCATATGGTAATATTATTATTAATATATATATATATATATATATATATATATTTATTTATTTTTTTTTTTTTTTTTTATATTAATATAAATTTAAATTATCTTATGATTTTGGATGCAAGATTTTGAATGCAGTTTTAATTATGAAATTAGGAATAAAGCTTTGAGACTGCGTTTCAATTTATTAACTTAACTAACATTAATTTTTATACAAATGTAAAATTTTCAGTAGACGGAGACAAACCGAAAAGTAAAATATATTTGTTATATTTGAGAAATTGAAATTCGATTGTTTGATAAATGGTTGGAATAGAATCTATTAGAGTTGCAAAAAAAAAAAAAGAAGAAATGTTGGCAAAACAAGAAATTTAGGCAGAAAAACTAGATATTCATTAATAAATAAATACATTTTAATTAACATATAGTGAGTAACATTAATATTCGTTTTTTTTTTTTTTTTTTTTTCAACTTCAATTTCAAGCGCCAGACATATAATATTAAATGAAATTGAAAGTGTAAATACTAAATTGTAAATTGAAAAATCAGGGTATAATAACCTTTCCGATGAGCTATATATCAATATATTTCATATAATTAACATAGATCATACATAAACCGGAAAGAATTAAAAAGTAAAAAAACGAATATTAATGTTACTCAGTGTACATATATACTTATATAATAAAAAATTCTTTGTGAATAGAACTCGTACCAGACCAAATATTCTTCACTAACCCAATAATGTATAGGCTATTCCTAAGATCTTCTTCAACATAAATTAAAAGAAATTCCCTAAATTCGTCTATTTTTTCTTAAAGCACATCATAATGCCTGACTTTACCTATATACAATAACCCTATATACAAATCCACTAACTATCCATTTCTGTCCTGCAGGAAAAATCCCGTTCAGTATTGAGAGACTGGTATGCGCACAATCCGTATCCATCGCCACGGGAGAAACGCGACTTGGCCGAGGCCACAGGACTGACCACGACACAGGTGAGTAGCGCGAGCAGCGCCAGGTAGCCAATTGAACAGTTGAGCATTCGCAATTTGTCAACTGTTAATTGCATGCCGTTAATCAGCTGGCAAAGAAAATGTATTTGAAAATGATGTATTCGGCTATTTATAGAGTTGGAGGACTATATATACTGAATATGAGTATATACATATATATATATATATACATATGTCAATATAGTTGTATGTGTGTATCTTTACAGGTTTCCAATTGGTTCAAGAATCGACGACAAAGAGATCGCGCGGCCGAGCATAAAGAGTAAGTTCTCTTACAAAATATAAATATATATATATAGATCTATAATAATATATATACATACATATATACAGTTATTTGGTTAAGCGTCAACGCGTGCGAAACGAATTGGTATTTCAATTTGAATTACTTGACGTTTACACACTTATGAAACAAGGCCAATTCGTGGCTGTTGATTGTGAATGGCTGTGGGTGGTGGTGGGGGGTGGCTGGGGCTAATTAGTGTCAAGGACACGTGTATAACTATGAATGATATGCATACATAACTTGCAAAGTATATGCAGTATATGCAGTATATTCATTATATTCATATTCATGATCATGAAAATGAAATTGAAAATCTGTCGGACAGAATTTTCATGATCAGATCTTTGTTTTCGTAGGCGCATTGTCATATGCCCGACAGCCGTTGGCTGCACTGGACAGCACTGACAACAAATGCAGTGTCCTTGCCAAAGGACAGCCAAATCAAACAAAAACAGAAACATCTGCATTTCCGCTTAAGCAAATAGCTGCAAGATTTGTGAAACTCTCTTCACTTTCGGCATGTTTCAGATGGCCGATAGGCAACTTTTCCAAATACTCAACATCCTTTCGAGCATCCTTTTGTTGACACACGGCGAGCATTCTCGCCCTCTCTCTCTCTATCTCTCTCTCTAACTCTAGCCCTCCCTTTCTCCTTCCCACTCACGTCTCTGTGTGGAAGTCATGTGAAATGCAAACAGCGCCAAATGTGAATGGAATATGGAAAATGGATTTTAAAGTGGCCCTAAGAACAAAGGTCGAACTACATCAAGTTCATATCCTAAATACACATGCATATATACACACATATGTACATATACATGTATATAGCATTAGCTCTGCTTTAGTCTAAACGGCATATCACTTACTCAAAAGAACTTCAATTCACAACAAAAAATAAAAAAAAAATAAAACAAAAAACAAATGTAATTAAAACAACAATAAAAACAACGAAAAATTGTCGCAATATATAAATAAAATAAATAAAAAAATTGGCCGCCTTGGCAACCGCAACACACACTCACACTCACACTCCGTTACTGATATGCAGCTGACAAAAGTATCTCACAGATACTTCTGCCTGCGCTTGATATAGTAGGCTGGCCATAGCTACGTTAGTTTTTGCACTACGTAGCGTCGCCGTCGTCGCCGTCGTCGTCATCGTCGTCGTTCTCCTCACGTCTTTTTATTATATTATTCCTCATGCTACTACTAATGTTGTTGCTGTTGTTGTTGTTGTTGCTGTTGTTGCTGGTAACCTGATATATGTTTATGGCTGCGCCGCATCGGGCAACAGCAGCAGCAGCAGCAGCAACGGCAACGGCAACGGCAACGGCAACGGCAACTGAGCGCTGCTACTTTAACTTTTCATACACTTCTCGTTGTTGTTGTTTTTGCTGTTTGTATTTTCAATGTGCAGTGAAGACTCGTCTGGAGGTACACACACACACACATATACACCTCTATATATAGCTATATATTTGCCCCATTGTAGTTGGCAGCTCTCAAAACGTTCCATCAAACCATAACGTCGCCAAAGGCCTGCAAATTTCTGTAACTCTTTGAGCAGACCTCGTGGCAGTTGCATAGCACAGCCTCTTTAATTTTTAGCTACTTAAGCTTTATTTAGCATATTTTGCATTCAATCCAACAACTTCAACAACTTCATATAAATATTTAAAATATTTCATTTCAAAATGTATAAATGTATCATTTATATAGGAAAACCCTTTTTCCCATAGGGAACCCTTTTTTTGCCGCTAGTGTAAAATGATTTTTTAAGAATTATTGCTGAGAGTTTTCTAATTTATATCAGGATTGTTGTCAAGTTTATGGAACTTACATACATCCATCTTAAATATATAAACTTTATAAGATGATATTCCTATAAAGATAAAAATACATATACATACATAATTTTATGTATGTATATATCATCAAAACGATGTAGACTAGAGCAGCTATGTAATAGGAAAGATATATAGAGAAATTATGCCAAGTGCCTATATAGTAGATGTACGTATATTAAACTCTCATGAAACTCTCTGAGCTATAGAAAATGTTTAGCTATTCAAACATGTTTAAAATAAGTTAAAAATAAAAGTTCAACATCAAAACTGAGTTATTGAAATATGTTTTTAAAAATTTTAATAATAATTTTAACATTCGTAAGTTTATTACTTTTAAATTTGTTTATTTTTATTTTTTATTTTTATTTTTTTAATCCTTTTCAACTTTACTGACAACATTTTACAGCCATTTAACATAATGTTTCCGTACGTAATTAATTAAAAACAGAAAAGGGAAAAACTTAAAAAACAAAGAGGAAATTCAATAAATACATAGCTAAAAACTAGATCAGAAACGTTTCGTGTGCCAGTTGAAACGAGAATATAAATATATATCAAATTTATTGTCCCAAATGTGTTTAAGTGCCGCCTCGTCGTATCGCTCGTAAACTTCCGTAGATTGCCTCTCCTGGATGTCTTCTAGCCACCCGCCCCCGCCCACTTAGCCAAAGACAAAGCAGAGTGCCATGCGCATATAGTCGACGGTTGATGATATGGCCGTTATAATGACACGATATCGATCTATATACATGGCTATGAACAGCAGATACTTCTTGTTGGTGACCTGGAATTTCCACAGATTGCTGGCGGCGCCAATCAGATCCCAGTTGGGCTGGAATTCCATATTGAAATGCTTTTCACCCACAAACTGGCACAGGCCATAGTAGAGGCCCATCACCATCAGCGGATAGAGGACGGGCAGCAGCATAAAGAAGAGCAGGACGCAGGTGTATATGCACTTGAGGAGCGTCGGAAAGGGCAACTGCTGCAGCCATATGTCGAACAGGTGCTCCAATAGAGGTTGCATATAGTAGACCAGGCGACCTGCCCATGATATATTTGACCACTGCAAGAAATGCGATGGGTGGGTTGGGTGGTTGGGTGCTTGGCGATTGTTATGTGTTTATCTTACGATTTTCCGCTTGTGCAGTGGCTTCTTCCAGGTCTTATGCATATTTACAGGCAATTTAGTTTTTATATAAATTTATAATGTTTCACATTAAATAACAAAAAATTTAGAGTTTTTAACTGTTTATCTCAAATACTTTTTACAACAACAAATAATGCCTACCCTACTTCATAATTGAAAAATTTACAATAACATCAAGCCGAAGAGAAACGAAGAGCCACTGTGCATTTGTGGAACTCAATTGCATCTTATTTACTTGGCTTCCACCTTCGATCCTGTATCGCCTGTTGGAATTGTTTATAGTCCACACGCTCCACAACAACAACAACAACAATAGCACCAACAACAATGGACATGAACAGCAAGCACCAGCAGCAAATCGCGCGCGCAAAAAAAAGAAAAAGAAGCAGAAAGAATAAAAGAAAACAACAATAACAACAACATAAAAACTTTAAGACTACTTCAAATATGAGCAGCGTTCCAGTGTTCCAATACCAATCGCCCCGTTTCAGACACCGACCCGTTGCTGAATGTTCATTTCAGTGAGTGAATGAGTGTGTGTGTGTGTGTGTGTGCGTTTGCTTGTAACTGTGTGCATTAGTGTATGTTTGTGTGTCGATCTCTCGTTCAGCTCTGGGCTCATCGTTTTGCGTTTGCGTTCGTTCGTTCGTTCGTTCGTCGAATGCCACGGTTGGCTGGAGGGTAGCTGGAAAGAGTATCAAGTTACCACAAAATGTGCGTGTGTTCTTTATTCGTTCGCATCAGCGCCGTCGCCGTCGCCGTCGCCGACGTTGACGTTGACGTCGTCGCTGCGCGTTATTCATTTTTATTCGTTTTATTGTTCATTCTGTTTTTATTATTATGTATTTTGCGCTTTTGCCCGTCTCTCTCTCTCTCTCTCTCTCTCTCTAGCTCGCTCTCTCACTCTGCCTTTGTTTGCGCCTCTGCCGCTGCCAGCCCTGCCAATGCATACATGCATATATGAATACATATGTATGTATGTGTTCATTTGTATGTATGTAGATTCTTATATGGGTCTGTGGCCCGTCCGTTCCCGTTTCTGGAGTTCCGTGACGCATTTGGGTTGAGTTGAGTTGAGTTTTTGCCGCCGCCGATGGCGTTGATAATGATGTCGTTGGTGATGATGGACCGGTATGGAACTGAGACCTCAACCCATAGCGCTGTCAGCTCTGCTCTGCTCTCTGCTTTGCCCCACTCTGACGGGGTGTTTCGGCTGCTCAATCGGGTGGGCGCTTGTGTCAAGTGATTTAGCGAACTATAATTAGAAAACTGAGCACCTTTCCAGTGCATCTTCCATCTTCCAGCATTCTCAATTCACTGCCGACAGACTGACACAAATTTCCTCAATGGCAATGTTTCAATTCCTAGGGCTTCACTTTGTTTCCCTTTTATGGACTTCAAGTTGAAGTTCGCCTTTACTTTTGCTTTTGCCTTCCGTCGTAAATGCCGTAAGCTGCTTAAGTTCTTAAAAGAGTGTTAAGGCTTACATAAAAGCGGAGAAGTTCATTGGTCAAGTGGCAGTCCAACAATGACAATGCCAACTCAGGTGATAATCAATGAAAAATGAAGCTTAAGGCATCTATCAATAATAGTTGAGAGACAATCTATATAGAGTACTTTTTATACTCTTTATATTATATTTTTATTTGTATGCATTCTTATAGCACTCATATTTATATTCATTCACTTAGTAATCTATCCATCTATCTATCTATTCAAGTTCAAGATCGATTCATATCCACACATCAGCTGTTTCGTAATCTCAGGCGCAGAAAAACAGACGGTAGCGATAAACAGAGGGGCCTCAAGTTAGTTGTAAAGGGGTTTCTGGAGAGGAGGGGGAGCGATATATCGTATGGTGGTAGATCGTTGCAGGATTTCCAAGAAATTCCATTGCTAATAAAAATTATAAGTCAATAAATCGTAAAAACAAATAAACAGTCACACACACACACACAGACGCACACACTCACACCCGTAGCAGAAGGTTGGGAAAAATGAAACGCTGTTTCGAAAAAAAAATCTGAAGTCCAAGAGCTGAAGATCACGATCGATCGAAGTGCAAGCTAACCAGCAACCAAGAAGCCAAGCCAACCCAGGCCGAGTCAAGTCAAGCAACGAATGAACAGGTTGAGTTATCGCATTGCGCGATCGGTACACAAATCCCGAGACGTGTGCGCAGCAGGACACCCAACTAAACGGTCAGCGTTCGCCTGGGTTGAGAGTTCCGAGTTCCACAAGAAGAATCTGAAAAGGTGTTGATCATAAATTATCATTTAATTTACGCATGTGTGTGGCGTGTTGTTGTTGTTGTTGCTGGTGTTGCTGGTGTTGGCGCGAGGTCCAAGAGACAGACAGACAGAAAGACAGACCGACAGACTTGACACAGCTCGAACGCGAACCTCTCATCTAGCAGTAGTAGTAAAGTTGTACCCAAGCATTGTCCCATTGTCTACAACTATGTTTCGCTTTCAGTTTTTTAGTTTTTCGGTTTCGGTTTCGGTTTCGTGTTCAGTGCTCCCCTCCTTCTCCCCCACCCATACTTGTAGATCTTAACGATTAACCAAAAAGTCATCGTTCGCATCGTTATAAAATATTTTATCTTATTGCCTTTTGGTTTTGGGCCCGACTCGTCCCGGCCCCACTCACTCGAGTTGGCGTGTGGCGCATTTTATGCAGGCTGCGCTTTATTTTGACAGTTTTTAATAATTTTGTTGCTTTTTAATTGCCAAGCCACAAGAGATCCGAGTTTGATAAGGCTGCCGAGTCACTCGATGTGTGTCTATTGTTGCTTTCGGAATAATGGTTTCTATGTCAATTCAAAATATACTAACTACACTAGCTATTCAGTGCAGCCAAGCCCATGTATTGAATTTGAAAGGATGCCGATTTGAAAGCGAGATAGAAATTTGGTATTTTTGTACTTTTTTGTGAGTATTTATAAGGGATTTTTATAGCTCTAGACAATTTGAGTTTACTTTTTCTTATGTAAAAAAAAAAAATTATATATTATAATATAAAATACTCAAACTATATTTTCTAGTTCAATTTTTTATTGATTATATTTTCTTTCTTAGATTTTAAAAAATTATTCGGAATCTGCCTTAGAGAGAGACATTGAGTTGCGCCTTAACTATAGAAAAGGCCTGATCTGATCTATTCCAGCTTTCATTTACTCTAAGAGCTCTTGTAACGACAGCTTACAATTTCTTAGTCATGATCTCTCTCTCTCTCTCTCTCTAGTGTTCTCATCTACATTAGGCTTGATTTCTCATATTTCCATCTACGGCAGCCTTGATTTGTACCAGTTCTCCAAATTATCGTTGAATTATTATAATCAAAACTTGAAGAGAGCCGAGGGAGCGTGAAATCTTAGTTTGTAGTGTTATCCCACATTTAACCTTTGGGTCTAGAAACTGCACTAAGAATCGCTTTAAATTTAGTTATTTTCCTTGTTCAGCCAGATCAAATACAAATCTAATTCTTAGTTTACTTGTAAGTCCTAGCTCCAAGACCCATACCCATTTCCTTAAAATAAAAAGTTCTGCTTCCTAAATTGTTAGTTTTTCAGAGTACTTAGGCCCTCGTCTATTACAGCAAATTAGTAAATTTAATAAATTATATTATTAATCATTGCAAAACTCTCAGCTAATTCTTTCAGGTAACGCCCTTATCTATGACACTCATCTATCCATTCTTTGGCTATGTTCATTTCGCATTCGCATTCGCAATTTTTTCGCTGTTCTCTCGAACAAACGTTTCTGCTCAGGTCCAAGTCCCGCATAATCCGATCAGGCCGATTATTGCCAAGCTAATGAATCTGCTTAATGCAGCTCCAATAAGCAACAACAACAACAACAACGAGAACACAAACTTAAAGCTACAAAAAATCAATTGAGCAAACAAGTAAAAATTAATTCCTCATCACTGAGCAGTGCCCCCCCCCCCCCAAAAAAAGAAGAAAAACCAAAAAGAGTCCAAGAACTCTTAGCTGGGACCACACACGCAGAGCCAAAGTCTTGACCAGGCTCTGATGAGGTTTTAACCTCTTTTGCATGTTGTTCTTGTTGTTGTTGCTACAGTTTCTGTATTTTTGTTGTTGTTGTTGTTGTTGTTGCTGTTGTCATATATTTTATATAAACTCTATGTGACATTCATGTATTGAGGGATTGTCCTTGGGGGCGCAGCTACCGCGAAGGCTGCTTACTTATAATACCTTGTGAGAACTTTGAAATTCTGGCATAGCCGACTGTGTAATACTCGTTTGGGCAGTAAAGAAAGTTAAAATTGTAGAAATTTGTGGATATCATAAATTTGATAGAGGATTTATAAGGCTATACAGATATGAAATATAAAAGATGTACCAGATTTCAAGGCTTCTGATACACCTATATACCCTTTTCACTTGCTGAACAAGAAAATTGATGACTAGTACTATGGAAAGTGAAGTTTATTCCAATAGGCGTATCAGAAGAACCCACAATCAAAGTTAAATTGAAATATATACCAACATTGTAGTTACCTAAAAAACTTTAAAATTGTGAAATATGTAGATTATCCCAGTAGCCATATAAAAACTCACAAATATATATAGTAACATCCATAACAACTTTAAAGTTTCTTTAGCACCCAATATACCCATTTCACTTGTGGAACGAGTATATATCAGGGGGAAAAAAAAACTTCAATGTGTGTATATTTATTTTATAATGCAATCAGTTGAAAATACTCATCAGAGTATATAGGAATATGCCATTAAAGTAGGCGCTGTCTCAACCACCAACTCTGCCCTCCACTCTCCTTCTCTCTCTCTCTCTCTCTCTCTCTCTCTGTTTCTCCCTCTCTCTTTCTCTTTCACTCTCTTTGTCTCTCTTCTTCTGGCCCTGTTAATAAGTGTTGCAGTAAGCGAGCAAAGCCAACAACTATGAAATTCTGGAAATTTGATATCATTGTTTATATGCTGCTGCCCTTTTGTTGTTTGCTCCCCACTTTTGCTCGGCTGACTGAATGGCTGAATGGCTGACTGAACGACTGCCTGACTGCCGGACTGGCTGGCTGGCTGACTGGCTGGCTGGCTGGGCTAGGGCCACTGCCATGGCCAGGGCTGGGCATTTCTATCTCCACAAAAAAATTTAGCATTTCAGCCATTTCTCCGTATGAGTTTGGCTTTATGTTTGCTCAGCCTGTTTGCATCTAGATCTCTGTTTGCTTTGCTTGGGTGGATGGTTTCCTTTCTCCCCTAGCACCCATCATCGATTTTTTTCAGTTTAGCAATAGACGAAACTAAATTGCTGCTCCTTAAATTATTTGACAAAAATTTAAGATTCATTAAAGTCGGTTTGAAACTTAGGAAATTCCAAATGTTTCTAGAATTGAATAGGGGACGTCAAAAATTTATAAGTATTATTTTATATTTCAATTAGTTTGATCGCTTTATAAATGTTCTTTTGGGAGCAGCTGATAGTATGATAAAAATCAAATATGATAAAATTATGGATTTCTTAAAGCAAGTCCTGCGAAAACTTTATACAAGTTTAGTCTCTTAGTGCCTAAAATACCCCTTTTGAAACTTTCAACACAAAACATACTAAATACACGCATGTTTAACAAGAATAAAAACATATGAAAAGCTGATTAAGAAATATCTGAAGATCTAAACAATTCCAGGTCTATAAAATGCCAAATCAAAACAAATGCTGTACATTTTTATACGACTCCAAAATGATCATACAAAGCTAATTGGAATTATCATATAACACATATTTACACATACATATACATGTATGTATATCTAAACATATCTCATATTATACAAAGGCCACCCCCAACGCTGGCTGCAAGTGTTTTTCCCAGTCAACAGCAACAACAACAACATCGCAGATCTGCAGAGGCTGCAAAATGAACAGAATTGGCAATTATCAAGCACAGCAAGTGATGCAGACTAGCAGCATCAATGTAAGATGAATGCGAGATGAATCTACAATTACACGATGCCCAACAGCTGGGCTTGCGCCTGGGCCTGGGTCTGCCCATTCGAGATGCCGGCAAGTCTGCGCCTGCGCCGTATGTGGCCACCGGCGGGTCGACAGCTTCCAGGTCTGCAACTGGGATCGGCGCGGCTCGAATTGCGCACGAGTCAGCAAATAACTTGGCAGCCGAAGTGGGCGGCGGAGGCAAAAAGGTTGTAGGCAGGCTATACTGTAGCTGAAGCTGTTGCTGTTGCTGTTGCTGTTGCTGCAGCTGTAGCTGTAGCTGATCTGGCAGATTGTTCCCAATGATCTCTGGCCACAAATTTGTCGAGTGTGCGCTTAAATGTTTAGCATGGCCCTGGGACCCTTGTTGCCGTCGCCGTCGCCGTCGTTTGTCGATGTTTGTTGTCATCAATTTTTGTTGTTTTGCTTTGCTAAAACTGGTTCTGGCTACATTTGCAATTGGCTTCTCGCGACAAGATTAAGATTAACACACACATACACACACACACACATACATCGCATCGCTTCGCATCGCACTGCGCCGATAATGTCAGTTGCTCGAATTTCAAATTGCGCCTTGTTATCGCGCTGCCAGTGAATTAGCCATTAAAATGTCAGGACAGTTTAGCACTAACAAATTGAGCAACAACAACAAGAACAACAACAGCAAAAGTCAGAGAAGTATGCGTGCATGCCGCTGTGTGTGTGTGTGTGTGTGTGCGTGTTTCAATTCCCAACGGTGTCTGGAATTGGGCCAGCGCAATGAGTGTCTCGCTTCCACCCTGGCGCACGGTGGCGTTAAAAACGACACTTGAAAGTCATTTACAGAATCAGCCACAAATAATAAAAGTCAAGCTGCTTAACTTTCGATCAAAAGTGCGAGCGAGCACGCTATACAACACTCAAGCGGCGCACACACTCACACACACACATGCACAAGCGAAGACAGCAGGCGCAGCTCAAATAACTGAAATCAGATGCGACGGCGCTCTGTGGGGAAATGCACTGAGCAGCCAGAGTTAGTCCCTCTCACTGTTTGTTTATGTGCTTGTGGGCGCGAGCGTATGTGTGTGTGTGTGTGTGTATGTGAGTGACACCTTTTGTACGTGTTGTACTGCTCTAGCTCACGGCCACGGCCTATGCTGGAATATGAAACTGAAACCATTTATAGAAATGCTTGCGATGAGAGTAAAAATATTCAAGCAGACAATTTCCTTCCGGTTTTATTTTCAATTGCCCGCGCTGTCATTTGTCATTTGTTTATAAATACATACTTAACTGCTGTGTTGTTGTATATGTTATGCGTGTGCTGCTGTTGTTGTCGTTAGTGCAGTGAATTAGTTGGAGCAATTGACACATTTTAAATTAAACGTTTGTTGACAGCTCAAAACATCTGTTTTGCAAGCGAAGTTCGACAGGGTTGCCAGGGTGGCTTATTACTAAATAAACATACATGCATATAGTTATATAATATATGTAAATTATGTCATTTACTTATTATTTACGGTATTCTTCTATTTATAGCGGCTCTACGGACAAACAGCACTTGGACTCATCCAGCGATTCGGAAATGGAGGGCAACATGCTTTCCAGTCAAGGCGCACAACAACAACAACAGCAGCAACAACATGCTAATGCACCGCACCTCGCGCATCACTCACAACAGCAGCAACAGCAACAGCAGCAATCGCCCAGCAGCAGTAACAACAACAACAACAACAGCAACGGCAACGGCAACAGCAACAGTTTGCATCAGCATCAACAGCAACAGCAGCAGCAGCTGCAGCAGCATGTTGCCGCCGAGCAAAGCCTGCAACATCATCAGCATCAGCAGCATGTTGCCAATGCAGCGGCCGCCAGCAAAAGCAGCGCTGCTGCCGCCGCTGTCGCTGTCGCCGCCTCCCAAATGCCGCCCCTCTCTGCCGCCGTTGCCTACTCGCATCTGCACAGCGTCATGGGCGCCATGCCCATGTATGATATGGGCGAGTATCAGCACTTATGATTCTAGTTGGAGGCTGCTGCTGCAGCCAGTAGCAGCAGCGGCAACAACATCAACAATAACAGCAACAACAACAACAGCAACAACTGCCACAGCAGCAGCAGCAGCAGCACTAGCACTAGCACTAGCAATAACAACAGCAACAACAACTGCGAATGGCCAGCTATGCTGCGTCAACGCCAGCCGCGCAGCCTGCAACTGCAGCATCAGCAGCAGCAGCATCCGGAAAGCTTTTACTTCTAAAGCAGCAATAAGATAATAGAGAATCGCATACTATCAAAAGTTAGCAGCAGCAACAAATTTTATTTCATCAACAAATAGCAGCACAGCATTTTTTCAATATCAGCAAAACAGTTAAAAAACAGATACAAATACAGATACAGATATTTACAGTTATGTAGTAGAAAAGGCTATAGAGAGAGAGGATGGGCAGCAAAATCAGTTGCTAATTCTTGATTAGACAAAAAATTATGAATAACTTAAACTTCATTGATCTGTGTAAATAGCTAGGCTTTAGTTTTAGAGCGGAACGGGCTGGGAATGGAACGAAGACTCAATGCGATACGGCATGGAATGGAATCTTGACCGTTCTCTGCCCAAAAAAAACGCAAATGCAAATCAAATCGAAATGTGCAAAAATTATATATATATAAATATATAAATATAAATATATATAAATTCTATTAAATTATTTTCATTGTATTTATAATTATTATTTTTAAATATATATATGAAAAATATAAATACGTAAATATATTAAAATTGAATGATTTTTAAATCGTGTTGACACAACTG
The DNA here is from genome assembly GCF_018153725.1 of Drosophila mojavensis. NCBI lineage: Eukaryota > Metazoa > Arthropoda > Insecta > Diptera > Drosophilidae > Drosophila > Drosophila mojavensis. The sequence goes on along the minus strand of NW_025318906.1, from coordinate 16,209,933 downwards.
AAGGGTAAGAGTTGAAAATGGTCAACTTAGTGAACAAATATAGAATATATTTGACTCAGCTAGTTAAATTATCCCTAGGTTTTTGGAGTTTGATTTATGTCTATTCAAAATTAAATATAAAATTCTGTGTAAAAATTTAATTTATCTATCGATTTTTTTGTTGATGGAGCGAGGTATTACAGTTCTCAAAATACGCTGCATTTAGATCGACGTGACTGATCAAAAATACCTAAATTTATATGTATTCAAATATGTTCGATCGAACAGTTTGATAAAACATTTGACATTTTCCCACTAAGTCTATCTTAAAATGTCTTGCTCTCTCTCTCTCTCTCTCTCTCTCTCTATTTCTCTCTCTCTCTCTTCCTCTTCCTCTTTCAGCCTATATCTTCATTTTATTCACACAAATGTACAAAGGTATATTAAGACTCACTAAATACTTTGCTCTCAGCCTTCAGTCTGCTGCATTATCATACAAAAATCCATCTCTTATCGATACAGAGTGTAAGCACAGGTCTGACCGCAACACGTCCGAGCCACACAACACTAATCCGCGGCGACAGGTAAGCCCGCTAATGCTAATAGCCCCGGATAATGGGCGTCTGTCTGCTGGGCGCGCGTGCGTCTCGCGTGCACGTCCCACACGCGCCTCAGCAAAAAAGTCGCGACACATGTAATGAGCATGTTAATGGCACCAGCAGAGCAGACGTTGCTGCCGCATACTGCTGCCGTTGGTGACCCTTCATCATCATCATCTTCATCAACAGCAACACCTGGCAACGGAGGGCGGCGCTTGGCAACTGGCTAAATGTGCAAATGTTGCCAAGGCTGGAATCACTCAGCATTGAGGGTGGCTGCCGCCTGACTGGCTGACTGACTTTTTCCAGCTCTCGTTGATTTGCCGTTCGCCGCACTAATACACACACACAAATACATATGTACGTAGTGCACAGACTCCGTTGCCAACGCCCAGCCACCCCCATTAACTCCTCCGTCGCCATGGGCCTGCACACACGTGTCTGGCTGGCTGACGGCGTCTCTGATTGAGTCTGCGTATCTAGTTACATAATATTTTGACTTCTTTTATCTTGCGGTCCATATTGCACATAATTTAATTAACGGCCATAAATTGTGCTTTCTTTGTGTGCTGAGCTCTGAATTGTAAGATTTTAGATTCAATGTGCCACAGCGATGCTCATTAACTGCCCATGAAATCTGATTTGTACTCATGATCAGACTGACATCCACTAATATCATCCTTTCACTGTTACTCTTCTCGTTATCGAAATGATCTTATTTATAAAAATGCTATGCATATCATTCAAATTACTGGGAGCTTTGGGTAATTAAGATAATTATCTTATAATTTTTTTTTAATACTGACCCCATGGAAATATGAAAAAAACCTGGGGTCACAGAATCACACCAGGGTTTTTTTTAGTTCATCAGAATGTAACAATTTACTTGAAATTAATGGAAAGCTCCATCAAAATATATAATAAAAAAGTAAAGAAAAACAAGTATTATTTTATAATAAAAGAAAAGCAATATTAAAATATCAGTAATGAAATATGAAAACGCTCATAATATGGAATACTCAATAATAATAATAATAATAATAATAATAATAATAATTATAATAATAATAATAATAATAATAATACCTCCCATACATAAAAATTAATATTAACAATATAATAATAATATAATATTAACAATATAATAAATAATATTAGCAATATAATAACAATTAATACTAACAATAATTATAATAATTCCTATTTATTAGCAAATATTCGTTTTGCCAATAAGACCAATAAGAACTGCGTTTATTCATTGACTCTCATTTATGATGTTCGAATTTCCGTTCAACAAAATTATTGAAAAAACGCATTAAAATTCCATTCATTGCCCTCGCTTATGCCAAAACACAAAACAAAACTGCTCCGAGTACCTGCTATTCAAGCCAAACTATGCGCATCAGTGTTGACAGTTTAGCCTATTTCAGGCTAGATCTAGCCTATTTTGGAAGTGGTCTATTGAAAATAAGTATGGGTTGGAGTAGCCAGAAATTGGAGGTAGACTATGCTGAGGTACTAGTCCTTAAGACAGGTCCTGATCCTTAAGAGTAGTCCTGGTCGTAAGCAGGAGAAACTGCTATGTATACCATGCAATAATGTCAAATATGTCTGTATGTATATACGAATGTACATAAGCTATTTAGCATATCAACATTTAGCCTTGAGCAGCCTAATGAGGTAATCTGGTTTAACTATGCGTGTTTGATTGCCTATATATATTTGTTTATATGTCTGTACATGCCGATATATATTTATATATATTTTATACATATTTGTTTGTATGCCTGTATGTATTTCTGTCTCTGTCTGACTCCCTGTCCATCTCACAGACTGTCCCTCCGCCTGTCTCTTTGTCTCTCTGACGAAGAAGTGCTACAATAGATCATTCAAGTTCTCTATATGTATGCAGCATTATGCATTTCGTATTTATAGTTGAGTAAAACGAAGCTCGAATGCTCATAGCAGCAGAGAGCGTTCCCATTAGTCAATTAAAGCTCGATTGCAACGATCTCTACCTGACGTCGGGCTCAACATTTGAGCGCAACTTGTGCTGAGAGCGTAAGTGGCCCTACATAAAGGGCAGCAGCAGCAGAGTTTCTTCAGTCGCCCGGGGCTGTTAGAGGTCAGTAGTTCAGCGGAGTTAAGTGAAGTAAAGTGTGTGATCGATCAGCTAAGCATGAAAGACTTGGAAAAAAGAATTAGAAGAGATTCTTAGAGGAAATACTGGGAGGACTTTGAAGAAATTTTTAGACGAAATTTTATGAGCAAACACTTGGAGGAAAGACTGAGAAGAAATATTTGGAGGTAAGATAGAAGAAATACTTAGAGGAAATACTAATTATTGTGTGTCAAATTATTGTTTTTTTTTTTTATTTTTTTATTTCTTATTAGCAAAAACAGGTCACTGCAAATAATTTATTAAATATATTTGGTGCTGGTGTATTTTCTTAAACTTTTCATCTAATCCGCTATTTTAGCGGTTTTATCCTACATTTCAGCCCGGTTTAGCCTACTGTTATCCCCAATCCAACTTAACAGCTGGCAACACTGATGCTCATGTGTACAATGGAAGTGGAACACTCTGTATGAAAACCTGAACGGCTGCTGAGCTGCTTCCACGAAAGTGACAATATAAGGGGATTACAATTAAACGCGCTTCAGAATAGAATAAAAACCAAAGGCAACGGGACTCAATGAGCATTTCTGAATTGCCCACAAAGCAGATTAGAGCATTAATGGAAGTGTGTGGGTGTAAGTATATGTATGTGAGTATGTGTGAACTCCTATTCTTCATTTCTCTTAATCTGTCATCGACTGTCAACATTCAACATGGTTTTGACAGGGGAAGAAGCTAAAATTGATGTAAATGCCTGAATTTAAAATAGTAAAAATGTAGACTTTATTGTAAAGTATAAGTTAAGATTATAAATACAAAATTGGTGTCGGCATTTCCGACGATATCATTTGCGTCCTCGCCTGGCTGACTGCTTTTTGTTCGTGGGTCTCGCTCCTTCCTCCTCGGATCCTTCACTGGAGCCGGACGAAGGCGCTAGCTTCTTGCCCTTTTGCTGTGGTTTTTTCTGTGACTGCGGGCGACGCGCTGCGGGCGCCTCATTGCTATCGGAGCTCTCCTCGGAGCTGTCCTCCTCGGAGTTATCATCCTCGGAGCTGCTCTCTTGTTGCGCGTTTCGTCCACGTCTGCTGCTGCCCGCTGCACCCTTTCCTAAGCCACGTCCGCGCTGCGGTTTGGTTGATGGCTTCTTCGATTTGTTGCCCTTGGCCTTCGTTTCGTTGTGACCCTTGTCGGACTGAGGAGCATCCGTGCCCTGTTCGTTGACCTGCAGGCACTCGTTGAGCCGCGTCTCGAACTCCGTGATGACCGCCTTCAGCTCCGGCTTGGCCAGCTTCGAGGTATTGGTAATGATGAGCTTGAAGGACTGATAGACCTCGTCCACCTGCACCTTGTCCTTGAAGTGCTGCACGTTGTCAATCAGCTTCTTAATGGATCTCTCATTGTAGGTGAGCAGACTCAGGCAGTAGGCAATGTCGCGCCACTGGCGCTCGACGCGTGTAACGGGGAAACGCAGACACAGCTTCTCCACCAGCGTCTCGATGTGGCGATCCTTCTGAATGAGGCCCAGTATGTAGCGCATGACCGTGCGATATTTGTCCTCCTCCAGGTGCAGATTGACATCGCCCAACTTGGAGATGATGTCGGGCAGCACATTATACAATATGTTGGACTTGTTGGCAATCTCCTTGAAGAATTGCTGGGTGATATTTTTAATCTCGTCGCTCTCATCGACAATGCACAGAGCCAAGTCCGCTATTTGTCCCTTGACCCGTATCATTTCATGCAGAATTAGATGCGACAGCATCTTCACGGCGGTCAGGCGAAGTTCCGTATTCTCCTCGTGCAGCTGGGCATAAAAGTGACCCGTCCAGGGCTCAATAATGTTCGGGAAACGGAATGTCAGATCGGATAAGCCCACCACTGTATTGCACTTGATCTTCATGTTCTTCGTCATGTTTAGAATGTTCATGAGGAAGGACATGTTGGACTCGCAGAACTTGGACGAGACGGTCATCAGGCGCGCCAGTGCTAGCGTCGCAGCCTGTTGCAAATCCTGATCTCGATACTCGCCAGGTCGCTTACATATGTTGATGATAATTGGATAGATCTTGGACATCAGCGCATTCGGATCGTATAGCAGCATATCTTCGCAAATGGCATTGATCTCCTCGGCAATGTTATCCTCTGCCGTCGCACCCACTAGATCGTCATCCGGTTCCTGCTGCGGCTCTGCGGCAACGGTGGACAAGCGTTTCCTCGCCTCCATCGCAGAGACGTTCATTGTCTGGCGTCGCAGTGCGCTGCCCGCATCCTTCTTATTTTTTTTCTCTTCCAGCGCTGTCAGTTCCTCGCGATACTTCATGTTGTTGTACACATCCATATCCAGGAATATCATCTCCTTGATGGTCATGTAGCCAACGCAGAACAGAAATCGTGTAACCAAATATACAGGCAGCCCAACCTGTTGATCCTCGGCAACTTTAGGCTGCGACTGGGTCTGTGACATGGGCAAGGGCTGGGAGTGTGGAATGTCCGTCGTCTGCGTTTGCACAGGCTCCTCGGGAGACATTGACACCAGCCATTGATCGTGAAAGCGATCAATTAGCTCACGCACAATATTCTGAGCCAGTTCGTCGGGCGCTTGGCACATCCGATAATAATACTCGAACACGCTCATGCCCATGGCATCAAAGTCCGGCAATTGTGGATGGAAGAAGAAGCTCAGAAATAGCTGCGTAATTTGCTGCACGAATTTGGCATCGCTGGCGCAACGCTTATAATACTTTGTGTTGTTGTTCGCCTCGATGCCATTGACGAGGAGCTGCAAGCAGCTGGTGAAGATGCGAGGATCCTGCTTGGCACGAGCGCTTGTCGCTATATCCTCTATGATGGCCCGATTGGCCGAGACTATGGTTGACTTGGCTTGCGAGGCCATAATCAGCAGCTGCAGAGCCAAGCGGGACTCGTCGTTCGTGGTGCCCTCCAGCTTCAGCGTAAAGCGTTCGAACAGCACCTGAATAATGAGCGCATCAATGTCCTCGCTCTCCACCCATTCGGTCATTAACGTCTCCATGGCCGTGTAGTGTCCATACTCGATTTCCGAGAGAAACTTGGAGAGATTCTGCACCACCTTAATGGCATGCGCACGCTCCGTCTTATCCGTGGTGAAGAGCACCTTGCGGTAGGCATTGCAAACCGCATCACGTTTCTCCTTATCGGATGACCAGACCAGACTCAGCATCCGTTGCATGCCCGCATCTGTGCCATGGATGCCAAACAGATAGCCCGTGGTGAATAGATCCACGGCCTCAAACACATCTGTGTTCGTCTTCGACAGCAGCAGCTCCATAATTTTTGGCATGGCGGCCGTCGCCACATGCGAGAACTCGATGCTGTCCTTCAAAAACTCGACAGTTTTTATTTGCTTTTGCATTTCCTCGCTCTAAAAAGTTTATAATTAAATATAGTGTGAACTAATTATAAATAAATCAGAGCTTACGCTATCCTTGCAGCCATTGGCAAGCGAGATAAACGTTTTGAACAACGCCATAAAATATACACAACGCTCTTCCGGCTTCAGCAGTTGACTGGAAATAAAAATAATATTTAAATTTTAAAAAATATTCCATTAAAGCTATTATGAAACACCCACTTCAATTGTTCGTTGCCCGCCGCAAAGTCTGCTTTACGCACGAGTATTGTGGCATCTTTGTAATTCTTTTGCAACAGCAGCTCCAAAACCTTCTTCACTATCTCATCATACTCCTCCTCCTTGTTGAACTCCAGATCTGGAACTGATAACCAAATGAAAGCTAAGTAAATTGTGTTCAAGCTAAGCCACAAGAATCAAACTTACACAAGCGTATATTCTCCTCAATAATGGGCAACAGGTCCGGTGCAATGATATCCCATTCCTCATCCATCTTTTTGTATTGCTCCCGCTCCTTCTCTATCACCTCATCCAACTCTTCCATAACCTTAACTTCCTTCTCGTGGTTCTTCATCAATTCCTCAAGCTTCAACTTTCCCGAATACGGGTTGTTTTCGAGAAACGCCTTGATCAGCTGTATGGCGGACTTTCGCACCATTGAACTTTTATCCTCCAACCGACAGACCGCCTCGCGCAGCACTTTGACCAAAAAGCAGAGCGGTATTGCGTGCTGCGTATTCAGGTGATGCCAAATCTGTAGGACCTTTGATCGCACATGTGCCGAAACATCATTGACATGGTCCAGCAAATGATCGAGAAATTCGTTGCGCGCCTCTTTCATATCGTCCTCCAGTCCCTCAGAGGTCAGCTCGCCAACCACAGCATCGCCCATTATCTGGAGCACACAGTTGCGCAGCACATGCGACTCGCAGTCGAGCATATCATCGCCCAATTGGGATAGATGGGGTATCATCAGCTTGGGCGCAATGCTGGCGAACTCGGCCAGGAAATTGGAAAAGTTTCGCGAGACCGCCGTATCTGCTGTGTCCAGTGTGAGAGCTTCAACAATATCTTTCATCAGTATGGAGAAGACTGTTGAGATGCCGTATTCCTCGTGCAGCAACAATATGCCATTTGCTACGGCTACTGCCGCATGCTCAGTGCTGCGCAGTATTTGGAGTATGCGAGCCGGAAAAGTGATGGCGTGATTATATCGTTTGATGGCGATGCCAAAGATTTGGAAAACGGTGTCAATAATATGTCGGTTATCCGATCGCGGAGGAACGGACTCCAAAGTGCGATAGCAAATATCACACAGCATGCTGCAAGAGGAAGACATCGTTTCATCAGTAATCAGTATTAGAAGAATGGAAACTTTTCATACTTACGTTACAAAGTTTTCTTCGGCAACTGGAGGACTCCAGAGTTTCTCTAAAGGGCATTGTAGAATATTATAGAGCTGCACCAGAAACTTGCCACGCTTCACATCCCAATCAGGATACTCTTCCAATACCTCGCCCTGCTTGGCTCGCTTTTTCTGCTGGTTCAACTGCTGATCTCGCATCGCCTGGTGGACAACGAAGTCAATGCGCTTCACGACATTGACAAACAAGTACATGGTCATTTTGGTCAAATTTAAATAGCGCACACGATCGTGTGTGGACAGTGGCTCAATGCTGCTTAACAGCGGCGTCAGTTCTTCCCCTAATCTGTCGACGGTAAGATATAGAAGATCGAAGGCACGCTTCAGATTCCGTATGGCCGTTGGCTCATTTGCTGATGTTTCGATTACCGAATAATACGTATCAAAATGTTCGAATATATAAAATGGATCACGCTGGTGTAATTTACTTTTACATGCTGTAAACGGGGAAATGGAAGTTAGTTCTTTTCTGTTTACCGATTGTGCGCTTGAAATGAGCGCGCGCCGCTTCGCGCACTGAATATAACGCTTTACTTACCAAGCAATTGGTCTGGAATTTCGTTGGTAGTGTATACCTGTTGTACATAGTACTGATCGCCGCGTGAATTAAGCAAATCATTATTTTTTATTGGTAAAATGAATTGGAAATCGTGTGTTTCCTCCATTCTGAAATAGTTTGCTTAAAACTGACGCTTATTTTGTAGTTATGAGAGATGGACGCTGCTTGAATAGTGTTCGTAGTACGGCAACGCCATCCAACGATAGCAATCGAGCAGTCGACGACACATTTGACTAATCTATCGATACAAGGTTTATGAAGAATTTTGTAGCAGCACCAAGCAACGATAATAATCGAACAATCGACCACACTTCTAGCTATCGAAATACTTGTGGGCGCACGTTGTGATAGAATATAAAATACATCCAGTTATTCCATTGCATCGTAAATTTTAACTTCCTGACAGTATATAAAATACAATCATGCAATCTGGAAATGGTGGAAAACGTAAAAAACCAAAGAAGAAGGGAAGTCGGTTTTTACAAAATGCAAAGGGATTCGCCAAGCAGGGTATTTTCGGTCGCGGAACACATATTGATGATGAGCAATTTAGTTACTTCATAAACATCTTGGATGCCATGAAGGCTGGTCTCAGCGATGTGGAGGAACGAGGTTTGTACCAACTCCATAATACGTTTGGTATGAATTTACCAACTGATTTCTCTTTTACAATAGTTAACATGGCCAACAATGTATTTGACCAGACAAATGAGCAGGAAATTCGCTTAGCATCCAATCAAATAGTGTCCAAAGCTCTCGAGTCTCTAATTGGATTTGTGGACGCTCCACATCTAGAGCGCTACTTTATCAAATTTGGTGAGAACCTGCGTCCCATGTGCTCTGACCGTTTTGCATCCCATGTTCTGCAAAAGATGTTGGAAATAGCATTTCTTCGAGCATTGGGTAAAGATGCAGCACAGAAGCCAGAAAGTGAATCGGATGCTGCCAAACGACCAAAGCCCGATGCCGCACAAATCGAGGAACAGTACAATCTGGAGACCGAGTTCAGCGACGAACATCGTGAGCAGTGTCGTCAATTCGTGGTTCGCATCTCAAAATTCATGTTGAACAATCTGGAGGACTTTGTTTGGGACTCGTGCGCCACACATATCATGCGTACAGCCATACTCTGCCTAGTTGGCGTTCATGTGCCTAAAATAGCGTTCGAAAAAAGCGGCGTAGACATGGCCAAGTATCGAAAACTTTACACAGTTCCAGAGGAATGGCATGAAGTAATGAAAGAGTTTCCACAGCGCTTGGAAATGTGGCCACAGTTTCCAGACTTTCCTTACGAGGATCAGACGTCTGCCCTACTGGGTGCTATATGCATTGCTCTGGGAGTCGTTGATAAGAGCATGCTCAAGCATTTTGGCAAGAAAATCCTAATGGAAAGTTTTCTCAAGCCAAACGATGAGGCAAATCCTGACGATAATGATGAGCTAAAGGAAACTAAAAATGAAATAAAAGTTGACAAAGATAAAGACGAAGAAGAGAAATCGGCTACAAAAACTAAAGCCAATGCTGAAACTGAACCGCCACCGGAATCTGAAGCTGATGTGGTACTACCCAAAGTCTTCCACTACCAGAGCGCGATAATATTGCTGGAGACACTTCTGAGTGTGGCAGGTGCCAAGCTGCTGACACAGCTCTTCGCCATGCTCTTCAGCGGTCGCATAGCTCACCTGGCACTGCAGCGGCAAGCCAACTTTGCCGTGCAACGTCTGTTAAATAACATACATGAGGCGTCTGACCTCGAGTCAGCCTTTAATGAGCTACAACCGTACACTGAGGAGCTGCTCCAGAGCGGCTTAACTGGCGTAGTGTCTGCCTTAAGCGGCGCCTGCCTCCGGCTGGGCGCCAAGCAGGCGCAAATGATCGCCGCACTGCAGAGCGCTCTGCATGTGACCCGCGACAAAGAGAAGTCGAAGATGTTCTTCACCTGCCTGATCAAGCTGAAGCCGTATGAGGTTGTGGTAGACGATCAGTCGACCTTTGTCCACTTGCATGGCTCGCTGATAGCTCAGCATTTGCTGAAATTCAACAAGCCCATTTTCCTGGTCAACAGCATTCTGGAATTGCCGGCTGCGCAGCTGGCGCAAGTGTTCAACACGCCAAATGGCTCCCACATTGTCGACGCGTTCATGCAGAGCACATATATTGGCGAGAAGTCACGAGAGCGTCTCATCCGCCAACTGGAGGGCTTCTATGTGGATCTGGCTATCACACGGCATGGATCACGCGCCTTGGAGCAGTGCTTCAAGGCAGCCCAGGAAGCGCAAAAGCTACGTATTGCCAAGGAGCTGACCTCAAAAGCCAACATGACCAAGGGTTCGCCATTTGGGCAGCTTATCTATGCCAAATATCGTTTGGACACTTTTAAGCTATCGCCCACTCAGTGGCAGGCGAGTCTGAGCCAAAAGGTGGAGGAAGAGCAAAAACCTGAAAAGACGAAAAAACGGACAGCGTCCGAGTTATTCAAGGAAATTATTAATTAACTTGTTAGATTCAGATATACTTATAAATTTTTTTTATTACAAATATGTATGTAATAAATACATTTTAGCTCATTCTGAAGCTAAATAATATTTTATTGTATAAAAACAATTCAAAATAATTGCTATATTAATGTTAAGCGTAAAAAAATGTTGTTATCAACTCAGCTCAGCTCTTATCAGCTGAGCCACACGGCAAAGCAGCTGTTGATAGCTCAGTTTCACTTTTGGCTTCAACCGACAACAATCAACATGAGAGCAGAAGTTTTCTTACTATTATTAGCCTTTATTGGCGGCTCACTTGCATTTGGCGACGAGGCCATATTCGAAGACGAAGACATTTACAATCAGGCATTGCCTCCTGTGAACCACACAGGGCTCACGGTGCCCGGCACCAAGTGGTGTGGACCTGGCAATACGGCAGCCAACTACGATGATCTGGGCCGGGAGCGTGATACGGACAAGTGTTGCCGGGAGCACGATCATTGCGATGATATCATGGAGCCGCACAGCTCGATTCACGGTCTGCCCAGCAACACGGACTGGTTTCCCATGTAGGTGATTTGAAAAATCAATAGTTCAGCCAACCCATCTAACATTCCTTTCCTTTCAGCTTGAAGTGTAGCTGCGAGCAAAAGTTCATCAACTGCTTGCAGGCCGTCAACACGTTGACATCGAACACCATGGGTCGCGTCTACTATGCAACACGGCACAGATGCTTTGCACAGGGCTATCCCACCACCGGATGCAAGGAGTATCAGCTGGGCGCCGTACGCAGGCGCTGCATTCGGTACACGGTGAACAAGCGGGCAGCCAAACTCTGGCAGTTCTACGATATGCCATTCTATACAATCGCCAAACCCTGACCCACAGAGCTCTAATCAACAAAGTATATATACGCATATATATAAAATCGAAATACACTTTATAAAAACCGAAAAGCTTATCGCAAAATTGCGCCTGAATTCAATATAATTAATTCTCCTCGGCGCTGGGATGCGTGTAGAAGGCCAAATCATAGAACTGCCAGCGGTAAGGTTGAGATTCGTCCACTTTGTAGGTTAGGCAACGCTTCATGAATAGATCCCACTGCTGCTCCTCACAGGATGCGATTGGCGGCCCATAGGCAAAGCACTGATTTCTTGTACTGAAATATATGCGACCCAAGGCAGCCGACTCCACGTTGTGCAGCGAGCTCAGGCACTGTCGAAACTTCGATTCACAGGCGCAGGAGAAGCTGTTGGCAACGAGAGATGTATAGGAGCTGTAATCAGGGATCATTTCTCATCTCTCAACACTCACATGGGGAATAGGTCATTGTTGGTCAGACCGTGGAGCTCAGTGCTAGGTGAGATCTTTTCGTGGCAATTATCATGCGCCCGACAGCACATATCCAACTCCACATCAGTGCCCAGATCATCATAGCTCTCAGCTATATTGCCGGGACCACACCATTTCGTGCCGGGCACCGTTATGCTTAGACCATGTGCAATCGCTAGCATCGCCGCCAAGGCAACAACTAAAATCTGAGCGGTCATGTTCAATTCAAGAGCCGAATTTATACTAATCTAAGAGGAAGACGAGAAGCTGTCGCAGCAATACGACATTTTTAGTGAAAATACCCCGAATCGCTGATGTTTCCAAAGTTCAAATTGCTTTTCGTCTGTGACGCTATACGAATGCTGATTAGGCTTAATTGCGACAATGGGTGAATTCACTATCAATAGTATTCGCATACCTTCTTTTTATATTATATACTAAGAATATTTTATACATTTGCATGGGCCATATTATTGCCCAGCGCACATTAAGAGTAATAAATTAAATGGGGTGATTAATACTTGAACATTTTTGCATTAGTCATTTTCTATACTAGAGTTAGGATTTTCATATTTCAGATCTGATTGCACTTGTTTAAACCTCGCTTTTCTGACGATTCTGCATCACCTGGCGAAGCTGAGGGAAGGTGCTCTTCGTCTGTGGTGGATGGAGACGGGCACACAACATTGTGAAGGGTTCGTAGAGCGACGGACGTTCCATAACATTGACGGTGTAATGCTTAATGCGTTCACGTTGACACCAATTGTTCGCTCGATCCATTATGGACTCGACCGGAATTGGTGTTGCGGGTGGCGTATCCTTTTTGCTGCGAGCCCGAACATTGGCCAGGACAATCACAGGCACTTCTTTCTTTTCCTTGTGCTTGTCTATGTCGCTCTTGATGTCCGCCAACATATCCAAGCTACGTGGATCTGTTGGATCATAAACTAGCACAAAAGCATCGGGAAATTGCAAATAGTGACGCGGCAGCTGAGCTGCTTGTTCGCCCTGTAATCCGGCTGTATCGTAGATTCGCAAGGTTTCCCGAGCGCCACCACGTCCTGTATCCACACTCGCCACATATATATCCTCGATCGTTGGATGCAGCTCCTTCAAAAAGATCAATTTATGTAGATAAATATGTAGACTGGTAAAACATATGGACAAAAAAGTCATGGCCCACTTACTGTTTCGGTGTTAACATTCCCATATACCAATTGTTCGATTAGTGCAGTTTTCCCGACATTTTTCATACCACATACCAGAACTTTGCCAACTTTTCCAATTTTCGCATTAAGCATTTTTACAAATTAAAACAATAAATAAACAAATAAACAAACAAGAGTGCCTACACTTTCTCAACATGAACAAGGTGTTGCCATATTTTTTAATCATAAGAATTTCGACATATCGATAGATAAATAGATACATCGTCAAATAATTAAAAAGCACCTCTGTGTATTTTGAATTGGAAAATATAAAAACAAATAAAAAGAAAATACATATATCGTCAGTTCAAACATATTTATTATCACTTATGTATATAATATATATACTTAAGTTCATATTAAAATATTTTATGTGCTTAACTTTAATAATAAAATACAGTTAATCGTATATTATTTCTTAGTTTAATAAAATTGTCATCTTATTTATTTTAATTTCTAAATTTTAAATTTGTTCTCATACAGCAAAACGTTGCAAAACGACCAAACGACTCTTACGACCATCGTATTTGGTATCTTAACTTCCTCAAGTGTATGCGCGTCTTAAATACAAAATCCCAAATGGGGCTGCTAATGCCATAACCGAGATCTTGGTGGGAAAAGTGATGCTGGTAATGATACCTTTTCATGCGGTACAAATGATGACCAGCCGACGGATTGCCATAATGTAGATAATAATGTATCATATCATAGCACAGGTATCCTAGAAGAGCACCCGAAAGCACCAAACGGGGATGATAATTTTGTAGAATAATGCTTAACGGCGTGTATATAACGACAGCAATGATAACTCCAGGCAACGGCGGGAAAACAAGACGCATCGAATCAAATGGGACTTTGTGATGCAGTCCATGTATCAAGAAGTGAAATGTGCATAGCCAAGGTCCACTGTTGCTTGTCAATCGTACATGAAAGACCCAACGATGCAATGAGTACTCCAGAAGTGTCCAAAATATCACACCAAAGACCAAATGACAGATGACTGTTGTGATCTAATGGAGAGGATAACGTTTATATATGTAAGTAATAAATGTAAATGTCAATAACTTACTTCTTTCATATTGTGTGAGTTTGCTTGGACCTCATCCCATCCGCATGCAATAATTGTTGGGATCCAAAACATTGGTACCACCCACCAAGGCGTTTTCGTGCACATTTCCAAATACCAAGGACCAAATAGGCGCAGCGGTCTGTCGACTGGTTTGTGTACCCATTCGTCATAATGCTTTGTTATTTTTGAAATTTGTGGCAGCATAGCTTTCGACCAGTCCACGAGGTGCTACAACAACAAAAAGATGAAAAGTTGATAATAACCGTTATTAGTGAGCCAGCGGCTTTTCGATACTTTCAGAAGGTGGCCATACGTTTTTTGACTATTTTGCCTATCGATATATGTATATGAAATCAATCAAAAGTTGGCGTCTCAAGCAGCTGGTTTGTTTTACTTCAAAGCTGACATTTGAACGGATCGGTTGGTTTCATTCCGTGTAAGCTGACAAACACGGTAAAATTAAAATTGTGTCAATATATATATCAACACATATTTACGTGTTCTGGCTAACCAAAATTTAGCAGAAACATGTCGAACACCACAGTACGTGCCCCAATACCCACATTGCAAGGCATGTTTTCAGTGCCGCGTAAGTATAGCTTTTCCCAAAGAGCCATAGCAACCATAAATAAATATGAATACAATTTGTCCATAGGTGTCACACCAGGACGTAATTTCTTAAAGGAGAACAAAAAGAGCTTACGTTCATTGGAAAAGACAACCACTGAGAAGCTTGCTGCTAAAAAGCCAGTACGTCCCAAATGGATGCCCCCGCTACGTCGCACTGCGTCCGAGGTGCGTGAGGCGCAGCGCTGCGATTCGGAAAGATTGTCTTCACGACATGTCGATGATGAGGTCTGCTTGCTGCGTCCTCAAAAGAACACACGCTCGCAGCATAGCCTGGACAAGCCGCAGCCAGACGCACGTGAATCACAGAAAGACAAAAAAGCTCGTCCAACACAATCGAAGTCGCAGTCGCAACTGCAACCAGTTCAACAAACATATCCACCGCAACCACAACAACAAATGCAAACAGCTCAGCAATCATCGAAACGTTGTCAGTCATGTAACAGCGAACACAGCAGTGGCACCAGCATTGCCATACAGACAGACGACATCACGGATGAGATTTATTTAACCAATGCACTTAAAAAGTAAGTTTATCTCTCTATTTATAGCAAACACAATGCGAACTTTCTATGAATGTATTATAGGTGCAATCTTGACAGTAAGACCGCATTAAGTGAGGGGCGTAACTATCGCGACGATGCTAGACCCGATTATGATTACGATCAAAACTATGATCAGTACAATGATGAAGACGAACAGCCACTATCAGCTCGATCCAATGAATTTGCCAAACAGCGTGCCTTAGATATTGATGACAACGAAACCATGCCCTTGCCAGAAATTGAGAATATAGGCTTTGAGCATAATGATGAAGAGGCACCATTGAGTGGACGCAGTCGCGAAACAATCGCCACCGAGGCTTCAAATATGACCATCAAATCAAAGCGTCGCAGCGAATACAAGTTGGGCTGTGAGTATAACATGTAAATAATCATTTTGCATCTTGTTTACTAGAGTTGCTTAAATGTTTTTGCAGCACGCGATGATTTGCGCTTGCCGCGATATTTGGAAAAGGAGAAGCGCGAGAAGGCCCAGGCCAAAGAACGTGCAGATTCACGCGATCCCGACTGTCCACGTGGTCACGTCTTGATGAGTGAACCGGAACGTCTCGCCGCTTTGGCAGCTGCCCAAAATCGTGAGTTGCCCATTGCGATTCAATAAATGCAATTCAAATCATTTTTCGCTTCCATATTCAATTTGCAGGCTTTGAGTTGCTCATTAACGAGTTGAATCACATGCCCATGACTACTCAAACTCTACGAGTGCGTTCACGCAAGGCTGAGATCGATAAGGAGCTGACCTCCGTCGAGGACGAGATACGCATTTACTCCAAAGCTAAGGTCTATGTGAAGGCAGCTAAATCGCGAAATCTCTAAGACAAAGTCGAATTGCGTTAATTGTTTAAAATCAATCAAAGAAAAGGATCTCCCACTCCAAAAAAAAAAGCAATATCACTTGGTCTCTGGACAAACGTGACCAATTTGGATAAAACTGGACCAAACCTAGTCTTTAATGTGTTACTAATAGTATTTATATTTTTTAAACGAGCTTCAGATGACAATTGTAAAGAACAAAAAAATGGCATATGGACTAGCATGTAGAGAAACAGAGAAGAGTGAAACGAACTATGAATAAAGAGTGAGATGAGTGAAGTGAGTCAAATGTAGTCGTATTTTATTTATCTATTCGACCTCACACTCACCTCCATGCTCTCATCCAACTGATTGTTGTTGCTGTCCTCCGAATTTTGTGCCGCTGACTGCTGAGCCAGCAGCTCAACTCCATTCTCCGCCAGCTTTTCCGCCCTGCGCTCATTCGCGCTATTCTCTCCATCGTAATCCACTTTGTACTCGCGCATCAGGTACATTGCAGCATCCGAATGGGGTGGAGCTTTCATGAAGCGCGATGTCATATCGATCTGATTGAGACCCTTGAGGGTATTTAGTCCGCCCGGATGCTTGTGCAAAAAATTGGTTAAATCATAATACTGCTGACGGTATTTGACTATACATTTAGCTTTCTCCTCCGACTTGTTCCGGGCAACCATCTTGATGGGTTTCCAAATTGCAACTGCAACGGAAATTGTTCATAAAACAATTATTAGCTAAAAAAAAAAACTATTGTCATCGATTTCAATCTATTTAATTAAATAGCTGCACGAAATGTAGTTCAACTACTAATATTGTAATTATCAAGTGCAGCGACATAATCCGACTGATGATACAATTAAAATTGTACTCATTTCTGGTTGGTTAGCAAGTTCTACACCACCTAGATGTATAAATATACCCGTTAGATTAGATATATGAATGTAATCCAGGTGTTTGTCAGCATGAATAGTCGATAAAACTGCGACTTTCGTTTTGATAAGATAGCAGACACAAAACTAGAACTGAACCTAGTTTTATGACTTTCATATTTGTACCAATCCTATTTATGGCCACTGCTATCAATAACGCTTTGATAGGATAGCTATTTCGACAATTTAATAACATTTACATTACATTCGTTACATTGCTGAATACATTTTACAGGAACACAGAATTTTATTGTTCTGTAAGAAGTAAATATTCTATGAATGCTTCTGATTCAAATGGTTTTCTGGCAAACTTTCCAATTGGGTATATATTTGAATAATTCAATAAATATTTTTAGAGTATTTATATGAGGCTAATAAATAAAATATAAATAATAATATAAATTTCTATATGTAGGAAATAGTCTTTTATGATATAAATAATTTCTGAGTAAAAAGTATATTTTTGAGGGTATTAAACAATATGTATACAAAATATGGTTTTATATATTTTAGGAATTTAATGAGTATATTCTTAGTAAAAAGTATTTTTATTCGGGTATTAAATTATAAAATAGTATAAATTCCAATAAATAAAAGAGTTTCTTTGAATATATTCACATATACTTTTTGAGTTATATGTATATATTTATATATGTGTATATTCCACCAAAGAGTATGCACACTAATAGATAAACTATATATGCCGAAATCTAGGTGTAACAGAAAAGTTGGGGAGTTGTTTGTTTGGGCCTGATCGATATGAGGTTAAAGTCAGCTTGTAAGCCCCAAGTAATACCCATAACTTACACGTAAGCTTAACACCTAGTCGATTTGATTTATTTTAAATGTTTGTGTTTGTACATTAATGTTTATTTAACAATCTTTTATGCTTAACACAAAAAAAAAACCGCTAAGCTTCGTAGAAACAGGCAGCGGCTACAAAATATGACTAATGAAAGGCAGCTTAGGCTCTGCACCGAACTGAACGAATAAGCTAGCCGAAAGGTGAGAGAAGCGGAGCGAATGGCGCTAAACTGTCTGCCAATAATACGATATAATATTAGGTACAACTCTTTTAGACACTGTTCAGCTCTCAACTTGCCCCAAAGCCTCCCCAAGTCAAAAGTGATTTGGCTTATACTTATCATATTACTATGTCTAAATTATAGATATATGTATCTAGCAACACTTATATAGATTTTATATCTTAGTATTCTTGGTATTCTTTAAATATATTGTTAAATTATTATTGGATATATTTCAAGTTTCTTAATTTCCCTCTAATACTTATCATATTACTATGTCTAAATTATAGATATATGTATCTAGCAACATTTATATAGATTTTATATCTTAGTATTCTTGGTATTCTTTAAATATATTGTTAAATTATTATTGGATATATTTCAAGTTTCTTAATTTCCCTCTAAGTACAATCAATGAATTCATAATAGGATCAACCCCAGCGATTTACTGATATGTTAACCACAACTATAAAACCCATTAATTTACATAGGCCTTCATAGGCCTTGCAGTCCTTAAGTCATAAATTCCGCAGTATTTCTAAGCGGTCTGCCCTGTTGGTAATAAGCCCAATTAGTAATTACTTAACTAATAATTTGCATGTGAAAATTTGCAAGCTGCGGCAACCATCAATACCCCCGCGAAGAGGGGTTGGAATTGGCTCAGACGGTGCTGGAAAGGCATGCCGTTCGGTCGAGGCCCATACTACATATGCATGTGGCATTCCTCTGAATATAGAACAGATGTTGTTTTCAGCTAGTGCCACTTGTAAGACTATTTGATATTGACCTCTATTTGACTGTATGTGGTGCAGTCTCATTCCAAATACAAATCCATTGCATTTATAGAGATATCATTCCCTTTCAATAAATGCCATCAATTCCCCTCGTGTTGATTCTTATTCTGAATAACAATTCTATTCATTCCATTCGTTTTTATTTCATTTGTATAATTTCTGAATTTCAATTTCATTCATTTCAATTCTCAATCCCATTTCATTTATTTTATTATTTAAAGAACTTTGACTTTAATTATTTTCACTCTCGATCCAATCTTTTTAAGTACTAATAGAATTACTATTCCAATTAAAATTTCCATTTTATATTCATATTTATTAGAATGATTGTAATTCCATTCATTCCTGTTCCAAATTTCATTTATTCCTATACCCCATTTATATGAGGCATTATATATTATTATCCATCCATCCGTTCTCTTTTCCACTTACTCACTCTCTCAATCACTTTCCTTAAAGTGCTACGATTCCTTTGATTTCCTTTGCCCATTCCAAAAGATTTGTATGCTAATATAGTTTCAATTCCAATACGTCTCAACCCTGTTATTATAGAGTTATAATATCAATCGTTCCCATTGTAATTTCCATGAATACTAGAGTTTTGGCTTTGATTTTTTTTTTCTTTGTGTACGCGACAATGGGAACGTACAACCCAAAAGGTTACCTCTTTCACAAAATGCCGACCATATATACATATACATACAAATATGGGCATATATTATTCTATATGCCCATATAGTTGGTATGTGTGCTAAGTAAAGAGACTTGCAACTTATCAGTTATCGCTCTATCGCTGATAGTGCGCCATGTTAATGCCGCGTACCGGGCAGAGAGGGTTCTGTCGAAGTCCACGATAAACCCAAACTAAACATGGGCAAGGTGTTTCCATGCTGATAGGCCTCCATATAGTGGGCTTGACTCATGCCTGTGGAGTGTATTCTTTTCCATAATCTATTGATTAATAGGCATAGACAGCAACTCCGCATTTACTTGATTTTCATGGAGCTTCTATGAATGCTTATCGCAGGTATGTGTTTTTTTGGACTTGGTATGATTTAGTTATTGTCATATCTCTTCCTCGGTTTCGCTAGCCTAGCTATCATCATATCAGTGCACTGCTCGACAGGTGTGCGCAGGTGTGTGTGTGGGTGGGCGTTTGGCTGTGTGCGTTGCTTCTGCCAGCTGAATATTATCCATTAACGCGTCTCTTTGCACTTGCCACCGAGTGTCAGACTGGGTGACGGGTTTGCTCTGAATTTATGGAATCGCAATGTTTAACATGTTTCGCTCTTATCGATGTATCTTATCTGTTGCGTTCGTTGTAACACTTATTTTAGTGTCGCCTCTTATTATTTTAACTAATTTTTCTAATCGTATTTAGTTTATTAGCTTTTACAGAGGGCAATATTACGGAACTATGTATAAATTGTTTTTGGAAATTTCAGTTTATTTTGTAATAAATTCATTAGGTTTCAAAATGGCAAAATTATTGCGAAATTAGACATTTGAAACCCTTATCTATTTTTTCTATTAACATTGGCATTCTTTTGATTTATTATATTAAATTTAAAACAAATTTCTTAGATAGGGAAATTTGATTTTTATTTTAAAATATTTTGAATTGGTTTCAATATAACAAAATTGATCAACTTAAAACTAAAATGTTAAGTTAAATTTCAAATTAATTTATTCATCATTTGTTTATTCAGAATTTATTTAAATTTCATTTTGATTTGGGAAAAATATTCTTTAGATTCACTTAAGTATTTGCTGTTTTATAACTTTATCAGCCAAATAACTAAAGTTATATTAACTATATTTCAGTTCGTTAACAAATTTCACTTTTTAATTTCTAAAAGTGCTGTACACATAGAAGTAAATTATATCTCATTTATGCACATACCACTATGGATAATATATGTATATGTATGTATCTATAGAGCTGACACTTATCAAAGTGCTGCGAGATCAATTATTATTACAAACAGCGAAAAGCCGTAAGAAATTAATTGGCAAATCTAATCAAACGCGTTTATTTGTTTAGCTAAATATTGCGTATACGCGTCGTATACGTTATCTTGAGAACGAACATCAAACCAGCCCAACCAGCCGACCGCACGCAACGCAAAACAACTCGCAACTAAAATTGAAATTGAATATGAACGCCCAACGGTTTGAAGGAACAGCGGACGCTATTCGACGTCAACTGTTGACGCCGGCAGCGACGTCGACTGCGATGCCCGCAACTATTATCTTTGCTTAGTATAAATTCCCCCAAAACAAGATTAACCTGCCGAAAAACCTTATCAGCAACTATATACATATATGTAATCCACAATCTTGTTTGAGCGGCCCAACACAGCCGGTTTCTATTTATAGAGAACCACCCCTTAGTTCTTACTCGAAATTCGTATAGAAATATTCTTGTTATAAGAGTGAAGTAAATAATTTTACGTAATATTTAAAATTCCAGATATACATAAATTGAATGTTTAAACTGCTTTAAAGTGAGTCACACTTTTAATGATTTCTTGTCTGATAATAAAGAGTTTCATTACCATGATTAGCGACTGCGACAAGAACAAGTCAGAGTGATTCAAATCAAAAAGGGATTTTTCTAATCTATATATAAAGTGGTATGTGATTGACAAAGGGATACTCTGTAGACCAGCTAGGAAGTTAGAGTTGACAAAGATTTAAATTTTCTTTAAATATATCATTTTAACTAAGAAATAATATTATTAAATTCATATTTTATTATATTATATTTTATGTAACTTTAAAAAGTCAAGTCTGTAAATTCAAATTAGCAACAATTTTTCAAAATTTGGGTATAAATATCTGAAAATACTTTGCACAATATAATTATATTTACTATATAGAATATAATATATTCTATATTTATATTTTATATAGTATATTCTATATAGTATATCATTGATACTATCTTGACTCTCAATTATCACTCTCTCTATCTCTCTCTCTCTCTCTCTAACTTTCGCTTTCAACATTTGTAATCAGCACTTTCATGCTTCTCATACTGATAAGCATTTCGTATATATTTATTTATTTATCTTTGATTAAAAAACTCCCAATAACATGAATCACATCTATTGCAATTTCCTAATAATAACAATAAAATCAATTATGGGTTACTGGGTCAGCGAACTCACTTTTAAGGTATCTGCGATTAATAGAGATCTTAAGTTTCAGTGCCGCACACAAGAATACTCAATGCCACAAACCACATGCATAGAAGTGAAGCGAAGTACTGCTCTAGTGGATATTGATTAACTAGATGATACCCTGTCTACAAATAGTTTAATTTGTCTTAATTAAAATTTTTAAAAATCTTTATATATATTTTAGAAATATTCTATATTCTATATTCTATATTTCTAGAAATATTCTAGAATAAAGCTGAGCGTTCTCTAAAATATTCCCGGTTATAGTTGACACTCTTGAAGATCATCATTTCCTCTCTGCACACCTCATACAACACTTGATTGACTATGCCAATATTCAATGTCTCCATGTCTGGCATTCCCACGTAACCTCCCGCACGTCCTCAAGCTAGAGTACATCTGTCTGACCGACAGTCATTTGCTTTCAATACAAATCTCTGACTGCATAATGTATTCCCAATTGAAGTCCAATAATGATTAGCAGTTAATCAGGGCAACGTTAAGCACGAGTTGGCCTTTGGCTGAATAGAAATCCCCTGAAGGCCGTCTGGTGAGGTAAATGAAAGGCGTATGTGCGTATGTGGACACGTGTGTTCATATATCTATATGTCCTTTGACATTTTTGCACGCACGTCAAGGTCCTGGAGGCATGTAAGCTTTTCCTGGTCGAAATTATAGCAAATCCTTCAAAGCCCAGAGCCCAATGCCTGCCGTTTCGTCAGGGGACACACCTCTTACAGTTTTACGAAATTTATGCGTTTACACCCAAATAGAAGCACACATGTGACATACACACAGACACACTCAGTAGCTGTCAGTCTCTGACTATTTGACATTGACACGCCAAGCCTTTTCGTAGCTCGAGGTACGCCTCCTGCCCAATGGCTAGTTCGAATCACCATTAATTACAGAGAACACACATGAGCATGAGGTAGGAGCCTCAGATATACTATAGACCTGGGTATCTATGTATGTACATATCTACCACTAACGAAATAGATCTATAGAAATTCATTCGGCTCTACTCTTGAGTGCATTCAATTAGCCCGCCTTCGCCTAATTAAATGCAAGAGGTTCAAGTTGAAGTTGGATTGATTCGTGTACTCGTATTCCCCATGGATTTACTAATAATTACCAATGAGTCCCATTTCCCAGTTCCCATGTTAAATGTGATAAACTTATCAATCAAATAAATTGGCTCAGCTCAACTTGATCGGGTCTAGACTAGGTCTATGTGTGTATCTCCCAAATGACTAATGCTCCATTAGCTGATGGAACTACATGTAGTAAAAGTCCCTCCATCTAATCAACTGGCTGATTCATAGAGTGTATTGAAACATATGAAATACCCAAATCGATAAAAAAAAAAAACACACATTGTCTTGATAACATATAGAGAAAGGTAATATATTTAATGCATTTATATGTATATAAAATATATATAAATATATAAATATTCTGAAGATATGCTGCAAGAAATATGAAATTTCTTATCTTTTCCATAGCTATAGGCGTAATTGAGCGAATAAGATGGAAGCTATAATTTAATATTGCAACAGGGATCGAAAGAATTGATCTATCAAGTAAAACTTGAGATGAAACTCCCAGATTAAAGATTAAAGAACTATTGTTATATTTGAAATTTAGGGAAGAAACGACCTTTAAATTGACAACTTATTAAGCTGATAGCAAAATCATTATTATGCAGTGTTATTTGTCACTAGGTAGCACATTTATAAGAGACTAAACAGAGCATACATTTAGGCTAAAGCCAGAATGAAATGTGTGTAATATAAAATATTATGACTAAGAACTCACAAGAATGAGAATAATACTAATGAAAGAGAGAGAGAGAGAGAGAGAGTATGAAGCAGAATTTCAGATAACGAGAGAGGAATACAGAGAGAGAGAGCGAGAGAGAGAGAAAAGGGGAAAACCGAAATATAGGTAAAACAGAGAGAGAGTGATTTATAGATAAACAGCCAGATCGAGAGGGAGAAAGGAAACAAAGGAAGCGACAGAGAGAGAAATAGAGCGAGAGGCAGATTGAAAGGGCGATACTTGCAGAAATAGGTCTATCGTATAAGAAAATTTTTGGTGTAAGAATTGTACTTGAAACAAAACTTTTATTTAATTAAATAAGCAAAAAATTTCAATTTGTATTTGAAAAGGGAAACCCTGTTGAAAAGGTTGAAGATATACAATAGATTCAAAGGGACATGCATAAATACGTTTTGTTAACATTTTCTCTATAAATTAAAGAGATAATAATAATAAATAAAGTTAAATAATAATTTTAATTCATTTCAAACTATTTTCAAAATACTCCGCTTGCCCCTGAATTGTTGAGTCTAAAATTTAGAGATTAATCCCACTAGCATTGATATGTCTACATTTATAAGTCAAATAGCATGTACACATATTGATTTAATAGCATATCTGAGATATGTTACATAGTTCGCAAGACAACTATAATACTCAATGCGAAGAGTTCCTACCCTAAATCACATCAATTGTGCACATATGGACAAAGGCATTCAATGCTGATTGATCTGTATACAAAAATTCCTAAAAATAAGTACATACGTTATACATACCCACATATGTACATACATATGTATATATTTCATAAATATAGAACGATTGGCATACAACAAAGAGGTAGGTGGTTTTGAAATTTATTTGATATATTTGTAGCTTACAACTAGTTTGTAATTTAGCAAAAAGTACACATATAATAGACGCATATATATGTATATATTGATATATATACATATGTACATATATAGACTACTCAATGGCCGTTGCCATTGGCGGCCAGCTTGGTGCCATTGCTGTGTCCATTGGCATGCAGCTTGGCGCTGGACTCCACCGAGCACGGCTGGCCAAGCAGCTTGGCCTTCTTCACTGGCGGCTCATTTGTAATGCTGGTAAAATCAAACTGCAAGCAAAGCAAAGGTTCAATTCAGATAAGCAACAAGTCACGAATCGAAATAGTTCATTCCATCATACCCGTTGCTCCAACGACAAATGCGAGATGGGCGGCAATCCGATGCAGCCGCGCAAGATGTTCTCAATTGCGGCCCGTTGCCGGAACAGGGAGTTGACCACCTGCGAGCCAGTCGGCACCAGCGGTGCCTTGCACAGGTAGCTGAGCAGCGACAGCACCGGCTTGAAGGGCACCCACGGTGCCAGCTCCTTCTCGGCGCTGCGCAGCTGGATGCGCGCGCTCAGCTCGGCCAGGATGACCAAATCCAATATGAGGGGCGTGGCCAGCAGCGAATCCTCGCACGTGTTGTGTATGACCAGAGTGTTGTGGCCACCCATCATAATTTCCGAGGTGTACTCATCCATAGCACGCTTGCTGTCGCCCACATAGGGGACGTACTTGATGACCACCACGTGATCCGGATGCTCGTCAGGTTTATATAGCACGCTGTTCGATGCGACCATATCATCGACTACATTGCTCTTGGAAATCTAAAAGAGGACAGATGAATGAGTATGTGAGAGAAAGAGAGAGAGATAGGGAGAGAGAGAGAGAGAGAGAGAGAGAGAGAGAGAGAGAGCTTGGTGTAGTTGCTTACCTCCTTTGAGCGGAACTGCTGTGGAGCAGAGAGATTCTTGCCATCGTTGTTGCCCAGATGATTGTAGCTGACAATGGAGACGGGCTTGATGCCCGCGCCCACCAGAAAGTCCACCAAAACGGACTTAATCTTTGTCTGGCCCGACTTGAAATCATCGCCGGCAATAAAGACGCGCTGCTCCTCGGCCAGCTCAATGAGGCCCGGCACAAATGTGTTCTGTGGCGAGCCATTAATGTACGTGCACTGAAAGAAAATGAGAGGAACAAGCAGTTGTAGGTATGTCTCAGATTCGATTCGCATTTACTTACGCCTTCGGCAATGCTGGCCATGGCAAAGATCGTTGATGGCGATATTTCCGATTTGTTGGCCTTCAGCGAAGCCTGCAGCTCCTGGCTGGTGGTGTTCAGACCCGGCAGCACCTCGCTGAAGCGCTCCGTGTTGGCTGTCCAGAGCACAATGACCGTCTCCACGCCGGAGCGCTGCTTGAAGTCACGTATGTCGCGACGCACCTGCTCATACTGCTCGAACTTGGTGCCCTTGATGAGATTATCGGCGCGATCCAACTGATTGGCAGCAATGAAATCGGGATCGTAAATCGATGGGCGTGGCTTCATGGCGGAGAGCTGCTCGTACAGCTGATCCTGCAGGGCCACATCCAAGACCTCGGCACGTCGCATGGCATCGCCCAAATGCTTACCACTTATGTCCCAGCCATCGACAATAATATCATTCGGCTCTGCCATGGGCAACAGCTCCTTCATGGGCACATAGACATCGGTGCCCGTCTCGTCCGATCCGACGAAGACCGTCGATGCCTGAGTGATGGAGCCAAACCAATTCGCCTGCTGCACGCCCGTCTTCTTGCGCCACTGCAGCTGGCGGCGATTCGCCTCCAAGGCGGCGGTCAGCGTCGATCCATTGTTGCCACCCCAGCCAACGAGCATGACTCCCAACTTGGGCACATGGCGAGCTGTGCGTATCTTGAGCGACGTCGTTCGCGGGTGCACCTGCAAGTGGGCCAGACCAAAGTATGTAACTCCAATCAGTAATTAATTCAAGAATATATCTTGAGTGCCATCTGCGCCTTATCGGTCACATAGCCTGACGTGGCTTGATTAGAGTAGCGCCCAAACTGCTTGGCGATTTCTGCGATCGCGTGATTTTTTTATTTAAATAAATTAAAAGCTAGCCGAATTTGTTTACTCTTTCCTGAGTAATAAATATAGAAATATTTATCGAAAATATGGAATATATGCATATTACAAATTATATATTATTTTATATTTTGATTAAGTTTTTGACATCATAATTATTAATTTTATTATTATTTTTTTTTTGCAGTTTTTTCCATTCTATTTTTTTTTATTTTCGTCTTGGAAGTAGTTTTTAAAGTATATTAACAAGTCGTTAAGCTGTTTTAAATATTTGTCTAGACGCCAGCTTGCGACGTGTTCCTTACCAAAAATACATACATATGTTTATACAGATTTTCTTATGAATATGTATATCATGATAATCGTATATATTGCATAAATAAATTAGAAACGTGTAAAGTCGAAAGCCCCACACATTGTTGGCCATTTGCCGGCCGGCTTGTTAATAAGCACATGTGAGAATTTCAGCACAAAAACAACACAAATGAAATGAAGCCCCACACAAATCGCGGCCAAGCAACAGACGATACTGTCTAACTATTAACTGAGCAGATTATTTGAATATTCATATGCCAAAGTCAAGGTCTGAGTTATTAAGAGAGCCAAAAGTGCTAAGAGAACATAGCAAGACCTCAGCCCACTGGACAAATATCAGCTGACACTCCACTGCCTGGCATTGACCTTGAGCGAGAAGAGTGCAGCAAGTGTCATTTCCTGCTGCACTAGCATTGACCTTGAGAGCGAAGAGCACAGCAAGTGCGTGGTGAGCACAACACCATTAGAATTGAACCTGAGCGAGAAGAGCAGAGCAAAGCAAATGCGTGAAGCTGCAGCTATTGAGAGCAACGTCAAACGAAACAGCGGAAACAAAAGGAACAAACTTCAACAAAAATTTATTTCTTGCTAGTCTGACTTGTACATATGCATGCACACATATTTTTAGGCGATAAGTTAACATAACAAATTCAAAACACGTACGATAATACTCGGACATCATTTCACATATACAAATATGCTTAACGCCTGCGCACACCACCAAAGTCCACAGCGTACTTAAACGGGCATGGGAATGGGAATGGGAATAGGAATGGGAATGGGAATAACAATGGAAACGGGCTTGGAAATGGACAGTTATCAGCGCTCGATTTTGTTTTATCAGCTGTTTAGTATTGTAATAGAATCAATAAATTCATAAATCATAAACCATCCACCTAAACTAGATTTCTTGGCATGTGTCTTCCTACGTCATAATTTACGCTAGAAAAATTGAATTTTTACAGAATATTAATAAGCGTGAAACACGGTAGAACGGTAGAAAATATACAAAATTAATTTCAAGTAAATTATGTGTCAATTAATTATACCGTATCCAGAACAAATGGAGCAAATCAAAAACAAGACCTACGTCATTAGTTCAGCATGAAGGACAATGAAGGGCCAATATATTTTCACTATATAATATAATTTCAATTTACAATATAATAGTCATATAATATAGCTTAATAATTTTACTATACACAATATATTTATCATCTATATCATCAATATCTTATTTTTTTTTTTTTTTTTTTTAATAAACCTACTCTACTCTTTTCACTCTATAAACAACTGTTGACAATTTCGTCCCTCTTCGTTCTGCTACACTTTCGCCTGCTCAGCTCACTTTCGCCGTAAGCTCATTACATCCTTATGCAACTGTTGCATTCTATTTTTAACGTCTTCACCGTGGCTTATCGATTAAAACAGTTCGTTTTTTGCGTAGTGCTGTCAGTTCCCCCATCCATGACCGGCAACTCACCTGTAATTGGCCCGTGGCGGTGCGCTTCACATGCGACGTTTGATATTCATAATCCGTCTCAATGAACTCATCGTCCACGTGTACCTTGGGCGAGATGATTTCCAGCGTTGAGTTCTTGGTTGGCTTCATTTTCGGACAGTCACGAATTTTGTATGTGGAATATTTAACGTCTGTTTTGCACTTTTCTCGTTAGCTTTCGCAGTGTACACACCCACACGCAATGAAATAAACACACACACAGCTATTTATAATTCAGCGTGTCTTTTTTTGTTACAGGAATTTTTGCCAAGTTTTCACACTTTTCACCGCTTTGGTCAAAGGTCTAGGTCTGGGCTCTGGTCAAAGCAAAAGTTCGCCGCTTAATGCGCACAAGAGCGTATTGCGGTCCGCTTTTATTTACAGCAGCGCTGATATTTGTTGTTGCTTTTGTTACTCTTTGTTCTGGCAAGAGCAAATTGCCGGCATTGCTGCCCGCAGAGAGAGCCAGAAAGCCGCTAAAGAGAGCGCGTGGAGCATGTGAGTGACGGAATGTGGGTGTTTGTGTGTGTGTGTTAGTCTCAAGTTGAGCTGAGCAAACGTTTGTCATTTCGCCGCATAAAAGGGAGTTTGATACTCGGCTTCATTAACAAAAAGTAATGATTAATGGGAAATGCCTACCAATTAAAAATAAAAATATTTCAAAAATAATATTTAAAATTATTTATACGCAAATATTTATAAAATGTATATTTTATAAAAATATTTTGATACGTACAAAGGAAATCAATATTTATAATTATTCGTTAATTTAGAGCTTATTCCATTCTATTTAAATTTGTGTAAATATAAAAAATATTTTTTATAAAATATATATATTATTCATATAATAAATAATGCCCATTTTTCTTTTATATTTCTACTTTTATTGCTTTTCATTATTTATGTCTTTTTTTGTATAATCAATTTAATTTATTTAAATTTGAGTTAATTTAACACGTTACATGCCCAACTTTCCTGACCAGTGAATTGAATTCTCTCTGCGGGGTAAAAACTAACATAATTTGGCACGCGCCTGTTAAGGCCTGATAGTTCTCAGCCTCAGCAGCATTAACAGCATCAACAGATTCAGCGGCTGAATCAACAAATCAACGCATTCTTTAAAGATTTCTTGCAAGTCAGCAGCTAATTTCCTGATTATCTTCTTTAAGCTTCGCGAGTCGAGAGCTCTCCCAGCTTCTTTCATTTCAATTTCAATTTCAATCAATGGCATTTATTTAGCTGTGGAAAATTTTGCAATGCAAATTTATTTGTTATGATTTGGATGCTTTCAAGGTTTCTCAAGCTCATACTATGTGTGTATGTATGTGTGTGTGTGTGTGTGCATCTAAGAAATTTGTATTTATGAAATGTTTGCTCCTAGAAATTTCTAGTTGTCGCAGCTGATGTCGCCCACTGCAAAACTTTCCATCATTGCAGTCAATTGAAAAGCAAGCTGCGCTCAAATTTCAATTTGTTTATTGTTGTTGGAGCATGGAATGGGTGGGATTCGCGATATTGCATAACAACATATTGCTCCAGCTCCATTGAAACTTTTCCATTACCGCAACACATTTATATCGAGTTTTCGTGTAATCAAGATCGTAAATCTGTTTTTCAAAGTTATGCAGAATGGCAATATGAATCAAAATAAGTAGGTGAAGTAAGGCAAGAAATTAGGGTGAACTTTCTTCTTTCATTTTCAATACAAATGCTCAATATTTAAATATATATATATTGATTTTATTAAAATTAAAAAGATTACAAATAAATACTTTAACTAAGCTCTTTAAGAATTTGTCCAATTTGAAAACTTGCTGTTGGAATAGAATTTATAGAATTTATTCATCTATCACATTTGCTCAGCGAAGCTGCAAAAATTCGCTAAGCTTGGCAATCTCTCATGCGACTCAGACGCTTAAGCCTCTATCATAGTCATATTATATATCATTAATATATATATTATATATGATATTAGGCAACATTTGCTTGTGGGGGCGTCTCGTTTCCCTCACATGCTAGCGCTATTCGCTATCAGTAGACATTCCTTATGCACATGTTTCCATTTAGCCAAGTCATGCAGCGCCACTATCCAATCCATAGGGCTATCAGTAGCTTGGCATTTCCTGCGTCTGAGTCTGTTAAAATAACTAACAATTAGAAGAAAACACAAAACAGTGGTACAATTCAAATTTTATTACTTATAATGATAAGAAAATAAGGTGCATTTCACAGAGTATTCCATAACTTTGCAGTTCATGAGAAATAAATACATATATATATATATATGTTTATATATTATAAAAATAGTTCACTAACATATTTCGCCTTATGATTATATACAATTGGAGATAATTTAATAACAATAACACACGAAAATCACAATTTAAGCACACAACTTGTTCGACAAACGCAAAATTACAAATAACAGAGAGAATTGTGCACAAAGAACTTAAACGAAATTAACATGAAACCAACTTCGATTGCAACTAAAATAAACGAATGTAAATAATACTGGGCTGCAAAAATACACATTTTAGTTATCTAGAAACTCCCATTCGCTGGATGTGTTTGAGCCACCTGAGGCGGGCGTCTCCTTCTTTATGAATGGATCAGCTGCGCGTCGGAAGTCTGGCAGAAAGCTGTTGTATTCCTCATCGGGCGATGATGTGGACTTTGGCTGAGTCTCTATAAATGTCAAGGCCGGCTTCGAGGCGCCCGCACAAATGCCATCCACTGGCTGTCCAGCGCTGTAATCGGTGGTGTCCAGCTTCTTGTGTGGAGATGTCTGCACACTGACCGCCTCCAGTCTCGAGGGATAACAGTTGATCAGTGAATTCACAAGCTGCGGTGCTTCTGCCGCCTGCAACTCCTCAGCGCTGACGGGAGCCAGATGCACTTCTGGCAAATCCAGCTCGGCGGCCAATGTTTTCGCCTTTTCCGCAACGGTACGCTGCAACGTGGTTGGAGTCAACGCATCGGGCAGCTGCTGCATAAATGCTGCTCTCATGTCCACAGGGGAAACCAAGCCGTTGCTGCAATTAATGAATTGGCATAAATAAGATTTCATTTTATATATAATCTATATTCACTTTTCCATTTGGCAATAGCTGGCTTCCATTAGTGTAGCTGCACTGGTCAGGGGCAGCTTGTGCTCGTGTGTCTCCTGTCCGATCTCAACGATTCCTCCTGCAGCTGCGTTCCGCTTGTCCGCCGAAATTTTGCGCTTTCGATGGCTCAACGTGCCGCTGGTGTGCACAATGGACGGCTCAAAGTCCATTTCACCGATGCGTTGAAAGATTTCCAAGCGACGATTTTGCTGCGCCAATGGCGACTCCACTGCCAGCTCAATGGGCACATTCAAGTCCAGCTTTTCAATGGGCGGCAATTCAAAGCATTCCTCAGCCATATTCAAAGCTGGCTCCAGCTCCACCGGCGATTCCACATCCAGTTTGGAATATTGAGAGACACCCACCATGGGCAGTGGAGGCGGCAGCAGTGGATTGAAAATAACCGTAGTAGTTCTATTAGGTGGCTCCGGAAAAGGGGCCAGACGCAACAGCGAACGCTCGCCTTCGAGCACAAAGATCTCCTTGCCGCAGACACAAAAGTCAAGGATTTTACGAAAACCACGCGCCACTGCCTCCACTTTGAGGCGCTCGAGATTCAGAATGTATAAAGCAACATCGTCATGTGTAACAACCAGGGAATCGTGTCCATCGTACAAATTCAATTCACGAAAGTTTTTGCTGGCCACAAATGCAACACAGCAACCGCTGCTGCTGCTATCGGCTTGAGATGCAGTCATTTTCGTGTGACTACGCTGCTTAGGATTGAGTAAAGGTATCTCCCAGGTGGGATTGTTCAAGACGGGTTCGTTGAAAATAATGGTCTTCGATACAGTGCCAACGGCATCGGCAATCCAGAAACGTAGTCCGGGTCGTCCACAAATGATTTGTGGCAAATTATCGTTCGCAGTTGTTGTTTGCTTGAGGAAGACGCCGCCACAGTCGACTAGCTGCTTGCGATCTTTCTTGCCCACCTGGGTGATTTGCCATGTGTGGGTCTTGGCATCGCGGCGACACACTATGCAACGGTAAAGCGTCGCCACAAGCAGATAGCTCTGATGCACGCTCAGCTGAACAATCTCATAGGCTTCGTTCAGTATTTCCAACGATTTGCTCAGGTGCTGCGCAAGAAAATTGAAGTGAAATCAATTAAACGGAAAGCGATATTAGCTTCAATTTACTTACCGCTTGATAGTCGAATTCGGTGAGCACGACGACGCCCTGTCGATCGCCCGAATACAATTTCATGCCGTTTTTGGACCACTCACAGCAACTAACTACGCAGCGATGCAAATCACGGATGGTGTAGCGTTCGATGGGTTTGGTTCGTGTGCAGGGCGCCACCAGGTCCAGGTCTGGCGGCAGCTCCTTTTGAATTTGAAAAACGCTAACTTGACCATTAGCACTTCCAGCTGCCACCATATACTCCACCGAGTTGACTATCTTAACGCACGTTATGCGTGTGGATACCTATTGGAGTTGTCAGTGTGGGTGATTTCGGGAGAAGGGGAAGCACCACACAACACATTCATAAAATTGGCGGTAGGCACGCGATGTGTGTCATCTGAGTCATCAATGCCACACTCAAATACTTACCTCAGCTTTGAGTTTCTGCATTTCGCCTGAGCGACGATTATACCAAAAGACAATTCCAGCGTCACTTCCCAGCGCCAGGAAATCTTCAACGGCATCTACGCAAGTTACATTGAGATTTGCTGGAAAAAAGCCGCGCCGAGCTGCTGGTATAAGATCCATGATCTCTGTAAGCGGCGCCCATTCACGTAGGCAGAAATCTTTTCTGCTGGCCATAATGGCTTGGCCTTTTTTTTATAACTTGTAACGAATCCTTGCTATATTTCAATTTTATTTCATTTTCCAACCTCCGTTAACAGCAAGTATTTACATTCAGTTTGTTGATATTCGATATTTCGACAGCTCAATATAAAACTCCTGAGCTGCCACATTTTTAAAAATATTTAAATTATCGACTAGATATACTCACTAATTTAAAAATACGCATTAGTCGAAAATGATATGCAGGGTGGCTGGTTATATGTTTTACGTTTCTTTTAATTTTTTTAAATAAATACTTTAAAGTTTAATTCAATGTACCTGCCAAATGAATGAATATAATCGATAGGTATGAACAACGTTATAAAAAATATCGCTATCGGTATCGGGCTAATTAACGCCAACAATCGATAATATATTAAGAGTAAAGAGAAAATAATTGATAAATATATTGTTTTTCTTGTATTTATTATTTAAATTGATTTGGGTTGCGTAAATAGTATCCTTTCCGCTGAACACCAGTCATCATATTAGTAAGCCATCGAAAAAATTAATTAATACACATTAGTATACAGGTAAGAATACTTAATCTAAGTTTTGGGCCAAAGTTCAACGAATAAACGTTAATCAGTCTACAGCAACATGGGTGACAACAACAACCTGCGAAGTGCTGTCATTAATGAGACCCCTATGCTGACCACTCCATATGGCAACGTGAGAGCGCTATCAGTCCCACCGCCCCTACCACAATCGCCCTTGCAACAGACTTCATATGGATACGGCGGTGGCTATGGCAACATGGGTGGCTACGGCATGGGATTAGGCGGCTACAGTGCAGGAGGCTACGGTACAGGCGGATATGGCTATGGCAGCATGGGCTATGGTATGGGCGGTTTCGGTGGCTACGGCGGCAACTACGGTGGCTACAACAGATTTGGTGGCATGAACAGCAACGATCCCGAGCAACGATTTATACAAATGGCTGAGAATAGCTCACGTCCTGCATTCGAAAGCATCGAATCGCTAGTCTCAGCCATTGGAAACATTGCGTCCATGCTGGACTCAACTTTCTTTGCGCTGACAAGCTCGTTTCGTGCCATTCTTGGCGTGGCCGCAAATTTCGGACGCCTGCGCACTGTCTTCGCGCAGTTCTGGACAACGTTTGCGATATTCCGCGGTCTGAAATGGATTTACAGAAAGTGAGTGACATGCAGCTACCCAGGAAAAGTTCCACTTTATCACATTTTAATTCATTTCAGAATACTGTATTGGCTACGCATCTCAAACTTGGATCCTTCATCGGAAGCTTTTAAGAAAGCTTTTGCCGAAGCTCTCAACGACAACAGTAATCAGCCTGGCAACGCGCCACGTTTACCGCGAAAAGGCACCTCGCCGTGGCCAGTATTGGCCTTCCTCAGTTTCATCTTTACCGCGCCGTACCTAATCATGAAGTTGCTGGGAACTGTGACGAATACGGCGCAAGAGGAAGGTAGGCTTGTGAACCTTGAACACTTCATAAATCTTATCTTGCGGCACTTTGCTCATCCAGCTGAGTGTGATAAGCAAGCAATTTTGCTATCTTTCTATTAATATCCCGCCCTCGATTTGTTTTCTCTTCACTTCAAACAGCTCGTAATCCCGCCAAGTGGACTGCCCCCATTCAGACGCAGGCCATTTATAATTTCCAGGCGCGCAACGAAGGCGAGTTGAGTTTGCGTGCCGGCCAAAACGTACAAGTGGCTCCACGTGAGATTCAACAGACGCTTCACCTCCTCAACACCGGCTGGGCACTGGCTTCAACGAATGGCCAGAATTCAGGCCTGATACCTATTAGCTATGTGAAATCCCCGCAGCAGTTGCGCCTGGAGCGACAGGAACCCGTCAAACCACTGCCACCGCAGCCGGAGCTAATGAATCTGTCTGCAAGCGCATTCCCCAACCCACCCGTCGATCAGCAAATGAACTACGAATTCAATTTGGCCGCACAGCAGCAACAACCGCTGGGTCCGCCGTCCACGACAGTGACAGCATTTGATGAAGGATTTGCCTAGAGAGTGAAGAATCCTCAACACTTAGCTATAAGCCAAATGAATTTCTGAACACCTTCGGGCTGTAATATGTCAGGTCAATTGTTTCAAAATTCCCATTACTCTCACATTTCCCAGTTGCGCCAGATATGCCGCAGTATTTTTACCTGTGCGAGCAATTGAGTTCCTTGGAACAATGGTGTTTTTTAACAAAAGCTCAGATATAACGAAACAATAAATGTTATATAAATAATTATTAAAAACCCCAAACTATATACATATATATATATATAAATAATTATAAATATAATTTACCTCGGTTTAAGCAAACAACTTTTTGTTTAAATCATATTTTACAATATGTATTCAGTTTATTGCCTATTTACTTTTATGTTTTGTTTTTGTTTTGCTTTGTTTGTTAATGCATTTTGTATTTGCTCTTTGTCGATTTTTCCCATTTTTAAAATGAAATATTTTTAAATTTATTACACAACTACTCGACTCGATTCGACTCTTAAATGTACATATTTCATTCACTTTCTACTAATTTGCATTTGCATTTGCATTTGTATTAATTTTTTTTTTTCAGAGTTTTAAATATAAATTCTAGTAATTTATATTGATGCATTAATAGTTATTATGACTAAATAGGTAGGTTGATTATTTTCCATTTACTTTTAATTTGTATATTATTATTATATAGCTATATATATGTATATATATCTGTGTATATGTATATATATATATGTGTTCGTATTTATAAATATATTTTGCTTGCTTTAATTTTAGTTGAACGGTTCTTGAGAAATTTTCGGAAAATGTGAAACAGGTGTCTTAAAATATTAATGTTAGGCAAATAAACATATTTCATATGCTTCTGTCCACAGTTTGCACCGCAATTTGTAGCTTAAAGAATATTACATTATATTTAATTGCTGTCATTTAAGAGTTTTGGTGTACAATAGTTCTTTTAAAAAAGTTGCTCTACAACATTTGACGATAAACTTTGAAAAATTTGTCTCCTTGCTTCTTAACAATTTTGTTAAAGGAGCATTTGGCTAACAACTAAAATGAAGACAGATATTCTTTTCGTTTATCTTTACTTTCCTTTCTTTTTTTTTTTTTTTTGTATATTTTCACTAAAATACATTTTCTTTTCGCTTAAGATGAACATTAATTAATAAGGTTTTGCGCTTAAAATTAAACTTCAAAAATACAAATACAAACTGAACGCCAAGTTATGTTTATCATTATTAAATGTTGATTTGTTTAACTTATTTATATAGATTAATAAGTCTCATTGAGAAATAAACGAAATAAAAGCGAATTAACGCTTCGCTATGGATTGTGTGTGTGTGTGCTTTTGTTGTGTAAGTGTGTGTGTGTGTATTTGTGTAAAAAGACAAGTGTGAGAAATGGATCACCTAGCCAGTGGGGCGTGGCAGTCCTAACAAAGCGTTAATGAACGTAAAACTAAACGTATCCTCCGCGTAGCCATTGCCAATATCATCAGCAGCTTGCGCAGTGGAGTCTATCGCCCATGACACGTCCACATCCACGTCCGCATCGTCGTCACCTCAATCGATGTCATCCTCCAGCTCATCATCGTCCAGCTCCTCCTTGAACTCGACATCGGTGGTACGCTGTGTGTGTTGTGCAAAGCCCTGAGACTCATTGGTTGATTCGAGGTACGGATTGAAGTCGTCATCCGAATCGTACATCGGATCCATTTTGCCATTGCCATAAGCTGTGAAAAAAATTCATGGTAAAAACCATATTTTCTTCCTACAATCTAATTCAGTAAATAAATACCTTCCACATATTTGGCCAGATTTGGTGGGACCCATGACTTGACACGTTCTATATTCTCTGCCGTGCATTCACCCGTATCCAAGCCTAATAGCCAGAAAGAAAGCCACAATCTTATGTAATGCTCTTTCAACAGAAGCTATATAAATTTTTTTACTCACCCGCAAGGAGGCCCATGCGTTTCAAGACCTCAATGTCGTCGTGCATTTCGAATGTGTTATCGAACTTAAAAATGTACTCGGATCTGCGAAGTAGAAATATATACAGCAAATGATTATTATGAATAAAACAATATATAAATCTTGTCTAACGGATTCATACTTGTCGTTGGTTACACTGCAATTGATTTTTGTCGATTTGTGCGTATTCACAATGATGAACGGCAGTTGAATGGATGAGTTCGGAGATGGCACCACGCCCTGGCTTTCAGCTCGCTTATTGCGCTCGACGAGGCCCTTGAATGCCACATGTTGCATGATCATTTCCCGCAACATTTCTTTCTTTTGCTTGATTCGCTCGCGGCACAACATGTTTTGCTCTTCCAAGGCATTAAATTGCTAAAATCAAGTAAATAAATATTATTAATAAATAACTAAACAACTCAGAGACAGTTGAGTACCTCGGCTGAGTTGGCAGGTAAGCCGATCCAACGGATTTCTTTTTTGTCCTTAGAAATAACATTGATTGCCATCAGTACGTTAAGCGCATCGTAGACACGACGCCGGATATTCTTTTGATCACAGTTATTATCGTATGAATTGTTCTTCATTTCCTCAGCAACCAAATCGTCCGCCACCTCATTATATGTCGTCTTGCCCTTCTCCTGCACCTTCTCGCACACCTTCATCGAGAAGTGACGCAGTCCCTTGCCGGCTTTATCTGCTTTTCGTTTCCTTTGCGCTGACGATGAAGAGGCGGGCGCTGTGTGCATAGGACTGTTCTGAATGACGTGCCTAGGGATTACAGATGTATATATATTTATAATTGTAATTTGCTGTAATTTCATGTATTTTGATGAATTGCCAATTGACTTACAATTTCGTTTTCATTTTCATTACGTTATTTGGCGTAAATTTGACATATCGCTCATTCTTTATCTACAAGTAAATTGTTATTTAGTTTGTTTTCATTGCAGATAATCACCTGTGAGTTATTTACTCACCTCGTGCATGCCGCCTCCCGCACTTCCAGCACTGCTGGTCTTTTGCGCTGACACAGGTGTATATGAAGTAACTGTAAAAAATAAATGAAAAGAAAACCCGAATGTCACATTAATAAATTTGTACGCAAATATTGGCTGTCTGTGCTCGACTTACTTTCGGTTTTTGGAATAGTTATACAATTGTCTTGAATACGTATAAATTGTCCCTGATTCGTTGTGCTCTGCGCGCAAATCAAAAGAAGTTTTATAATACATAAGTATTTTTCTCTTGTTCTCGATCAATTTATCAATGCTTACCATGTGACTTAGGGCGCCCACTCGACCTACATTGCCGATGCCGCCACTTCCGCTCCCTCCGTTGCGTGTGGAGCTGCTCGGAAAGACCAGACTTGACTTATCCATGGAGTGTGCTTGCTTCACTACAACTGGCTTCAACACTTTGGCAATTTGTCCTATTTAAATATATAGACAGATAAATAAATACATATATGTTTGTCTTTTGATCATGATTTGAAGTATATGCACACACATTAGAAAGGGATTATCCACTGTATCGTGAAGGATTTTCAATGCACGCAGTGAACGCAGATTTGGTTCGAAAGTTCAATGAGGTGATTCGATAGATGTATGTTAATCGAATACAATGCATGTAAATATATACATATATGCACACACACTAACACAGTCGCTCACGGCGAATGTTGAGAACAAAAGCAAAGTGCGAAAACCAAAAACATAGCTGCAAAAAAAAAA
Organism: Drosophila mojavensis; assembly: GCF_018153725.1. Classification (NCBI taxonomy): domain Eukaryota; kingdom Metazoa; phylum Arthropoda; class Insecta; order Diptera; family Drosophilidae; genus Drosophila; species Drosophila mojavensis. The sequence continues at coordinate 16,170,680 of NW_025318906.1, read as the reverse complement.
AAAGGCGACAATAACGTAAACGATAACAAAAACAAAGCCAAATACCAAAAAAGAAATATGTGAAGCACGAAAGAAACGAAAACATAAATATGCCCGCTACTTGACATGGGGTGCAAAGGATACGCTGAGAAACCGCAACAGCAAGTAAGCCGATATATACATGTATGTATGTAAGTATGCATGAAGCACGTGATCACATACATATTTACATGCATACACATACAACAGTATCAATGTACTATGTATTACGATCGCTTTGTTTGCACAACCCTGGCCGTCTGATATCGCCTTCTCGCTTTACAATTTACATCTAGATCTGTCAGTTATGCTAATTATTCACCTGCTGAGCTAACATTTACATAATGTTAATATTTAACGGGTGCGCTAAGCACTAAAGAAATATGTATACAAATAAACATGTATGCTAATTTTAAGTGGTTTATGAATAAAGAGCGTAGCCAGCAAAAGGGCTTCCAACTATAAATACCAATCTGCACACACACATATACGCACGCACGCATACTAACAAATGAGTCAGAGTTTAACTGCTGTCAAACATCGCTGAGAGCAGCAAGCAGTAGCAGAAGCAGCAGCAGCCTTGTAGCTGGCCGGTTAGCCGGCGTACGGTCGACGCTGCTCGCTCATTCATACAAAAACCCATGCGCTTACATATACACGCGCGCACAAACATACACACACATTCATACCAACACACGCGCGCTTTTCGATGTACGTAAGATGGTCAACAGAACGGCAATAACAACAACCATTGCTGCCGGCGTCGGCTGCGCAGTCGCTGCTACACATGTTTGGTGTTTGCCCATTTTGGGCTTTAACTATTTTTCTATCTGCTTGTACGTGTGCCGTTTATCTGTGAAAGCGTAGGTATGTATAGCTGTGTGTATATACATACATTTATATGTATGCATGTGTGAGTATTCTCCAGCTTTTTATAATACAAAGCAGAATGTCACGCAGTTTTAGTATTTCTGCATCACCTCCACAGCGAACACGCCCCCAGCCTGTTTTTATACTGTGCTGAATTTTAAGATTTATTATGCGAAGGATTTAAACTTGAGAGCGACAGAGAGAGAGAGAGAAAAAAAGCGCTCTCGGCGGAAGCTTTAAAGAAGACAGTGCTGCCGGCTGGCTGCTGCCGCGCTGCTGCGCTGCTATCAGCTGTTTAGACTAAAAAACAAAAATAAACAAAAACAACAACAAATGGTAGAGTATCTTTTTCATTATTATAGAATGTATTTGAGTGTGTGTTTGACTGAGCGCCAACTGGGCGAAGCGCGACTGTCGTCGCTGCTGCCCGGCAATGTACACACATGCACATGATACACACATTCATCTTGGCATACATATGTATGTATCTGTGTGAGTATGCACATCCATACATCAATACATACATATGTACATATGAATGTATATTGGCAGCAGCAGACAAAACCAACCGATTTTACTTGATTTTATTTTTATTATTTGTTTTTTTGACGTGTTGCCGTGCAGTTGTAGTAGTAGTTGTTGCTCTTGTTGGTTTGCCTCGCCATGGCGCGGCGTTCAGTATGCGCTTAAAGAGCATTAAGCGATAAATATTGTATGTAAAAGGAAACCGAAAAAAGAAAAAGATGGCGTTTACGCGCCAGTGTACGAGCATGCAAGTTAGTAGAGTAGCTCCCCCGCCGCTACTATTGTGAATACGCAAGTCTCTGCAACTGTATCTGTAGATGTGTGTGTGTGCTTCTATGTTATAATATATACATATGCATGTATGTATGTAATGCATTCATTAAAGCAAAATTAATCCGCTACATAGTGAATTTTATGACATTGCAATGTAGTGGGAATCCAACTGGACTTATTGACCACTAAACCGCTTATCCCTGCTTACCGTGCTCATCCTGAAAGAAAAAGTTGACTTCATCAGTCTTAACCGCGCCGCTCGTTTGATTTGTCGCCGAGGTATGCGCCATTTTCAGGTGTAGTGGGCAGAAGGACAAATGTAGTGACGACGATTCGCCTGTTGTTTGGTGCCCAGCACCCTTAACCGTTGCTGAATTGATTTCGCTGCTACCTGCGGCGACTACGACTATTTTGTATTTGCGCTTTTATTTCTGGGAGGGGACACTAACTGTTCACCAACACGCCCCGCCAAAAGATATCAATGCCAATAGAACAGAACAGAATGGAACTGAAGCACGTAGTCGCAATGTGTGTATGTGTATGTATGAATGCCTGCCTCGGTGTATGCAAGTGAATATGTGTACTTTTTATATTTGTATTTGTGTGGCGCGGCCCGCGATGATCTCTGTAGTTTTTTTTTTGGGTTCACAATTGTAACACGTGTATTAAATATTCTTTGTACAATTCACAGATGTTCTTATATTGGGGCGTAAGAGACTACGCTGTGGCACAGTTCAAAGTGATTATTTTGATAGTAGCAAGTAAAAATTCGGTTGTCGCGCGAGTCAAAATGGCGAGCGCATTTTTTGTTTCCAGCAGAGGCAGCAGCGCATTTTTTCTTGTCACACTCACACAGAAATGTTTCAATGCGGGTTTTTTCAAAGGCGTTTTTCGGGCACTTTTAGTGTTCTGATTTTTATGCACTTTTTTGCAAATGAATGGAGAAATTATGTTGTTTCTAGTGCACTATTTAGAATTTTATTATGGTTCGTTTTAATAGCAGCGCGATGTTCATAAAATTTCCATCAAGTCGTTGGTTTTTCGACGACGACGACAACGACTACGAAAACGACCAACGTGAGAGTGCGAGCGAAATGGCAGACCCCGCGGTAAACAGCTGATTTCCTCGGCGCGCCAAATTTCCGCATCAATCGAACTCAGTGTTGTGTAACGACGTCACGGTAGCGGCACTCATATAGTACAAAATGTTATCTTATAATTCACTCAAGAGTCTCTTAGCATTAAAGAATCTTATAAATACAGTCTTTTCCTACTTTATACATCTTAATACAAATTTTTAAATTGATTTCATAGTGTGCACACATAAAGTTATCGCTTCTGATTTTCAGAATGCAATGGATCACCTTTGTTCTTAGGTCTTCAATTGTCTTGGTTATCTGCTAATTCGTTGAAAAAGTCAACATTGAAATAGTTTATATTTTAAACGACTATCTGTAAAGATATTTTATCCTCTCGAACGTTTTCCAACACACTTTACAAAATGTAAACAATGCTGTTATCGTGGACTTCACCCTAAACGACGACAATTATTTTGGCCAACTCGACACAGGCATCGCTAGCCAAAACTGGTGTGTTTGAATATCGATAGTTTTTCAAGCCCTAGAGTTGCGTATCGATACTGTAATGAGCTTTAAAACTGCATTGCTACATAATATAATGAATGCATTTTATGTCTAACTAAAAAGATTAAATTTCTTATCATATTAAAATTCATATTTAATTTAAGCAAACTAATAAGTGAAGACCAAGTATAAGATTCAAAAGAACTAAATGAACGTGAACAATGCGATTCGTACCGATGAGCTTGTTCGGAACATTTCGACACAACTCTACACACGCACGGCTGATTTTTGCCAAATACTATAATAAACAATATATTGATATAAAAAAATGACAAAAAAGAGATTAAATGATACGTTAAGTGAAAAATTAAAGGCTATGTAAAAGAGATTTCTGCTGTTAAATCAAATCAAATCATCAATACACGCACACAGAGCCCAGCGCCACCTGATATCAGTGTGGAAGACGACTAGACAACAACAAAATGGTCGATCCACTGTGCAATTATAATGTATTGGAGGCTATATTCTCATATTTGGAGCTAAGTGACTTAAGTCGCTGTTCACAAGTCTGCAAAAGCTGGTATCACTTTCTGAACGATGAAAACAGTGATGTTTGGCGTTGGCACTGCCTGCGGAAACTTCCCAAAGAGTCTATCAAATCCGATCTGCTGGCCTCCGTTACCACATACAAGACAAAGCTGCGCGCGTACCTGCACGCTTGGAATCCCAACGATTGTTCACGGAACGTTTACATTAAGCCAAACGGATTCACTCTGCATCGGTACATAAATTGTTTTCTGGTATACTCTTTGTGCTAATATTATTATTGTTTTATTTTTGTTATTTCAGAAATCCGGTAGCACAAAGCACAGACGCTGCAAGGGCGAAAATTGGTTTTCGTCAAGGCCGTCATGCATGGGAAGTGATTTGGGAGGGTCCATTGGGGACCGTGGCCGTAATTGGTATATCCACAAAGGAGGCAGCTTTGCAGTGTCATGGCTATGTGGCACTACTTGGATCTGATGATCAAAGCTGGGGCTGGAACCTAGTTGAGAATCATCTACTGCACAACGGTGATATGCAGGGCAATTATCCGTTATTAAACAATGCACCCAAATACCAGGTGGGTGAAAGGATACGCGTTATACTCGACTGCGATGATAATACACTATCCTTTGAGAAGAATTATGAATTCCTAGGAGTCGCATTTAGAGGTTAGCTATTTATATTAAAAATCGAATTGCCAATAGTTTTATTGGATATATGAAATAAAATCGTTATAGGTCTGCCAGCTAAGAAGCTTTATCCTACGGTATCTGCTGTCTATGGCAACACAGAAGTGTCTATGGTCTATTTAGGGACCCCATTGGATGGATAACTCTATGAGATTACAGCTGGAGCCTTACTGCCCTATAATTTGTAAAATAAGTGCAGATAAAAAATGATTAATTTTATGTATATTCGTTTCGATTCCCCTGTCTTTTCTGTCTAGTTGCTGATTTATATTGTAAAAAAAAAAAAAAAACAAAACAAAAAACAAAAAATTAAAAGCATTTCCTTGATTTTAGATTTACGCCAAAGTTTAAATCTTCTCTATTCCGTCTGCATACCGGTTAAGTTTAATTGTACGAACCAAATAAATAAGTAGTTGTAAATTTCATACAATGAACAGCTTAAAATCATCAAGACATTCATTTACTCGATTTATTAATCATAACTCGTAACTGAAAACGTTTAACAGCCTGCTGCCTTGTTATGCAATAAGGAATAAAATAAATTTTATATGAAATTCGTTTTCTTGTCCTCATTCACGAGAGTTTATTAATAGTTTATATAATGTTTGGGGAGGAAAATTTACATATGTAAATTGCATTCAGGATATGTCCAAAGAAATGGGTGTTTGTGCTGTATATGGCATTTGGTATAACGGTGAACAAGGACTCCGTGGCGCAACGGTAGCGCGTCTGACTCCAGATCAGAAGGTTGCGTGTTCGATTCACGTCGGGGTCAACGAAAGGACGAACTTTTTCATTATTTATTATTTACACACAAAGAAAACTTGTACTTCGTTTTTTTCTGTCTGATTATTAATAATTAAAAGACGATAATTATTTTTAACAATATTCAAATATTTATTTATTTAATTATATATAATTTTAAGCAGATTTTGTTTAGTGCAAGAAACAACAATTGCATAACGAGCATACGTTTATCTATTTTAAATTTATAGCGTGAATTTCGTTATCTTCTCAAAAATGTCATAATTAAAATACATATATAAATATTTATACATATTTACTTCTGTTTGTATATAGATAACAAAGCAATTTCGAACGATTTCCTTTGATTACTAATTTTAATAAGTTCATATATGTATGTTCCTGTATATATGTAAATATATATCAATTTATATATTTGTAGATACTTATTTTTGTTTTTGTTTTTGTTTTTTTTTTTTTTACGAATTGTAGCTTAATTGTAAATTCCCTAAACGGTTTCCGATGTCGTTTATTTAGTTGTTCCCTTATTGCATACAAATATATGTATGTGTGAGTGTAACATATATATAAAAAATATTATTTATGTGCTGTCTTTTTTTTTTCTTTTTTGCTTTTTTTAATTTTAAATGAACAAATATTATTTATGTAAAACTACCAACACCAAAATTCGCGATGCTTTTTCTCGTCTGTCGTCTTGCAAATTGAACTAAACGAAATTAAAAAATTTCAACAAAAATTTTGTACACAAGTCAAAAAAGTTATACAATTTATATAGATTTATTTGCTATTGACTAGATTTAGGAACTCCTCGCGCGTCTTTGGATCATCGCGAAATACGCCAAGCATAGTCGAGGTAACAGTTTTGCTATTGATTTTCTGCACGCCACGCATGACCATGCACATGTGTCTAGAATAGAGAAGTAAATCAATAACTATATTTAGTAAATAATAAATTATGAATAAAATAAAAACAGCTAATAATGACTATGTTTAAATATTAAACTCCTCATCAATTGCCTGCACAGTGTTATTTCAGACCCTTCAACTTATTCAGCTTTAGCGCAACTCCCCACACAAGCATCGGTGGTTCAGTGGTAGAATGCTCGCCTGCCACGCGGGCGGCCCGGGTTCGATTCCCGGCCGATGCAACTCATTTTTTTTTTATTTTTTATATGTATAATTTAATAATAATTTTTTATTTTTTTTTTTATACTTACACGCCCTCAACAACAACAGCAACACCTGCTGGCTGCACTGCCTGTGTTACAGCAACTGCAATTTGCTTGGTCAAGCGCTCCTGCACCTGAAGACGACGCGAAAAGATTTCCACGATGCTAAAATATATAAATAAGGTATAAATAAGGTATATGAAATTTCAACTAAGAGAATTCAGGTAACTTACCGAGCCAGCTTGCTGAGACCCAGAATCTTATTGCATGGCAAATAACCGATAGACACTTTTCCATAGAAGGGCACCAAATGATGCTCGCACATGGAAAACATTTCAATGTCCTTCACAACGACCATTTCATCATGATCCTCATCAAAGACGGCGCCATTAAGCACATCTAAGCCACAAATCAAATCGAAAATTATGTTAATATTATTTCGGTCCAACCTAGATTGATGTAAATTTTATGCTACATTTATTTGCTCCATAGAACGGACGTGTGGCAATGGCATAACTGAATCTTAAGTTGAACTTTTCCACTTGACTGTTAATGTGCACACATGCACATGAGAGCCTGAGAGTGTGAGCAAGAGTGTGTGTGTGCGTGTGGCGCCACTTGTTGGCCATTCTTTTGGCAGCTTGAGCTTTCACTACTTCAGCTTTAAATGCTCTGCCTACTCTTGTGATTTCAGCACACTTCTTGCCTGTTCTGCCTGCTCACCCGCTCACAGCAGCACTGTCGACGTCAGTCGCTCACTCATTTTTCACACTCTCTCTCAGCGCCTCTTCGTTACCGTTTTAAAAGCTTAAGTGCGATTCCTGTCAATTCATAGCAACTGCTGCTGGCGCTGCTGCTCCTGCACCTCTGCTCTACTAAGCTCTGCTCTCCCTCTATTGCTGCTGCTGCTGCTCCTGCAGCTTTGCTCTGCTCTCTCTCTGTCTCTTTCACACTCGCTACATACTTCAATGTCACTGATTTTATGACATATTTCTGTTGTTATAAATCATTTTGTGAACTAGTTAACTAGCTTTGTTTCAAATTTAAATGATGTCAAGAAAATGATCAAATTCTAGACACGTTTAATTTTGGAGCATTTGGAATTCTATTTAACATTGAAATTAGATTGAAAGGGCTGCGAATTGTTTTTGTGATTATTGATTATAAATGTGCCTCGAGGCAATTTACTTTCATTAATATCTGACTGCCGTCGCTGCCGCTGCTGCTGGCCAATTTGAATGCTGACTTTGAGTTTTGTGCGATTGTATTAAATAAAGTGTAGAACCTGCTTTACTGAATTACTATTCTTAAAACCGGTCTGCATACTTGCAATTCACCAAAACAAAATAAATAAGTAATAAAAATAAACTAAAAGCAAAAACAAGAATAAAATAAAGTTAGTAAACATATTAGAGTCATACAATACTAGAAAATTGACAGTACGTCAAGCGCAAGGACCCTCCACAGAACGACAACACAAAACTTTTCATTTAGAACTGTAAACTGACTTAAGTGAAAACGATTAAGGGGAATGCACCGCCCAGTCAAGTCAAGACAAGTCGAGTCAGTGATAAAGGTGAAGTACGGTGGTCAAATAATACATATAGATATAGATATGCATATACATATATAGAGCTCCGATGAATCACTACTAAAAGAAACTAGTTTCTAGTTGGAAATGCCGCTTCAAAGTTAATTTTTGTGTTTTATTTTTTTTTATTTTTTTGCTGATTCACTGTGTCACACAGGATGGAGCACTGACCTAATGCTAATTGGTCAGAGTGATTGTCAGGTGCTAATTGAGCTGTGTGGAAACACATAATGCTGCCCACTTACCCTCCAGATTCTGATCGTAACCCTTGGTGAAATACAGCATAGCCTTGGCAGCACGTTCCGGTGTCTTGATCAGGCCCTGTCTGTCGGGATTCTCGCCGAGGCCGCCCAACAGCAGGCGGTAGGAGCGCGCCATATCAGGTAGCAATGCCTCACGTGTTGGCGGCTTGTGATCCAGCTCCAGATCATGGTGAAAAGTGCAGTTCTCATGGCCTGTCAACAAATCAAAACAAGAAACGAGAAGCATATGAAACAGTGTTGGAAATTCGTTTGTCTATTGATAACCCGCCAAACCCCGGAGTGCGTTCCAATTGGACTTGGGTTGAAAACAAATGCTGATCAGAAAATATACACGATTCAACCTTTGACAGGCATTAATGTTCTAATGCTGTGGCTCATATCAGTGCAGCCTAACGGGGACTTGAACTCTTATCTCGAACGATTGGCCGATTAGGCGGGACTTGCTAATATATATACAATATATATATAAATATGTTTATATTTATAGTTTGTCAGGCGTCGCACATTAAATTAAATGATTATTATGCCCGTTAGACCCTATTAATTGAATGATTAAGCGCTGATGTCGTTCGCTCAAGCAGCTCCTAGGCAAAGAGTTAACCCAATCCCACTACCTGGCGTCGTCGATGTACGCGGTGTCTGTGGTGTTAACGACGATTGTGTACCATCATTTTCCGGTATGCTGGTGCTGCTCTTCAGTATGAGACGTGGTCGATTGGGATTGATGGGAGCTGGCTCCTCGCTGCCAGTTGACGACGGCGGCTGCGTCTCCTCCGGCTGGGCAACCACACGATCCGCCAGCGAGGAGGTGCCGGAAGTGCTACTTGTTGAGCAGACACTATTGTTGCGCCCACGCGATATGATATGCGCCTGTGGAAAATTCGTATCGTCGATGGCATCGTTCAGCTCGCTGGCGCTCATCTCGGACAGTTGGCGTGTGAAGCTCATGTTTGGCTGGATGCAGTTGCCTTTATTTAACTTGCAATATTTTGTTGGCGCAAAAAAATGAATAGCCAAATACACAAAAAACTTTTTCGACTTTGGATGAGGAAAAAATCGTAATTCGGCTCGGGCTATGCGTGTTAACGTTGTGGAATGCTTTAGGCAACTGGCTGCCCGCTGGGCTCGTCGTTGCTAATAAGAACTTCAAGCAGAGCTTTGAGCGTGAGCAGAGCTTTTGAAGAGCGAGCGAGCTTTACGTGCGTCTACAATGCTCTTAAAACTGTTGACTTTCGAACTTGTTGCTTTTTGAGTGAGGGCGCACGGTGGGTGGGTGGTTGGTTTGGGTGGCTTGGGTGGACGCCCACTCGAACGTGCTCAAGGTCTATTAACTTCAACTTTGATTTCATGTACGTGCGTAAGCGTGCGCGTGTGCGTGTGTGAATGTGTGCGTGTGTGTGTATGTGTTTACCCAAGCTTGAGTAGTCAGAACTTTTCAGTAACTTAAAAACGTAGGCAACACGTAAATCCTGCCTTCACCGAAAAATTCCAAATTTTTTGTTAACATGGCTCATCGCATCAAGCTCCGTGCCGATGACTTTGATGTCGTTGGCGCCGTTCCACGTGATCTTTCGGTGATCAAGAATTTTCTGAAACGGGATTGCGCCGTCAAGCGTCTCATTGAAATTGAGGAGGGCTTTCTCAAGAAATGCATGGAAATGCAGGCCGAAGAGGCCGAAGAAGCGAAAGCCAAGAAGTCCCAATATGGAGCAATCAAAGAAGAAATTGAGCAACCACCTCCGGATCCATGCACTAGCACATCCCCGCCAGATGCAAATGCGGCTGACTACTGTGATCCGTGTCGGCGATTGAAGACGTCTATCGTGTTGGAAGAGGTGCGTAAAATATAAAATATCTTTCCATCTCTATCTCCATCTCTTTCATTTCAATTTCCCCCTTTTCGCTCTACGTTTAGCTAACGAAGCCAACCACCATCAATCCTGCGATGGGCTTTGCGCCCTACTTTGATGAGGAGACTGTGTTGGACAAATCTCAGCCCATTAAGTTTCGCTTTCGCCGAAGGCCGAACAACTGTGATACTGAGATTAGGTCAACGCTGCCCTGCGAGACGACCCAAAATACAAACGTCATGGTCCTCACCAACAGCAACGATATGATGGTATGGCCCAGTCAGAAGGTAGCACAGATGAATCGTGTGCCAGTCACCCTGCTATCGGGCCCCGGCGATCTTACCGAGTACATGTTGGAGGAGGAGACAATCATGTAGACCGAAAATTTGGAATTTGAAAAAATCAGTTTTTAATTGAAAATTTACACAACAAACAACAAATAGCAATAAATAGTATAATCTCTGAAAGCGGAACAGAGAGAAAAGAGAGGGAAAACACAGGAAAAACACAGTCTAAATATTATTTTTGTGTGTGATGGGAGGTAAAAACAAAAATGAATTTGAATAGAGAGAGGGGAGAGATAGAGGTAGGGCCAAATTCCAGAAATATGTATTCTATTCTGGTGGAGAAAGTAAAAGTGAATGAGTGCGAGAAAGAGCGAGGTAGAGAATGAGATTCCAAATAAAAATGTATTCTAGATAATTGTAGTAAAGAAACGGAGTATACTCCCAAATTATTACGACATTTCAGTTAGGCAGAGATTCCAGAAAGGTTTATTCTTTTATCATATCAATGAGAGATGCCAAAAAAGTTGTTGCTCCTATTTGGGAAGCCCTCAAAAAGTCGCACAATAAATGGTTGATAACTTCTATGGCTTATGTAAAAGTTGACATAAATATGTATTGATATAGACATCACATATATACGCATATATATGTATGTTACATATCAGCACATATAAGTCTTTGCTTTACATATATAGAAAGTGTCCCCGAAGAAGTCAATGAACGCTACTGGCAAAAGGAATTTATGCATTCCGAATGTCTGAGATTGAATTTGAATTTGATTTTGATTTTGATGTGAGATGTAGAGCTCTTTCTTTGGGGATCGAATATATAGACATATAGATTGTACAGAGTGATACAACTGTGAAATGACTTGGATTCTGTTATTTAACATATATATGTGATTATACGTATGTATGTATATATGTATATACCATTTAGATAAGTTGAATGTACGGTAAAAACTGTGGGACATTTTCAAATTATATATGTAGGTAATATATTTACATACTATATAAATATATTAAATCAGAGTTGAACTATAAAATCTCCGATTGGGAGCTCTTTAGATTGTTTCCTAGTTACAAAATGTTCAAATCATCGCATACATATATATTTATACCTTTTGAGAGGCAATAATAATATATGCAAATGGATGTACCCAATATTATGAATCATATTTAAATGTATGTCAAAAACTAGAAAGGAATTGTCCATACATGGTATATATATTATATATACATATTATATATAAGATATATATGATTAATAGGGTATATATAATTTCTAACCGTATCTATATCCTTACAAGTAATGTCTCTGTATTTTATATGATGATGATGCACATTCCTTTCAGTTCATTGAAGTACAGTAAAATCTCTGTGGATGTGTGACTAACTGCTGAGTAAAAAACTAGTTAGAAATAGTTTTCAGATAGAATTTGTATTATAGCATTTCATGCTATTCATATCAATTGAGTTGAGTAAATGCAATTTGTTAATATCAAATAGAATAATGTACTTTGGCAGATATTTCTTATACACATTTCATTCAGCTCCAAGTTCCGAAATGGATTTCTGTATTACAAAACAAACTGATTTCGTATAGACTCTAGACTGCAGGGAGGGATGCTTGTTTAATAGAGCCAACATTAGCGAATGGTTGTGTTGTTAGTTGGAATAGTTGGAATACTATGAATTGAGCGAGTAAATGATCTAGTCGTAGAGACAACCAGTTGGCACATATCGTAAGCATGCAATGCAATGTAATTAAAAGTAAGGTAAGTCATCATTAACATTTTCCATAGGGCAGGTGTTTTTTACTCTTGTTTTTTTTTTTCTCTTATTTTTTTGTCATAGTTCACAATTACGCATTACGGAATTCTAAGAAGAACACATGGGCATGGCAATGGATTTAAATGTATATCAGGTTATTGATTCATTTAGGATTTTTTCGATTGCTTTTTTGCTGCCTAACAATTGCTAGTGAAAAACCGTGCGAATAGCTTATTTTTTTTATTGACCGCGATCGCTCAAATGTGAAGCACGACGGCGACTTATTGCTCATGCAATATGAAAGAAACAAAGAAAACCCAAAGATAGAAAAAGAAACACAAATATATATACATATATATATATATTTTTTTATATACATACATATATAATACCGACAAATCTAAACCGTTTTAAACGGCTGCTTGTGCTGTGTGTGGTACTCGCGTCCAATTAAATGCTTTTAACCTTCAAAAAGTAGTACAGGTCTAGCCTCGAGCCCCACTCCCGGCGGCTTGCCCCTGGCTTTTGGCTAAATACCGGATTACGCTGAGGAGTTTATGCTGTCTATAGAGCTACATACACTAACAGCTCATAGCCAAAAACGCTCTCATTGAATCTTCCGATCTGCAGTGAACTTTCAATGTCAATGTCAACAAAATCTATTACGATCATTGACAGTTGCTGTACATACATATATAAATCTATGAGTACTATGTCTATTATTTAATGCTTTTTGATCTGTCATTGTGTGGTTTTCATATGTATATGTGCGTACTTAGTATGTAGATCTTGCTCTTTGAATTTTGTCTTGAGTTTCGCGATTGCGGCTTATGTGCAATTGGTTTTATGTTAACAACATCGCCGGAAATTAGAGCCATGTCTAGAGGGTCAGTGTGCGAATCTGAGCTGCATCTTAACTGATCTGAACCTGACCTAAGAAGACAAATTGTGTGATGAAATATTACTGCTACGATTGCTAAGCCTTATGAGAGCTATCAATTATGGAATTAATCAACATCACGTTATGTGAGAAAAATTATTAAAGACTTACATAAAACGTAACCTGCAAATTGAAATTTTATTGTTTTATTTAGTTTTCACTAGTTAATGGAATTAAAAAGCTGCTAAACTAAATCACATATAAAAGTATTTTAACATTTTCCGTCGTTCTACTCGAAATTGCACTGCAAAACTTAACGGAAAACAGCAACAAAGCTGCACTGTATACGAAACCCGGACAAGCATTCGCGTTTAACTGTAAAACAACGGGAATCCTTTCCACTCACCATTTCCGTTGCCTATGTTAAGCAATTCCAGTTTCAGCTGTTGACTGCTTTTGGCAGGAACAACAGCGCCCGCGCCGACTGCAGCTGCGGCTGCTGCTGCTGTTGGTACGATCGCGGCAGCGTCCATGGCGACGGTGGCAGCATCTATGGCAATGTCGCCATTTTGAGTGCTACCATTTTGTTCGTTAGCTTGAGGTTTCATTTTGTTAAAGATGATTTTTTTTTTTTTGCGATTATTTATGTAAATAAAACAAGGATAAGCGTAGGCTCTAGGTTTGGATTTGGGTTTGATTTGGTTTACTAGCGTTTAGGATTTCGGCTTAACTAAAAAACACACTAAATAACGCGTCGCTTGCAATTGTTGTTTATGCTAGATTTAACTGTTTATTAAGTTATTAAATTTTGTATTATTGGTTGATGCTAATGCGCGCGCGTTCCGCTTTTATTTGCTACACCCGACTAAACGGCCAGAGATTTAGTTGTAACCTTTTTATTATGAAAAATCGAAAGTTCTTGTTCAACGAGAGATACAACTGACGACGACGACTCAGCCAGCGTCGCTTTTGCGGTCGCTTGCCTTTTGTTGGCGTTGTTGTTGCTAATACAGTGCGGTCCCGATAAGTGGAGCAAACAACTATTCGCAACAATTGCTTTCAATTATATTTCAGCTAGAGCAGTTATGTATTCTAAGCAATCGTTATTCTAATAATGTAAGTAAAAGACCTGAGTCTTAAGTTAAGACTGCAAATAACAGTTAGCCCTTTGATGTTATACTCTACATTCGCAAAATTAAACAAATAAAATCATATTCACTCGCTCTCACTCTCACCCTTTGGTTATTTTGGTTATTATTATTTGTTGAGCGCCTTCAATTAACCTATTCATATAGGGCGATTCTCAGTATAAGAGTACAATATCTCTAATTTGCTTGTTTTCCTTTTAGCGTGGGTGCACTGTAATTGTATTCGGTTACTTTTCGCTTACTTGTTGCTCTCTGAGTGCTGGCCGTGGCCGTTAGTTATGTGCATATATGCGTGTGTAATTGTATATGTATTATTGCAAAGCTTTTTCGCTACACATACACAGATTCTCTCTTTCTCTCTCCCTCTCTGTCTCTCGGGCTTAGCACACTCTCAAGCTCACGCGAGGACTACAGGAAATCAGTGTGCGCCGTTATTAAGAAATAAGACAACAAATTGAAAACATAAAATGGAATGTGAGTAATTATTTTTGTGGTGTGCTCAAATGTTTAGGTAGTAATTGCCGTCGCTGGCGGCAGTATGAGCTAAATAGGTAAAATTGCAAAAACAATCGCACTTGTCGCCATCCATTGGACATATGAACATAATTGTTTTTTATTGTCTTGATAACCTGTCGGCGCATCATTAATAAGTCATTGGCAAATGTACACTGATAGCGCTAAAAAATTAATTTCGTTCGGGTTAAATAAAATCATGTTCGGTCAACACGGATCATCGCATATTTAAATTATTTCCATGTTTCTTATCAGAACCCATTTGAAAAGGCGTCTTGAAGCGATATCAATAAAAATTTCGATTCGTCTAGACCAATTTATCGGCGTCAAATTGGTCATCGATAACAATAAGAACATTGATTTAGGCGCCTTGAACGGCAGCCGCAGTTAAAGGCATTGAGTCATTCAGTTGAGGTAATGAGCAACCGCTAAATTATTAATAATATTAATTAACAGTTAATAAGGCATTTGCGTCAGTTTTGCCCTGGCAAATCCGAGCGATTAAAACCAAAAACAAAAACAACTCTTTTTTGACTTTTCATTTTTTGTGTGATTTGCTGCTCCGTTTAATGGCATTCAATGCCATTAGCTGGCAACAAATTGGCTTTTTATTATAATTATTTTTCTCATTCAGACAGAAACATGGCCAGTGGTTAAAGAAAATACATTGCGGAAGGAAGCCGGCGCCAGCTGGAGAGCCGGTTTTACGCCACGCGACTCTCTAATTACAACTCCTGCACCTCACCGCCCACACCTTCTTTGCCCTGCGCCTGCCGTTCCAGTTTCTCCTGCTCCATTGTCTCCAGCTGTGCCAGAGTCAACAACGAAATGCCCAGCTGATCTTCCCTCGAAAACGGCTGAGCCATACGTCGGAGCCAGCGGCGTGCCAGTTGCACCGCCTCCTCCGTGGACAAATTGCAAAAGCTGTCTACCAAATGCTCCTGTATCCATTTGGGCAGACGCGACCGCTTGTCCTGGCGTGAGAAGCGTTTGTCCGCAAATATCATGATACCATAGTCCGTCTTGCCACGCAACGCCCGACCCACGCATTGGGCCGCATGTCGCATCGCATCAAAGGTTAGAAAATCGTTCTCTCGTATCTGAAACTGATCCCGCAGATAGTCGAGGCGCGCCTTGAGTATGCGGGACTGCGTATAAACGTAGGGTATGCCGAACATGAGCACCGCGCGACCATAATGATGATCGAAATCCACACCCTCGGAGACCTTGCCACGCGCCACAGCCAGCAGAACAGCACCTCGACCGCAATCGCATGCCTAAAACAAAGACAGCATAGATCGAGATCGAGATCGAGATGAATGTGTGTCAAGAACATCATCAATGGAAGCCATAGCAATTGGAGACTGCGATTCAGATTGCGGGCTGAAATTTGAGGTCGCTCACCTTAACATAGTTCATGAGCGCATAGCTTGTTTCGGCATTGTCCTGGGTCTCGATGAACAGCAGCTTATAGCGGAGTAGAGTATCCACAATGCCCTGGTCATACCACGAGGCCACAACCGACTCCAAGTACAGATATGATGTGAAGAAGCAAACGATGCCATCGGGCACAGTCTTGGCCACCTCCACCAGCAGCTGGCCATAGTTCCTGATGACAGCAGTGTCCTCGCGCGTCTCGAACTTGGACGAGATGGCCACCTGGTCGTTGCCTTTTGACACGATCTATATCAAATAAAATATCTAAATAAATTAATAAACAAATCTAAGCCTAATTCAAACTGCTTCATTTACCATAGGCAGCAGACAAGGACGAGCAAGGGTCATGGTAAAGCTACTCATAACAACTGGATCAAAGTCCAGAATCTTAGGATACATGTCCATGGGCGACAGCGTGCCCGATGTGATGACAACCGTTTGAAATCGTGAGAATACTGGCGCCATGGCAATAGATGAGTCCAAGCAGCTGAAATGCATTATGGGATTCGAAACAGTCGGCGTCTTGTCATCGAACGGCTCAATGATAATGGTAAATCCTTTCGTGTACGTGGAGACCAAGGTGGCAAAGTGTGTTATCTGTGATCAATTGCATTGAATCGTTATCATCATCAATGATATGCACCATTACATACCAGCGTCAGGGCCCCGAATTCCGTCATATCAGTAATCTCCAGGGTACGCAACAAGCTGGACAAGCGCTCCGCACAGAAGCGCAACGGTTTGCGCTCTATGCAGATTTTAGATGAAACATCTTTAAGGAATCCCGCTGGTGATTCCTGCACCACGTGATGCACACGCAGTCGAGTTTTAATGTATTCTATGAAACGACGTAGGAAACTAAGAAAATGATCCGCATTTCGAATGTTGCCCGGGACGACCTCTGTGAGCACATCGTTAGGCAGCACGGGATTGGCCAGAATCATGTCCGTATCACGCTGTACACTGGCATCCTTGAGGCCTTGCACCATGCGCTGATATTCCTCATTTAAACGATTGGTGTCCTCTTCCCGCATTCTGCAATAGACAATTAATTAGGCATGTTTAATTATTTGAGCAATTATGGAGTAGGTCTTACTCTTGGACCAATTTTGTGAGCTGATTTAAAGCGTTGGTACTGCGCTCGACTGTTCTTCGATTTATTTTCACGCTCATGGAGTCGATGCATACGTTGTCTATATTATGAGCCTCATCGAAAACCACACAGGACTCGCGTGTCATTTCCTTGGAGACCACCTGGGCGATCTTTGGATCCAGTAGATAATGATAGCTGTAGACAACAATGTGGGCGTGTGCAATCTACCAGAGAAATGGATAGAGAGTGGAGGGCGTAAGTATTTATATCATATACTAATAAATTAACATTCTTAACGCACAGCGTAACGTGCTAGAAAGTACGGACACCAATTTCTTGACCGTCCATATTCTTTAAGATCATCGATGCTATAGACGCCCACGGGCAGCGTCGACTCCTTGCCCTCCAATGTGAAGCCCTCAAAATACTGACCTATAAGAACAATAAATGTTAAATTGACTTAACTGCAATGGCAAATACTTACATATGGGAACCTCGGGATCCAGTTCATGGCGTTCGCGTATATAACTGGCAGTTAGCCCATAGCACTTGCCATCGACCGCCTTGCCCTCGCGCTCTTTACTGACCTCGGGATGAATGCACAAATTTTTACGTGAGCTGAGCACCAGGCCGGTAAAGCCTGGAGCTACGGGTGCATTGCGCTCATAGTATGCCATTAGGTTCTGCAACTCGGCAATAACTTTCTCAATCTCCGGCACCGTTCGGGAGCAGTAAATCAGCTTGCGCACTGTCTCCGGATGCTCAATCATATAGGCCACTACCAGGGAGAGTAATGTTGCTGTTTTTCCTGTGCCCGAGGGCATTTCAAGTAGACAGTGCCCCTTGGCGTCCAGACTTCTCTTAAGCTCCAGCATGTATGCATATTGCTCAGGATAAATATATTCATAGGGGAAATAAACGAGCAGTCCGTCAACACTGAGCCTGAGAGAAGAAGTAGCCGACGATTAATTAAATCGAAAGCAATTCTTGTACATTATATATTAATCTTACTTCATTGTGCTCCTGTGTGTCTTTAGAGTGTTATACTTGAGCTCAGTGCACAATATTTTTTCAAAATTACGTTATTTCGAGTAATTCTGCAATTGTTTAGTTTTGGCTACTGCGGCGACGAACATGCCGGCAACTATCGATTGCTATCGATTGCATGGATAATAATATAAGAATTGTGCGTGCTTTTACCGTGTCATGTACGCTGTTCATCATTTCAAAGAATGGTAACCCATAAACATATTTTAATAAAAAATCAATTTAACATTTTTATTTATTAAAAGTTCTTCAGTTCTTGAGTCACCTATATCATATTAAGTGTCTCGCAGTTTTAAAAAATAAATATTAAGTGTCTTACACATTTCAAACATGCAAGCAAAATAACCAGTTGCTGAGCTAAGCAAAATATGTTCTGGTATCAGCATACCAGGCGCAAAAAGTTTTCAGTAGTAGTAGTTCTATTGCATTTAAGCTAAAGTATATGTGTTTTTAAGGGTTTATTTTTTAATTATTTAATTGTAAAAGTGCTTTATACTAGCATTTAAAAAAATCAACGAATTTTCGCCATATGGACGACCTCAATCCCTTGGCTGGAACAGCGCATCTGCTGGAAGAAGTTGATAGTATTTACTGAACACTTAAGCCGGCAAACTGTAATATGAATAATAATATATTGTGAACTTGTAGAAAAACTAATGGTGCTGCTTCGAGACGGTCGAACATTAATAGGCTACTTAAGGTCCGTAGATCAGTTTGCCAACCTTGTTCTGCAGCGAACAATCGAACGGATACACGTCGGCAATGAGTATGGAGATATTCCGCGAGGCGTCTTCATAATACGAGGCGAGAATGTGGTGCTCCTGGGTGAAATTGTGAGTAAAGAGAGCAAGACTTGATCGGGTGACCTAATATATATAACGTCACATTGCAGGATCGTGAAAAGGAACAGAAACTTCCATTAAAAGAGATTTCTGTCGATGAGATTCTGGATGCACAGCGACGTGAGCAGGAGCAACGACAGGAGAAGCATCGACTCGTCTCGAAAGCACTTAAAGAGCGTGGTTTAGCGGTCAATGCGGATATAATCAATGAGGATTTCTGCTGAGCGCCGTGAGCGCATTATAACAAATACATATTTAGAATTAGGCGTAAGATAAAATTGATTTTTGTCAGTTGTATATTTGTACTCCATAAAAATCTATTTAAAAACTATATGTACATATATGTCGCTATGTAGTATTCCTGCTTAATCATTCTGACTTGTCCCAGGTGTCCCTGTCGTGGACTCCTCCAGCAATATGTACTTCTCCAGAATCTGGTACATTTCCACTTTTGCCTTAATCTTGTGACGACGCGACAATTGCCGCAAATAAGCTGCCACGGATTTGCAGAAGTAATCGTCTTCGGTTTCGTTGGACGCACTAGTCGCGGCAGTGGCTGGTGCACTTACTGCCTCAAAGCCGGGCGATGCCTCGGGCTTAATGGGCGGCAAATGCTCCGCTTCAACTCTCATGTTCGGCATACAGACCATAAATTCAATGTCCGTCTGCGAATGTCCAGCATCGGACGGCGAGGCACCCGACGTGGACACATTCCCCGCCGTCGGTGTATCGTTGTGGACTGTGACCAGCGATGGCGATGGTTGCAACGGTGGCAAGACTTTTTGATCGGCCGACTCGGAATCGCCCATATACTCCTCATATGATTCATGTCCATCTCCATCGTCCGCTTCCACGAGCACAGAGTAACTTTCCGATTGTGTCGTCTGCACTTCCAGCTTGGCATCCGCGTCGTAGTTGTGGTCACAATCGTCGTACACCTGCGACTCATCTAAGTCCTGTTCAATAAGTGGGTCTGGCACTGGGCGTGATTTCGTTTTCACCGTTCGGACCTCAGCTTTGAGCCAATTTGTTGGCGTATCATCATCTTCACGGCGTCTTCTCTCACGACGCTTCCGCACAAACTCCCGCAAAAAGTCCATTTGCCTGAAGAACTCATTTCGACCAAATTCCGAGGACGGATGCAAACGCATTTGTTTCAACTCGCGCGAATAACGATCCCGTAGACACGTCCATCTGCGTCGCGCGTCGGGCGATGAAATATTTAGGGTCTTGGCCACTTTGGCCCAATCCTCTTCCTTTCTTTGTGATAGGCGAAAGTCGCCATGTCTGTGGTCGTACAACGATGGTGTTGAACGTATCGTGCGTATTAGCATAACATCTGACTCGTCAAGTGGCCTATGATGGGCGCTCATTATTTGTTAATTGCTATTCACCATTAATTTTATTCAATTTGCAGCAGCTTATGTTTTCGTTTTGCTTTCTTTCCAGTGTGACCATTGCGGGTATCAGCATTAATGCGTGGTATACCCGTCATATTGCTCCATTCTTATCAGTCCGGCAACGCCAAGGTCTTGCAATTAAGAGCGGAATTTTTTAATAATATCATCAGCCTATTACAAATCAATGATCATGTGTATATAGTATCATCCCATAGTAAAAAATTGTAGTTATGTTTATGTATTCGATAAGCAATCTAAGTAATCATTCGATTGTTTTCCTTGATGAATCAATGTATCAAATTATGTATGTTTTGTATCGATGAGCTGATATACGAAATAAGCATCCCTACTATCGGCAGCCATTTTTTCACGCTTTCTTGCGAAAAAATTGTGAAAATTCAAGTAAAAAGTTGTTAAACTGGCAAGAAAATAATTTATAAAGATCACATATACTGAAATAGTATGCGAATTTGAATATTGTGCGTGCGTGTAGTGTGTGAGCATTGAAATAATCATGGAGACGGTCGTCGCTTTCAATAATGAGGTAAGATGAGGCCGCCGCAGCACACACACATGTACATATCAAAATGTACTTACATATTTATATCTGCTCATATATACCACTCGGTATTTACATATATGTCTCATGTACGTACGCCTTATGTAGTTGTGTAATTTATACAATTATATTCCCGACACTTACATGTGTGTATATATGTAAATTAAATATTGTTGCCAACAAACATGCAGCTTCGCGTCCTGCCGTGCTGCCCATACCAATAGAAAATAATCCCTTTTCGCTCTTTGTGCCTTGTGCTCGACCATCTATTTCTACATGTGTATGTTTTCTTTCAGCTCTCCGGGCTCTATGATAGCCGACCGCCCATATCGAAGGCTAAAATGGCCGCCATCACAAAGTCGGCAATGCGTGCAATTAAATTCTACAAGCATGTTGTGCAGAGTGTTGAAAAGTTTATACTCAAATGCAAGCCGGAGTACAAAGTGCCGGGCCTGTATGTCATAGACTCAATAGTGCGACAATCGCGTCATCAATATGGCACCGAGAAGGATGTCTTTGCGCCCCGCTTCCAGCGTAATCTAACCGAAACGTTTGCAAATCTGTTTCGTTGCGCGCCCGAGGACAAGAGTCGCATCATTCGCGTGCTGAACCTTTGGCAGAAGAATAATGTGTTCAAATCGGAAGTAATACAGCCAATATTTGATTTGGCTGATCCAAACCATCCGATTTACCATCAAATGCCACCAATCAGCGCCGGCAATCTCAACGCGAGCTCTGGACCAAGTGGCAGCAGCGGTGTTCTAAATCTTTCGGATATTTCCAGTGGCAATGCTGCCAATGGTTTGAATGCCTCGGGAATGAGCAATATGGATATGAGTGGTGCTGTCGACGATAAAATGGGTGGTGCAATGCCGGATCTGTCGGTGAGTGGACAATGGGTAATTGAAGAGAACAAAGACTGGCAATGAATTAGGTCCAATAACAATATGATGTAGTAGTTAGTCAACCCACTATGGGCAGCTATACTCATTGCCAGGCTATGAGCGAGTAAATGTGGTTTTTCTTTCGATTCTAATAAGCCAATTGGCATTGCTTCCTTGTTACTATCACTATTTGCTCTATTTCTGATACATGTCTCGCTCGCTTGTCTAATGTACGCAACTACACAGATAAGCCACGAGAAGTGCTCAAGCTCTAGTCGACGTCACATGGAACAGCATTATATGAAGCGTCAACAACAGCAGCAGCAGCATCAACATAATATGCCATCCAGCAATTCGGCATCTGGTTCCAAGAGTCGTTTCGATAGTGGGGGACTAAGCAAGTCGCATCATCACAACAAATATGGCAAGGGTAGCAGCTCCCATGAGCTGGACTATGACCTGCGTGAGATAATCGATGACGAGGATGGGGACATGCTGATGGGCGACGATCATCATTGTATGGGCGATGATACGCCGCCCGGCTCTTCCAATTTGCTAGATGTATGCATAGGTCTATTCGTTATTTATCGTATTAGCTTTTGTGTTGAGGCTTTAGTTTTCTTGGGTTTATTTATTTATTGTTCACAATTATTTAAATGCATGCTAATAATAGCATCTAATTTCGCAGAACAATAATTTAAAGCAACTGCTCAACGATCCCAATGTCTTACGCCAACTGCAAACGCTGCAAAACTTTCAAAAGTTCAAGCAACAAGAGGAGAATCAAAAGCATCGCTACCAGGAGCAGGATGCCCTGCAGCAGCATTTGCAGAATGTTCTCAAGGTAAGTGCGCTCATTTACTCATCATAATCTCTGGTACTAGGGAATTTTCCTTTCTGCTCATTTTAGGGCACAGGTGGCTTGCCGCCGGGCGTCGGCATGGGCATGGGCCACAATGATGTGACGGACATGAACAAGGATGTTGAATTCATATCGGAACAGCAACCCATTGAGGTATACACCACACCATTTACTTTTAATAATGTAGATTTCATCGAATCAGTCAATGTGTGCATTTTTAATTGATTGCTAAATTGCAAAAATCAATTCAAACTGCATTACATAACTGCAATATTGTAGCTCATAATTAGATTACAATATATAGTATATATATATATATATAACTATAAGCGCACACATGAAAGTGGAACTAGTGTCGCATCTATTTCAAACTATATCCAACTATATATAGTTCCACTTTCATAATGCGCCAAGTGCTGCTGACGTGCCCAAAATGTTGTTATACCGGGACGGAGAATTCAGAGATTACCGTTTAATCGAAAGAATGGGGAATACTATTATTAATTACGATGATATGAATAACGACTTGATGTGCCTTACTGTTAAGTGCAATAACCGTTGTCGAATTTTAAAATTTTTGGCCAAAACTTAAAAATAACTATCGATAGGGCCATACTTAAATTTAAACTTGCAACTTTGCCTATACGTTTATATTAAAAATGGTAAATGAATGCCCAAAGGTAAGGTTTAACTTTATATATAATGACGGATGCGATACCCGATGCTAGAAGCGCCCCCGCCCTCCGTATAACAACGTTTGGTAAGTGCCTTAAATATGTAAACCACAAATTCAAGTCAGATTCAATTCAATTACCCATCAATGAAACACAAAAACTTGCTCGAAAACGCATCGATGAGAAAATGCCAATGAAAAACAAAAATGAGAAATGAGAAATAGTTAAGAACCGCCAACCAAGTTTGAAAAACGGCCAAAACCACACGTCAACACGCCAAGAATGCAGTTATAAAAAAAATAATACGTATTTTGTATAATTTGTAGTTTAACAACAATTCCCAACCCACAACCACTACCATCTTCTACTCCTATCCCATCCCATCCTAGAAAATAATTAAAATGAAACTAACCACGTCCCTCTCCCATTCCCACTTCTTTTCCTCCACATCCGCCATTATTTGTTTTATGCTTAAAATGTTAACGTGTTTATATCACAATCACTTTCTCTCAAATTCTTTGCAAAACTCCAAACGCTCAGGTTATCAATCTGGATGGTGCCGATTCCCGTAGTCCGACGCCCGATCGTGACCGTTACAAGCGCAGCCGACGCAGCAGCCGCAGTAGATCGCCCCGTAGTCGTGGCGGCGGCGGTGGTGGGGGTGGTGGTGGCAATGGAAACGATCGTGATCGGGGAAGTCGCCGTCGCAGCTCACGTTCGCGCAGCCGTTCGCCACGTTCCAGCCGCAGGCGCGGATCGCGCGATCGTGACCGCATGGAGCGCAGCACGCGCGACAAGGAGCGGGATCGCGAACATGAACGTGAGCGACGCAAGAAGGGCCTGCCCGAGATTAAGAAGGAGCATCTAAGTGGTAATTATTCCATGCACATAAGCATAGCGTAACGCCGTTACGCAGTTACGCATCACGTAAGCCCACTCACGCAATACGTAATTGTCGCATGCAAAAGATTTTCACGCACTCAAGATGAAGAAGAATGACAAAACCTTTTGATGCCACATTTACCTGTGAATTACACTTTGTTTTGGTTCACTCTCGTTTGGTCTTTTCAATTAATGCTAATACACAAATGTTTCTTTATTCTGCAGCTCCTTGGCTCGGTTGACGTGTGTGTGTATGAGTGCGCGCGTGTGTGTTTGTGTGTGTGTGTATGTGTGATTTAGCTTTAAAGGTTCTAAATCTCATCTGGCATATTTAACACAATGTCTCTGAAGCGTTTTTGAGCAAAGTTTTTTAGCAACGAAATGAATTGAATAAGCATATTAATGTACCTCCCCATTTTTATCAGTGTATCATCTAAGCACAGAGCAAATTTACTACACTTAAGGCTCCCTAAGGAGCGATATGTCTATTGAAATAATTTTTGCTTGATATTTTATTGCATACATGTGAAAAACTAAAGCTACACCTACACGCCCAGAGCTATATTTTACATACATGCACATACATATATATACACATTCTATATGCAGTGAATTAGGTTCACAATTAATTTGAAAAATATCGATACCCGATTGAAGTCGATAGAAACTGTAATATTAAAGCTTAACAGTCATTTATCGAATTGAAACATCGGCAAATAAGTGAGGCGCTCTTCTGCCAAAATTTAGTTTGTTAAAAGAAAGTGTTTATAAAATTGAATAATATTACAAATTAGTCAGATATCTCTATAAGAAGCTTTTCCCAATGAATTATTATACATAATTAATAATACAAATGCTCAGACTTGTACTCTAGATATTCATTACATACGTACTAATTTTCAGGGATATGATTTTGACTGAGCCTTTCTTCGTCTTCTTCTAGAAGTTTTTACCTTTATAGACAATATTACTAATAGGAGAATTTAAAAATCCATTGAAATTTCAGTTATAAAAGCATTTTGTGTATCGAGGTTTCTATTCTAATGATAACAATGTACTTTGAAAAGTACCAAGTAAATATTGTAAATATTGTATATTAATTATATTCAGAATTCTTAATTATATTTGGAAAGCTTCTAATAAAATTTGAGCTTCAAATAAATTTTTTTACTAGATAGTATAAAAGCCAAGTAAATCAATTGTGAAGCATAAATATATATGTCAAAGGGTCTAGTATTCACTCTATTAATTATATGAAATATTCTTATTAGATGTAGAATATATCAGTTAAATGAAATTTACATTTTAACAATATATCTATATTCAACTAGTTCGAGTATTAAGATACTCTACGATATGTTAGAATTGTAATAGGCATATGCTTCTATGCATATTCTATTGACTCATGTGAGATATAGCCATATCTGATAGCTGACGCAAGGAAAAGAAAATGACAAAAACTAAAAACCAAACGAGTTGTGTTTTATATTAAACTTTATTGAATTAATTTATCCTTAATAATATTTATTTAATTAATATTTCTTTATTACATTTATCTCTGCAGTGTGCAGTACCACGCTGTGGGTGGGCCATCTCTCCAAGCTGGTGTACCAGGAGGAGCTCTCGGATACTTTTGGCGAATATGGCGATATCGTGAGCATCGATCAGATTGTGCCCAGAGGTTGTGCTTTCATTGTGATGAATCGTCGCCAAGACGCACACAAGGCTATGCAGGCGCTTAAGAATCACAAGCTTCAAGGTCGTGCCATTACCATATCTTGGGCAGCTGGGAAGGGTGTGAAGAGCAAGGAATGGAAGGATTTCTGGGATCTTGATCTCGGCGTCACATATGTGCCGTGGAACAAGCTGAGCCCCGACACGGACTTCGACAGTCTCGAGGAGGGCGGCATGTTCGACGAGGACACCATGCCCAGCTGGATGAAGCAAAAAATCAATCAGGCGAAAAATGTCAAGGATGTCAAGCCGACAGCCCTAACCGGCGAAATGCCCAATGTGCCGTCTGTGGCGCCGCCAAACTTGCTCTTTGGCATTGACACCACACAGCCACCGCCAGTGGCTCCGCCACAGCATGGCGGACCTGGTGCACCTCCGCCCGCACTGATGGGTATGGTGCCTGGCCAGTTCCAGATGGCGCCTCCATTGGGCGCACCACCGCCGCAGCGCATGCTGGGTCCCATGGGACCGCTGAACCATCCGTTGGGCATGGCTATGCCTCCGAATATGGTGCCCGGCATGCCGCCGCCAATGATGATGCCGCCTAATATGATGCCACCCGGTTTTCCGACCATGGGCGGCCCACCTCCACATCCTATGGGACTGCCGCCGGGCGCACAGTTCCCCCCGCCGGGAGCAGTGCCGCCGCCCATGACCACAATTCCAGCACCCGCGGGCTCTGGCACTGGCAATGTGAGCGACGACCAAATGGATATCGAAATGGAGCTTGAGGATGCACCATCGCAATCGGCACCTACGTCCTCACAACAGCAAGCACCTAACTTCAGCCAGCCGCCGCCGATCTTTGCAGGTGGCGCCACGCAACCGAACAGTGTGGATGTGGCTGCAGCGGTTGCTGGCAATGATCTGTTCCAAAGGGATCGCGCACGTGGTCCTAGCGGCGCAGGTTCTCGCTGGGGCGGCCGCGACGACATTGCTGAGGCTTCGGAGCGCTGGAGGAATGAGAACGGAGGCGGTGGACCGCCGCCGCTAAGCGGAGCCTTCAACGAGGCACGAGCGCGTCTCAATCTCAATAGCATGGAACATGGTGGAATGCAACGTCCAGAATTCTTGGGTGGCTTGGGTAAGTCGCAAGCAAAGTAAATGCCATATTCATAATTTAATTTATGATGTTTCCATTTAGAATTTGATAATCGTCCAGGCGGTGGACCGCGTGGTATGGGTCCAGGCCCCAGGGGTGGCAATCATAATGGCGGCAATGGCGGAGGTGACTTCTTCCAGCCCAATATGAATCCCAATCAGAATCGTTTCAATCAGCCAACGAGTCTGATGCAGATGCGCATACCGCCGCCGGTGGCGTTTAATCAGCGCATGGGAGGACCGGGTGCAGGCAATGGAGTGGGCCCCATGTTTATGCGTAATCAAGGTGGCGGTGGACCAGGCGGCAGGCAGCAAGGACCAGGTAAGAACTATAAAGCTCAAAAATTAAATAACAACTAATGCATTCTCTATTTAAAGGTTTCTTCAATCCGCGCAATCCGTTTAACGATAACCAACGTGGTCGTGGTGGTGGCGGAGGTGGTGGCGGCAGCGGTGGTAGTGGTGGTGGTCGTGGCATGGGCGGTGGCGGAGGTCGCGGTGGCCGATGGAGTGATGAGGAGGAAGACGGCGGCAGCAATAGCAACAACTTCAAACGGCGTGGAGGCGGTGGCCCAGGTGGCCCGGGCAATCGATTCCGTGGCGAACGCGATGGCGATGATAGACGCGGCGGCAATGGACGTAGTGGACGTGGTAGCCAGCGCAGCGAAGAGCGTGAACGTGGACCCAATAATAATAACAGACGTGGCTCACGCGACGACAGTAATCGCCACTCGATAAGCTCCACGGATGAGAACGCATTGCAGGGCAAACAGTCTTCGTCGGAGCCGGATGATATGAAGAATAAGCCGGTGGCAGCGCCATCCGTGAACAATGTAGAAAAATCAGCTGCTGTAGATACCGAGGAGGACTGGGATAGAGAGCTGCAGGAGTATGATGCTAGAATGGAAGCGCAACAAGCAGCTGAAGCTGCAGAAGCCACCGCTGCCGCCTCTGGCGCTGGTACTTCTACTGCCACAGATACCTCTGATATTAATAAACAGAAATCGGAGACGCTGGCCGAAGCGGCACCTGCGTCAGTAGTAGAGACGTTTGCCACCCCGCATGCGGAAGAAATCAGCGAGGTGTCCAAGCCCAAGGCACCATCGCCTGTCTGCACGCCTCTCTATGACGAGTTGCCGCCACCAGCATCAGCAGCTGGAGCAACGGCACCGCCACAGCCAGTTGAGCAGGCCGAAGAGCCAAATCCAAAGATCGAACAGAAGCGTGTGACTGAGGAATTTACGCATGAGCCCGAGCCTGAGTCTGCGCCTGCAACAGTGCAACAGCCACAACAACGCGTTGATTCCCCACCCAGAGCAGAGCAGTCACCGCCAGCCTCAGCAGCCCCAGCAACAACAACAACAACAACAACAACAACAGATGCAACGAAAGATATAGCGGAGGAAACTGAGCCAGTTGCCAGTGCCCAGCCAGCAGTTGAGGCAGACTCATAGAATGCCGAGGATAACGAGGAATAACAGAAAAGGACAACAAAGATAGAAGGAACGGAAGAAATGTGTATTTTATGATTTCCTTACATATGATTCATGTATGTATGCATGTCACACAGCATACATATGTATATGCCCCCTTTTAATAATATTAAAATTTTAGCTTTTGAGATTACGCATTTGTTGAGACGCGACAAAGGTCTGCACTATTCTTGCTAGGCTAAGGCACTTTATTTGTATAATTTTTAAACGATTCACATATTATTTAAGGCTTTGGTGCCGCAATAACATAAAAACCAACAAATTGTAGGGTCCTCTGACATCGGACGCTAATAATTCCCCTCCTTCAAATAAGAATATTGTATGTAAAACAACAAGAAATGATAACCCAAACTCCAGAAAACATCAACAGTTAAAAGGCGCAAAAAAGGAACAAATTGTAGCAAATAATTAGAGAATAATATGATATAATATGGACGAAATTAATAGACAGAGGAGAAAACAGCCACGCTTGAGAAATGTTTATAATTTTGTTATGTATATAATTTTAAGATGGTATTTAACACAAACTGTTTCTTATGCGCAGGTTATAAGTACACGTATAATAATGTACAATTTAAATATGAAAATATTATCAATACTATTAATAATAAACAAAAACAGACAGTTGACTTATAACTAATGTGTTTTATTTCCCGATCGGCAGCATTGTAAGCGTTTTAATCAAATAAAGCAATTTGGCATATTATTCTTGCAGGAGTTGTTTTTTATATGTGATGATTATAAATATATACATATGTATGTATAGATGTACATATACATATAAAAGAAATATTTATACTTAATCTCTTTCATATATTTGTATTAGCTTAACTATTAACTTATTCATAAATTTTTTTAGCTCAATTTGTTAGTTTAAATATGTCGATAACTTGAGATTTACAACACTCAAACATCCTACAATTATCCTTTTTATTATAGCTTTTTAAAGCTTTTTCTTAGTGTACTGTAGATATCGATAGCTTCGGCTGATTCCCCTGACTGAAAAGCAATAGCTGAATAAAATTGCGCTTATTCAAACTAAGGGACTTATACAATTACGAACTAAATTATTGGAGTGTTGATAATTTATTTAAACCTCTAATAGTGGTTTATTTAATTTAAATTATAATCTTTGGATCTAGTTCGTATATACCAAATATCGTTCACTGTTAGCCAGTTCCGAAATGTTAATGTTATTAGCACTGTTAAGCAACATTTCTGTTTGGTATTTTTCATAAATAAAAAGTCTTTGCAGCTATATGTGTGTGTGCGCGTCATTTTAGAGCGTGAATTTTCGATTCGGTAAAAAAAAAACGTAAAAAAGCTAATCAATAATATTTATGAATGTTTTAAAAATTGATGAATTTAAAAAAGCACTAAAAATATATGCTCAAATTCGGTAATTAATTGTTTTAAGCTCCAAGCAACGCCGAACGACGTGCGAAAGAAAAATTTTGGTTTCTCTGTGCCAAAGAATTTACACACATGAGTGTATACGCATACACACACACGTACGTGTGCATACACAAGTATATTTATGTAGATGTGAGGCTGTTGTAAGAAATGTGCAAAATTTTATAAAACATCCAATATATAAATTGTGTTATAGTAACGGCGGAAAACGTTAGCTACTCTATTTAATTGTCGATAATACAGTGGAAGCTGCAAAAGTGAGAGAGCTGAGCGGAGCTAATATACAGTCTTGTGAAACTGTATGTTCAATACAAAAAAAAAATAAAATAAAATAAATAGAAAAGCAAAAAATAAACATGTCTATGCATGTAGAACTGTGCATGCATGTATTTATTAAAAATATAGACTTTCATACATGCATACATATGTATATAAAAGAGCGCGCGTGTATATTCAGAGTGTGAAATATGTACATTAATATGTCCGTGCATACATAGGGACCGCCGCCAACAAACCACACATACATGCGCAACACGCACACAGGCTGTTTCGATGTTTCGTGTTTCTGTTTGTGCGTGTGTGTGTGTGTGCTTGAATGTAATGCGAAAAAGCAACGTAACCGCTGACGACGTCGGCAGCTGGCTTCAGCATCTAGGAGCAGCATCCTTGTTTCTTTTCCTGTAAGCGCGCTCTCTTGTTGCTTTCAGTCTGCAGATGTGGATGTGGATGTGGATGCTGTTCGACAGCAAACCCCCAATCTCTCCCCCTACCACCATCACCACCCCAAAAACAGCAGCCATAGACTCAGTTTCAACCGCAACAGTCGCAGTCGCAGTCCACATAGTCCCCGCTGTGTATTTTGATCAACTTTTCACTTTTCGATAAGCTATTGTTGTTGCTTCGACAGTTTTTAGTGCTGTGTACATATGTATATTTAATGCAAACCATAAACAGATTACTATTATCAAATCGACACCGGTGTCAATGAAATATTATTAGTTACTCCCATACCATCTAAAATGTTGCTGAAATATACGAAAAAAAAAAAAAAAATAATAATAATAATAATAATACAAATATTTTTTCACATTCGAATACGTGGTTAAAGTTAAAGTTCTTTAACAATTGTTTGGCTGTGGCAAAGTTATTGTTGTTGTTCTTAGGTATCGCAAAACAGCTGTACATTTGAAGCCCAGACAATTTGATCGCAACAGCTTCCTCAATATATCTACGTGTGTGTGTTTGTTTGTACAATTCTAGTTTAGAGTTTAAAAGTGCAGACAAACTAAACTAAGCATTCATCTGTCAGGACTTAACAGTGAAGTAACAGTATGTTAGACATGCTCTCAGCAAAACAGACACTGCACGTGTGTGCAATAAGCATCTTACAGTTTATGATAAATGTATCGAATATTTATTAAGTGTCAAAATCAACTTTCCTTGAAAATGTAATATTACTCATTTTTAATTCGACCAAACTTATTGCCAATCGTATTCTTAATTATACATATAGGCAATTGCTTAGCTGTCTGTCAATAGGTTTACCTTTTCTAAATACATCCATAGACTCATGCAGACATACATGCATACTATGCAGGTATGTATTTTAATGTGAAGCCAGACGTCATCAGTAAGCTTAGCTTCCGTTACCGTTGTTGTGTCAGTTTCATGCTCTCGTATGATGCGCTCCACTTTTGGATGCTATTTATAAACGCTTTTATATGTATGTATGCGTGTACTCAACCCACACACTCACACAGTCAAAACACATGCGCAAGAATGGATTCTCTGCTGGGAAACAGCTTCCTTAAAATCTGCATACATAGTTCCGCTTCCGTCCAAAATGTCTGTACATGTTCACATGTATGTGTGTGTGTGTGTTTTCAGCGCAGTCGCAGTGTGGCCAGAATATAAAACGGATTGATGATGCCTGTGTGTTTGTGTAATTGCGTCTGTGTATGGGTCACACAATCATTCAACTTACCGGGCAGCATCCACATGTTGAGGCGCGTGCAGTTGCCGCTTCATTCCTTTTCTCTCCATACACATACTCACACACACATAAAACTGAATTGAACTGTAGCTCGCAGTCAAATTAAATCAGAATAAAATACACTTAGGCGAATTCACCTAAAATTGGAAATGAAGCTGCATCGTTAATGAACTCATACGCATATCAGCATGAAAATTCTTTTCTATAATCTTATCGTGGGAGACATTTTTTGGTTGCCGCCTAAGTGAACCCACTTGAAATAATGAACAGGAAGCAATTTAATTATTTTTGACTTGATACTCAGCTAAAAAAAAAAAAAACCTTTCAAAATTAAAACCAAAGCAGATAAACTAGTAACAAAATTCAGTAAAGTAAAAAAAAAAAGATTAGAATGATAATTTACAGCTATGAAGCTAGCGATGAATTTTAACGTTTCGATACACAATGATACAATTAGGGTGAACCAAATAACATCTTAAAGCAGAAATTTCGAGACTTATCTATGGTTGGTTTGTGATGAAAAATTTCGTCGCTTTTACGAGTATATTTCATTTTTAATTAGTAAATTGATTACTTTTTAAAATGTTTTGTAAAAGAAAGGCTTTTATGGGCTTAAAGGCAATTTAAAAGAAAAAGGGCCACTCAACAATTTGCTGACGTCCTAGTGTCAATGTGTGTATTTGACGATTTAATGCTGTTATTGTTTTGCTTGGCAGCTTGTTTGTATGTACGCTAATACACATGTATTGTTTATAAATTTGCATAAGCAGCAGCAGCCCATGATGACTTTTCATTTTCTTTTTTGATTTATTTTTATGATCAGTTGTTTCGCCCGTTGCGCTTTCAAGTTGAATGTCACCTGCTATGTTAAATTGGGAGGAGCCGTGCTTTAGTGTGAGGAGCAATTGTTCTGAATGCAAATACAAAGCAATAAAAATCGATATACGATTGCTAGCTTTTGCGGTTAAATTTTCACATTTATCTCTTTCACACACAGGCGATGCAGCTGATCTCTATTAGAGGAGTTCGCAATCGTGCTTCCATTTCCTCTATTATTTTGTTTTATTTTTTGATTGTTTTTAACGGCTAAATGTTAAATGCTGTAATTCGGGTATTGCTAAATGTGATTATTTTTGTATACCTAATAGGCTGACCGCATTTCAACACCAATTGCACGCCCACACTTGCACTTATGCAGCGTCAATAGCAACAAGAACAAAAACAATAATAACAATAGTACAAGCGGCCGCGGTCAACGCACAACAAAACGAAAGTGTTCTCAACAAAATAAAAATAGTTTTCGAATAAATAAATAAAAGCGCCTCATGCAAGCGTCGTTGACAGTTTTGTAGCCTAAAATGCAATGATACTATAAATGAATTAAATCGCATAGCATATACATATGTACAAACATACATAGTATGTATGTGTTGCATACATACATTTGTATGCTTAAATGAAATGAAAAACATTTTCAAGTTTTTTTATCTCCACTCTCTTGCTTATGTTTGTGTGTGTCCGTATGTGTGTATGTATTTGCAGTTAAGAACTGAAAGCCGGCTCAGCGGGAGGTAAATTTTGCGTACGCGTGAAATGTGAGGAAATGCCGCGCCGGCAGCTGCCATATCGATGTCGACAACTTCAACGCCAACAGCAGCAGAAGCAGAAGCAACCAATACTACAAGCAACAAAAAGTATCGCAACCCCCAGCAGCATAATTAAATAATTGCCAACAGATCGATCTCCATCTGATAAATTAAGTGTAAAGTGAAAGAGCGATTGAGTGAAGTGCGCCCGAACAATTAAATAATAACATTGGCAGGCAAATTCATAAAAAGAAGAAAGAAAGAATACGAAACACAATTAAACAAGTTCTTTAATCGAAATATTGCAACCAACCGAATAAGGCGATTTTCAACGTGCAGTAAAAATGAAGCGGCGCAATGCAGATTGTGGCAAATTACGTCGCCCAATGAAGCGGAACAAAATCACAGAGGGCATGTATGGCAGGTAAGTGCTCAAATACCACCAACACATCTTCTCTGTTTACGTGTGTATATTACGTATGACGTATTAGAGATGAGCGCGCTTAACGATATGTTCAAAATAATACGAATGAAGAAATGAGAATAAGAAAACAAACTTAAATACACATAGTTACATTAATATGTGTAAATATATTTATTTATTTATTTTTTTTTATAGAAAATATTTAAGCTAGCTTTAAGCTTTGAAGCCTTTTTTACATGTATATAAATCTTGTACGTGAGCATTAATATTGCTTCAATTTCAACGCATAAATTATGACATTTGAATATCGTGCTCGTGTCACGCCAACCAAACACGAAGCGTGCCCAACTCTTATATGTACATATATGTTTATATGTATATACATATGTATGTACGCATACATACATATCTATCCAGTTTATCGCGCTGATTCGCATACCGCACTGATCGCGTAATACATAATTCTAGATATGGTTGGTTCATAACAAAACTTGTATTAAGCTGCGCAACGTCAAATTAATTTATAAAAAAAGAAAATCAAATTTTTACTTTTATTATTTTGATAGAAAAATATTAAAATATTAATTGAAAATAAATTATTGCATTGGAGTTTAAGTAAAATATGATTTAATACAAATTATATTGTATTAGAAAAAAAGAAAAATCACATTCATATTCATTATTATGCGTTACGATTTAATATTGATTAATAGCTTTGATATTGATAAATTAATTACAGAGTTATTAGAGTTCACATAAAATATTATATAATGCATTTTAGCAAGCTATATTATATTAAACAGAAATAAACAAATCACATTAATTTATTTAGCATAGCTATAAAAATAAATAGAAATATTTAGTCAGGGTCGATTACTTGGCGGAAATATCAGTTTGGCTAATTATAAGAAAGAGTTCTTAACTCTGCTTCTTCTTCTTATTTGTTTAATGCTCTGCTGAATGTCTCAATGCTGACAGAGTTCAGCACTCAGAGATTGTCACGTTGTTTCTGATTTTATTACGCATTTATTTGTTTGTTTACATTTTGATTTTGAATTTTATTGTTATTTATTTTTAAATACAACGATATACATATATACATGTTTATTGTCATATGTATGTGTGTTATTTTCGAAGTGATTGAGTTAGATAATTTATTCAGCGCTTGTTTTTTGATTGTGTTTGAAAGCTATAATTGAGCATAAAATTCGAGTCCTAATCAAATTATTGATGAATCTATTAATCAAATATGGGCTAGATTTTTTTGTACATATATGCATAAAAGCTTAAGATTATAGAATCTCGTAATCATTTTAAATTTCTATTTTCATTTTTTCAGCACAACTGTTCTATACATGAAATTTCTAATACTTTGGGCCATTGTGATGGTGGCCGACTTCATGTTTATGTTCCGATTTGAATTCCTCTGGCCATTCTGGCTGCTGCTGCGCTCCGTGCATGACTCCTTTAAGTACAAGGGCTTGGTAAATACACAATAAATAGTATAATAATAAATAGTATAATATATATTTCTTATACATTTTGTGCTCCAGGCATTTTCTGTGCTATTCGTGTGCATTGCAATAACATCGGATCTGGTGTGCTTGTTCTTCATACCCGTACATTGGCTGCTCTTTGCGGCCAGCACGTACGTCTGGGTGCAGTACGTCTGGCATACAGGTGCGTCTCATCATCATCATCGTATTACTAACAATAATAATAATATTTATTTATGATCTTTTTTCGCCTTATCTAATTGCAGATAAGGGCATCTGTTTGCCAACTATTATATTGTGGATGTTGTTTGTCTACCTGGAGGTGGGCATACGATGGAAAGACAGTCGTCATATGCCACATTTGGACCTATGCCGGCCGTTCGCCGCGCACTGGTGAGTGATCACAAATGGTTTGCCATGTTCCCACTCTAGAACTTATTCCTATTCTTCTTCAGCATTGGCTATCCAGTGGTTACGCTTGGCTTTGGCTTCAAAAGCTACGTGGGCTATCGTATGCGGCAGCGGAAGCAGCGTGAGGTTGCTAAAGAGAATGAGTTCTATATGCAGCTGTTGCAGCAGGCACTGCCCGCCGAGGAGGCTACCGATGAGGCACAAATAGCGGGCGCGACAGCGGTAACTGTTGCCTCCAATGGAGCTGTGGTTGTACCCAATGGCACGGGCGGTGCGCCGGCAGCGCTCACCACATCGGCCTCGACCCAGGCCAATGGTGTTTTGGTAACTGCAACGCAAGCACAAAATCATCACGAGCATCATCACAGCGCTGGCAGTGGTGGCGGTGGCGGCGGCGGTGGAAGTGGCAGTGGCAGCGGCTCCGGCAGCAATGCTAGCAATAGCAATCATCATCATCATCACCATCACAACAACAATAATAATAATAACAACAACAGTAGCAGCAGCAGCAGCAACAATCATCACACCAAGGATAACACAACTAGCGAGAGCAGCACAGCGAGTGGGGCAACGGCATCGGCAGGAGCCGCTGCTGCTGGAGCCGCAACATCGTCCGCATCTTCGTCAGCGTCCACAAACACATCAGCCTCTGCGACAGCCAGGCAATCAAATTCAGCAGCATTAGCAGGAACAACAACAACAGGTGCTGAGCATTAACTACTAGCATTATATTATATTCAGCAAATAACATTCCCATAAAGTGTCCGACTTGCATGATAAGCTATCATGTGGTTAGAATTTTGTGTATGTAATCAGTAATTAGCGAAGCTTCGTAGTCTCCTGGCAACCACACGAAATTTGTATATATATTCATATGTATCATTGTAACCATAAGCGATAAAAATCAATCATGTTTATGTAATTATGAAACTAAATGTGTAACTATATTTGCAGCAACCGCAAATGGTCATGTTGGCGGTGGCTCACGCAATCATCGGCGTAGTATGGACAAGGACAAGCATCGCAACAAGAGCGATGCAGGCGACAATGAGCACAACAATGGCACGCGGCATGGCGGCAAAAATAGCAGCAGCAACAGCTATCAGCAAGTTGATGGCAATGCAACTACAACAAGTAATAACAGTAAGGAGAAGTCAGACTGGGATAGTGGCAATAGCAACTATCAACAACAACAACAACAACCGCAGCAACAGCAGCAGCAGCAGCAACAACAACAACAGCAACAGGGGGCAAAGGACAAACAGGGTGCATTGAACAAAAAGAAAACGCTTAATTCGAAGCAAATTGATATCGCCCCCTTGCTTGCAGACAAAAAGACGCACAATGCTGTCAGCAATGGCAATGTCCTGCAGTTCGAAACAGATGAGGCACCGATCGTGGAATCAGTGCCTCAAGTGGAGAAGGCGCCTAAAGGTAAGTGCTAAGCATTGGCTTATCCAATCTCTGATCTTGTAATCCAATATTCTTTTCGTTCCGCAGGCCGTCGAAATCGTGGTAAGAAGGATAATTCAGCCAAAGACAATCATAGCCAGCAGCTGGCGCAACAAAAGGAGGCAGCAGCAACTGCTGCACCTGCTGCCGCGGCAACTGCTGCCAGCAACAGTAACAGCAACAACAGTAACAACAACAACAACAATAACAATGATGCCAGCTCCGTTTCGTCGTCGACCAGCTCGTCGTCGAGCAATGCCGCCGCTGCCGCCATCTCGCACATTGCCAGCAAAGTTGTATCGAAGATATGCGAAACATGTATTAAGCTGGAGGCAGATGTTAAGAAATATCGTGCCGAAATTAGCCACATGAAGCAAATCGAGAACGAGCTGCGCCAGAAGCTGGACGTCAATCTGACCAGCAAATCCAGTTTGCAGGCCAAGCAGAAGGAGTGCGACGAGCTGGAGAAGCGCATACAGGAGCTGACCAATGCACGCCATGCCGACATGCTCAGTTTGCAGGCTGTGGAACGTCGCCTGAACGAGGAGCGTCGCCAAAAGCAATCTCTTGACGCCCAGCTGGCCAATGAGAAAAAGGCACGCAAAGCTGCCGAGGAGAAGGCGGCTCGGCCAGAGTGCAGCGCCCAGTGCAAGCAGCGTCGCCAGCAAATGGAGGAAGAGTTGAAACGCGTGCGCAACGAGCTCAAGCAGACCGAAGGCGCCATGCAGGTAGCCGTGGATCATGGCCGCAAATTCGAGCAGGAGGTGGGTGGAACAACAAAAACCTAATTGGTTAAATATAATAATTAAACTCTATTCTGTTAACAGTATCACATGTTGGAACTGAAGGTGCAAAATCGCGAGTCCACGCAAGCGGATGCTGAGATGCTGATGAATGCACTGGCTACCATGCAGGAGAAGAACACAACGCTGGAGAAGAATCTATCCGCAGAGACGAGAGTTAAGCTGGACTTGTTCTCGGCTCTGGGCGTGGCAAAGCGACGGCTAGAAATAGCTGACAGTATGTATAGCTAGGGGAATGGCAGTGGAATGCAAATGTGTAACGAACAAACTGTTTTGGCTTGCAGGTCAACGTCGGTCCAAGGAGGATGAGGTCATTGATCTCAAGGCCAAGATAGCCCAGCTGCTGGCTGTAATGCCGGACACGCTGTGCCTAAACACGGGGCCGCATGGTAGCGGAAGCATGCTGCGCATGAACGATACACCTCCGCTACAATCGGGCGGACCGGGCCCGTCCTCGCCCATGCTCAGCCTGGGCGTCGCGCAAGATTATCAACAGCATCAGCATCAGCAACATCAACAGCACCAGCAGCATCAGCAGCTACAGCAGCAGCACCAACAACACCAGCAACAGCAGCATCAACAGCACCAGCAGCACCAACAGCAGCAGCATCAACTCCAGCAACAGCAACAGGTTGTGCCCGTCTCACAGCAGCAGCAGCAACAGCAAATGGTTCCCGTCAGTGTGGCTGCAGCGCTGCATGTGGTGGCCGGCAATGTGGTCAACGGTGGTGGTGGCGGCGGTGGTCTCTCGACGCTGGATCCAAATGCCAGCGTCTATACGCCCAAAACCGGTAACATGATGGTGGTGCCGCCGGTGAATATGAATCCCAATGGTGCGGATGCCTGACGCCAGCAGCATCAACAGCACCAGCAGCACTCATCGACGTTATCGTCGGTGAGTGCATCATCCTCGCATCAGCTACTGAGACGACAAGTATGAGATTATTATAATTTATATGAAACGTAACTGCAAACAGCATCAACATCAGCATCTGCATCAGCATCAGCAACGGCATACGATAGATTTGGACTAGAGTAGTCGATAGATGACAAACGGCAAGTGGCAAATGGTAGGCAGTTTGCATATGATATAATGAATGTCCGTACTCTAAGCATAAGCAGTTTCCTTTAACGAACCCCCCACACAACTACAACAGTATCACAACTCAATGTACACCCCATTATCAATTATCAATTATCAATTTCCATAACTCAGAATTGTAGCCAAGATACATTTCGCAACGGCAGCTAGTTGATTGTTTTCTAAATTCCATGAATATTACCCAATTATATATGCT
The DNA here is from genome assembly GCF_018153725.1 of Drosophila mojavensis. Lineage (NCBI taxonomy): Eukaryota > Metazoa > Arthropoda > Insecta > Diptera > Drosophilidae > Drosophila > Drosophila mojavensis. The sequence goes on along the minus strand of NW_025318906.1, from coordinate 16,131,054 downwards.
TTTATTTTTTGACCCATCTCAAATTGACCTCAAATGTCATACAACTTAATTAAACTAGAATCCAAATATTTTTGGGATATATTTAAAACGAAATGAAATGGAAATTGTATTCCTAATGTTCGCAACCAGTTCCAGTTGTCAACTACCTTATTTAATCCACCCAAACTTCGCTCATGGAAAAACATTAACACAACACTCATTCACTCATACTCATTCATTCATTTACACTCATTTGGCAGACTCGTTGCGCGAGTTCTTGATTGATTTAAACACATTTAAGAAATAAGATGAGTAAACGCAAAAGATAAAGAAACACTAAAAATGAAAATATTAATTTGTAATTGAAAATGCGAACGAATAGATAGAAATGAAGAAAAGAAAGATCTGTTTACTACTTACTTTACGAAACGCTGTGAGAGTTTGACCAACTTTTAGTGATGGCTTTTGGAATTTGGCGTGAATTATGCTTTTTAGCCAAATTGTATGCCCTCTTTCAATGGAATTTTTGAAGTCTGCGCCCTTGATTTATTATCTCATTAAATTATTTTTGTTATAAACTTTAATTGTACGCCTATTATGTAGAATTTAACTATTTTGAAAAACAAAACAAACAAAATACCAACAAATTTCTTTTTAAGTTTTAATTTATTTGTTGCTCTTCCTAAAAGAAAAAGAAAAAACATAACAAAACAAAAAAAAAAAAACAAACAAACAAATAAAAAAGCAAGTTGAAAATGCTTGAATTTAAATGCGAAGAAAACGAAAAACGAGAACTATTTTGTTTAATAATAATAATAAAAAAAAAAAAAAAAAAAAAAAAAAACATATAATGCTTGAAGCTAGTAAATATTTGTTTTTAATTTATGTTAGCTTTTTAGTTGATTTATAATTTCTCTATTTTTAAGTTCTCAATATATATGTATATATTTCTATTAACTGAGTAGCCCGCCGTGGATTAGCCTAAAAGTCAGTGTCAAGCCAAAGCAACTCCAGTCTAAAGTCAGACTAACGAGTCCAGTTTCCATATTCAAAATGTTATACTATATGCTGCAGGCGGTTTCAACGGCCATTTTTGCCACATTTGCCACGCTATGGCTGATCGAAGGTAAGTAAGGCTTTGACCCAGCCCTCTCCAACTTGATGGTCCATTCCGCAGAGAGTCTGATCAACCTGATGATGTCCACGTTTCTGTTGGTGCTGCGCGTTGCCTGTCATCCGCTGATGGTGTTGCCCACAATCTTCGGAGTCTACTATCTGATACGCAAGGTGTGGCTGCGACGCCGCCAGCTGGGCGATGGTGAGGCAATCCAATCCACGGGGCGGCGTCCCAGCTATCGCTCGCCACGAATTGGATCTTTTCGCAGCATGGGCAGCACATCGTCGCGCAGCAATGATAGCTGTGATTACGAAGACGACGAGATCCGCGGCTTGCCGAGATCGTAGCTTTGTTATAGGCTTAATTTTTGTTTGTTTCAAATTAATGAAGTGAAGTCTTTGGTTTGATTTACTAGATTTACTCTTACAAATGCATACACAAACTACACTGACGCGAACGAACATATTTATATGTATGTGTATAAAATTGTACTTAAAACTAATACAGAGGCCTCCCCGCCTAGCTGAGTCCCTCCCCGATTCGTTGATGTTTTCATGGTTTCTGTAGGGATGACGTATCCATTTTGCACAATAGATCCGCCACCTTCAGCAGCATGGCATTGTTCTGCTGGTCGGAGGCAGTTGAGCTGCTGCTGATCATTTCGGCCAGGTGATGTATGTACTTATCCACGCTGTCCACGTTCAGTCCGCCGGGATGCACGGCTGGCAGCGTAACGCCACTCAGCGTCGCGACTAGTTTCTGCCGCAGATTCTTTGTATATGTAGCGAGACGTGCATTCTCCTCCTTTAGCTCAGACACTTCGGCCATGATTTTCGCATGCCCGGCCTTTGTGTTATCCACATGCTGTTCCAGCACTGCATTCTGCTGCTCCAGATCGGTTTTGGTCTTGCGCAGGGTGCGCAGCTCATTCTCTGTGCTGCGATTGTGCTCGATGAACTCGTTCGTGTAGATGGGTATTTCGCCTGCTATGCACGGACGCTGGGCCGCAGGGGCGCAAGAGTTGAGTGCGGGCGGTGTCGGTGTACGCTTCACTTGAGCTAGCGGTATATCATCCGGGTCCGGTGTTGGTGTACTCAGCTGCTGCTGCTGCTTGTTCACTCCTGCACTGTGTTTAACAATAGTTTTCTTTGCGCCAGCAGCAGCGGTGACTGTGGCACTGCTATTGGCTGCGTCAATGCCGCTGCCGCTGCCGCTGTTGCTGTTGTTGTTAGTTGCCTTCTCCTTGGGTGTGCTGGCATTTTTGTTATCGAATACCTTCTTCGCTTTGGCCAATTCGGTTGCCACTATTTCGGGATGCTCCTTCAGGAACTTGTGCATTTGTTCCTGATATCTGAAATTTTTAAAACATTGTATGAGTGATGGATGATATACATATTGTGTGAGAATGTGTATGTATTCAAATACTCGTATTCAATTTACAATGCCTTATCCTTAGCTGCAGCCTCCAGATATGGTGCCTTTCGTTCATCCGTCAGCTGGTGCCACTCCTCACCAATCATTTTCGTGTGCTCCAAGGCGGTGCGATTTGGGTGCTCGCGACGCAGCTGTTCCCTGCGGTCATTCATGAATCTCACATACGAGTTCAGTGGCATTTTCGGTGCTCCAGCCACATTGATACGTCGTTGGGTGAGCTTCTTCAGCTCCGTGTCCAGATCGTTGCCAGTCACAGCATTTCGTGCTTTTCCTTTCTTTTTTTTTGTTACTTTGCCGGCGCCGACGACGCCGCCGCCGCCGGGTGAGATATTCAGATGGCTTTCCTCTTCCGCATTTACTGATTTGGCAGGCATTGCAGCTGCTTGCTCTTCCCCTGTTGCATCTAAGTTTTCTGCCACCTCCTGGTTTATTGCACTTTTGTTTTCTTCTTTGCTATCCATAATTTATCAATTTGCACTTATTTTTTATTCTTGTTTATATTTTATCGATAGTTACCCAATTGCAACTTTGCGCTTTGTTTACTTATGAGGTTTTTGTTTTGTGCAAGCGTTCTTCTGTAAATATTTACTTAATTTTTTTTGTTGGACAAAAATAAAAACAAATTGCAAAGTACTGAGAGATCAATTTCTGCTCTCTTAGAATATCGCATATTTTGCTGTTATACGAAAAGTGTTATACAAGAACAGCTGTTGCCTCAAAGACAGGGATGTGCTGCTTTTAATATTTGCCATTTATATGAAGAATATAAATTTAACTTTTATATGTCGTATGATCAACTATAAAATTTTAATTTAATTTATTGTAAATTGGCGTTTTAAATTCCTATGCATTTAAATACCTAGCGTTACATTTCGGATAATGGCGCACATTGGCAACTCTGTGTTGACGCACTTCTACATTTACACAGTGACGTCATCAAAATGTGGCGCGATTTTGATTATCGGCTTATGAAATAACTGCGTACTTAGGACAATAATAAACATATAAATATATATGTAAATCCGGCAGATATTACTATATAATATAATAATATGTGGGTCAAAATTATTATATAAAACCGGCAGATATTACTATATAATATAATAGTGGGTCAAAATTCCTTACATATATCTTATTCGCAGATAATTTTTAAATAAAAACTCGATATTTTCCGTGTGGTTTTTTCTATATTTTGAATATTCATATACACTTGTGGTCTGCATTGTTTTGGATAATTGTTTGAGCACGATACAATTAAAAAATATACGATATAATTAGCCTACTTGAATAACAGGTGTTAAATATAAATAGAAACTTACAAACAAGCTTAGCATTTTATCAATATCGATGATAAATTCTGTACAATTTAAGCAGCTACAACTGCGAGTGTATACTATATATATATTAAATTTGTATATATATGTATAAATATGTATAGATTACGAGCTAAAACTTAATAATGAAGGCGGCCAGCCACATATAAAATTCAACATAAATTAACAATGTTAAGAGAGATATAGGTAAAAAGAGAATTGGCTGATCGAATGGGATTTTCAATTTGAAAAATGAACAATTAAGCCTCTCATGTGAGTTGCAGTTAAATTAAACTGGGAAATAGTTCATCGAAATTACTTTCCCAGGGAAATTCCTCATCCTCGGTGTGCATCGGAATGTCACTATCCAAATGCGACAGAGTCGTCGACGCTGGGGAGCCAATCACCGACTCATAGCCATGATCCGATGTGGCCGAATGCATAGAGAGTGCAGGTGATTTGGCTAGCGGTGAGATGGCTTTGACCCGCGGACACAGGAACTGCTCAATGGGCTCAAAATTTAGATGGCTGGTCGCTTCATCGTCCGAATCATCGGTGGCGTTGATCACATTGAGGTAGACCTGTGAGGGCGACGTTGCTGGCAACGGGCACTTCATGATCGCATCTGTGGTGTTCTCATCGCCAGCAGTGACGCCCTCACCGTAGATCACCTCAACGGCCTCATTCACTGGCACTGCATCGCCGTCCATGACAATGGTGATGGAATTCGTCTTAGCATCGTATGTGCCATATACCGTATCCGGTGTGGCACTCTGCAGGAATGCAGCTGCTGAAATTGTCTTCGTTGTTGTTGGTATTGGTGTTGCTGTTGCATTCTTTTGTATGCTTCCATTTATCGTTAACACCTGCATAGGCAATCTGCTGGTGTTATTGTTGTTGTTGATTTTGTCCATGTTGTGGGTGCTCGTAACGGGTTGCGCTTTGGTATGATCATTTAGGCCATCAGCTCTATGCCCGCCGGATTCCATGCACTCTGCTGCGGTCCCCACCACTGATCCAGGCAATCGCTCTGAGTCGCCTGCATCTTTGGCAGCAGCTTGGTGGCATGTGCCACCGCCTGCTTCCAGGTCTGCTGTGATATCTGCGAGGAGACTCTCGGCCAGCTCTTCAAGTCGTCGCGCATCGAACTCTTCGTCGTCGACGAGCAGCATGTCTTGTATAGAAGGCAGAGCGCCACAATTCTCCAAAGTGAGGCCGTTGTGTTGCTCTGCTTCAGCTGCTGTTGCAACATTCGTGATGTCATCAAGGCACGCGCTGACGACTGTGTGTCCACTTGTGTACCCTGCTGCAGAGGGTCAGCATTGGATGCTGCAGATCCAGTGAGTGTGGGCACACAGCCCTCAGCGCTTGCATTGATGCCAGCTATGTTGCTGTGGCTGCTGTTGTTGTTGTTGTTATTATAATTTTTGGCATGCTGCTTCATTTCGGCAAGTTCTTGACGCAACTCTTCCATTTCCGCGTCGAGCTTCTGATTCTTGGCCATCAGCGATTCGTTGATACTCTGTAGGCTCTCGCATTTGTTTTGCAATATTTCCGTTTTCTCAGTAAGTTCCTTGATTTCGAATTCCATTTCCTCCATGCGCGCCTTTTTCCTGTCGCGGCTGGTTTGCGCAGCTACGCGATTCTTTAGTTTCCTATAAGGTAGATGACAATTGAGTGAAAGTTTCTTTAATTGATATTTATTTCTGTTTAACTTACTTTCTCTGCACCTTCTCCTCCCATGACAAATGATCTAGACGGCGCTTTTTGGCCTTTGTCGGCCCCGCCGGACTTGAAGCCATCGATGCGGGCTCCTCGTCCGCAACACTGTTCGATGAGGATGAATAGCCCGAGCTGGATGGCGACGACCCGCCCTTTAGCAGCACCGCAGTGGCTGACAAGGGTGCGGGTCGCAGCTTGGGCAATGTGTTTAAACTCAAATTAGAGCCAAGTGGCACACACTTGGACAGGAGCACTGGTGCCATAGTGTGTTTCTATTTTTTATTGTTGTTGTATGTGTTGTGGTTGCAATTAATAATTGATAGCAATGCAATATGAATTGCAAATTAAATTTTCATTTTTAATTGTAGCTCTAGATTGGGCGTGATATCTGTGCGAGCACTGAATTTTATCTGATTTGATACACCCGGAATTAATTCATTGGTAGCGTTGCTTTTACTTTTGCTGCTTCAGCTGCGCTTTTCGAATAAGTCGTCTGTTTGGATTTCTTCATTGCCCAGGTTTACTCAGCCCGATCTCACGTAATTTTCCTCAATCTGCTTGCAATTCTGCGCACCCAAAACGTCTCGCAAAGATGTCGTGGACTTTTCTGAATGGGTTGTCGTAAAAAGCTGACGTGGCTATTTCTCGTTGGTTCGATGAAAAAAAACGAGTTGAAAGAAGCAGAGATTGACAAACAAAATGTTATTTAACATAAGTGCGTTAGCATTGACATGTTATGCTATTAACAGTAGCGCTGCTCAAAAATGCGCACAAATAACTTTTAAACGTAATCAATTATATTTCTCCGTATTTATTTACATTTTTAGTATTTCATTCTTTATAATATTATATTATAATGTATTACTTACATTAACAAACACCAAATTGCATTGCGAAGCAAATTTCTCATTTTTAAGTTAAGCATATATATTATAAATTATAAACATTAATTTGGATTACATATAATTTTTATCCAAGACTGAATGTTACATCTGTTTTATACCTTTATATACTAGAGTCCAAACATTTGAGGCATCGGTGAACGCTCCTTTTTCTTTTCTTTCTCATTGGCAGCGAGCTCCTCCCTTATTACATCGGCGACATCGTATATTGTGGTTTTGTGCTTGAAAAATACAAATAAATATTTTACACTTTATTGTTATAGACTTATTTACCTTTAGCTGATTTATATAGAATAGGTATGGTATATTCCCTGTGATCGGATCTATTGCCACTGGCCACATATTGGCCAATTCAGCTTTTGAGAATTTCTCGGCTTCCTCCTCCATTAGTTTGCCAAAGTATTCTTTAGTAAGAAAGCGTTTATTTTCAGGATCTAAAGTTTCGAATGCTTTTAACAGTTTCTCCGGGCTTGCGGGTTCCATTCTGTAAAATATGTATTTGTAATCAATCATATTCAATTTATTTCAATTCAACCAAACCCTTACTTCCGATTCATAAGCAATACGGAAACATGAGCCATAAATTTTGGCAAGTGCGTTTCACCTGGATTTTCCACGGATTCAGTTGCTGCAATAATCTCGTTTATTTCCTTTTCCGAAGGAACACAGCCCAAAAATCGTAGCACATTTCCCACATTTCGTGTGTCGATGTATTTATCGCCGTGATGATCAAATATGCAGAATGCTTCTGATATACGAACTTCCAGTTCATTTGTAAGTGGGACTGACAATGGCTGTTAATTATCTGAACGGCATAATATACAGAAACTGCAACTTACTGCCGACTTCCATATTATACGGTTAATTTGTGAATAATAAAATAATTTCTTTGATTATACAGTTAATTTAGCATTAAAAATGAATGTAAAAGATTGCTAAGAAGATTATTGCACTCCTACGCCTTATTCCAAGTAAAAATATAATGAAATATATATTTAACATTTCTTACATGCTTGCTTTGTTTTCCGTTACATATTTTTGAAAAAAAAAGACAAATCGCAGTGCCTGATGCAGACTATTTTCAGAGACTGTAAGCGGCTAATTCTGTGTGAATGGCCACGAATAAGCGTAAATGTATCGATATATTGAATAAACCAGCTGCAATCGTATGTGAATGTTTGTTAAATTACTAATGCCGCCGTGGTTGTTTCAAATGTACAAGTACATATTTCTTAATGTAAAATAAATGGGTGAAGACATACTGTACGTATCGATTCCATTATTTTATAATATTTCTATTCAGTGTGAGCTCATTTCATTTCACTCAAGTTATTAATTTGGTGATTTTATCTGTGTTAGTGCGCGAGCGTTTTGCTGAGCAACAGGTATACGCGCAACGAGTATCGATTGTACTTGAAGCAAAGTATCGTTTAGTTGTAATTGAGATTTCATTTGATTCGGTTGAGCCGCGCGTGTGCTTACTCTTGACAGATTTCCAGCGGGAAAAAAATAAATCGTAGTGTGATCCAAAATACACATTTCCCTTCTGTATTTGTTTAACAATTATATAAAAAGAATGTGCGAATTGGATAAAGTCAAAGCAAGTCACGACTAGTTTCTACAAAAAGAAACTATCTTCAGCGCAGGTGCAACGCGTTTCTTTAGCGTGTGAGTGTTTTTTTTTAAAGGTACCAAAGCAATAACAAGTTCAAGCATATCCATAATATCGTCTTACAAAAGGTTGTAAGTGTGTGTGAGTGTCTGTGTGTCTGATGCTGTGGTAGTGAGCGTGTTGCGCAGTTTTGAAAACGCGTTTGCGGTTTTTCTCGCTCCGAAATGGAAAGTGCCAGCCGCTTGGCTGCTCCTGCGTTTGTTGTGATACAGCCGATCACATTATTGATCGATTGTCGATCAATCTAAACACAAATCGAATCACAAACAAAGAGGTGCGAAAATGAAAGTGTTTGTTATTATTGTTGCTGGATCTCTACAAATATTGGAAATTGTTTACCTTACGGCCAACTTTGCCACATTCCAGAGCTGGGAGCCGTGTATCATAGAAAGTAGATTAGATATGTGATCGAAAAACTGGTATTACGCTACTTTTACCTTGAACTTGAAGTTTTTACCCACACACACATACATACACACACTACTAAGCATAATTGCGGAAAATTTCTAACGCACACAATTAGCAAAAAGCAAAGCAAGAAGAAATTGTGCAAAACTTTTTGACATGTCAACATGAAAACACCTAACGTGATTTAAACAAAGAAAAAGTAAAAGACACTTATAATTAAAAAAAAAAAGCAGCGTTAATGGTGAAATTTAGCCGTGAAGTGAAATTATTGCCGCTTTAAAGTAACTGCAACTGCAACTGGCACCCTCTTCACCCTTCATCTATCTCTCTGTGGTCGCTACGTGCGCTTTTCGCCTTTTCGTGGTTGTTGTTGTTTATAGAGTTTTTTTGTCGACAGGTGGCGGTGCAACGTGCAACGCCAGCGATCCACATAGAGAGCGTGCCGACTCTTGACCGCAGGCTATGCCACAACGCTGCGCGTTTCGCGGCATAAACGACTCGTTTTCCCAGTGCATTGTTGTCGCTTAGCCCATCCTGCGCGTCTGCGTCCCGTGGCAAGTGCAGATGCCAACCAAACACACACACACACACACACTGAAGTATGTGTAGTGCATATGTATGTGTGTGTATGCTTATGTGGGGGTTACCTTTGCCTTTGCTCCGCTTGTTGTTGCTGTTGTTGTTTGTGGCATCAAGTCTGACTGGTCGATCTGGTGGCATGGTCTCAAAACTTGTTTCTCCATCAGTATTCTTGTTGTTGTTGTTGTTTTGTTCTCTTTGTTTTTGTTGCTGCTGCTGCTGCTGGCATTCTTAGCTGGTGATTGTTGCCACAGCTCCCTATATAGAGGACCGTCTTAACATGTATGTATGTATCTGTGTGTGTGTGTGTGTATGACTGTGTTCTTGTTTTTTTTTTATTTTTATTTTTTTATTTTTATTATTGGAGTAATTTTTCGCTTGAGGAATTTAATGTTATTGCCGTGCTTCTTGCCCCTTTTTTCGCACAGTTAATTTTCTTTTTACTCATGCCCGCATCCGAGCTCATAATTTTTTTTTATTTTTTCATTTTTTATGATGAGTCAACGTTTTTTTTTAGGAAAATAAATTTGAATTTGTTTGTATGCAAATGACTTTTATAGTTAATAGTACTTGAATGTAAATAAACGTGAGCTTAGTGAAGTTTAATTTAATAAAAATTAAAACAACTACAAAAATTTTCCTAAAAGAAATAAGATGTATATAACTGCTATAATTGAAACATGCAATGTTTTTAGTTGTTGTATAGGAAGCTCAAATTATATACTTCATATAACTTATATTTTATTTAATTCCATGTGTTAATAGAGGGTGCATTTAGTTAATATGCATATTATTCCTCTTAAGAATCTATCAATAAAAAAATATTTGTTGTCTAATTGAAATATTATAAAATACTATTCTCACATAATAGAGTCCAGGTCTATGACAATTGAATACTAAGTATCGTTTAGTGCCTTTCTCTCTCTCTCTCTCTCTCTCTTTCTCCCTTTCCCTTTCTCACTTGCATCAAGTCTGACTTATCTCATTTCTCTTCAGTTTTAGGCAACGTTTTCTCAATGCACGTTAGATAATGCGCGGATGATGTCAAATGTGCTCGATGAATAACTAACGTCCAATGACATTGTGAGCACGCGATAATAATTAGCAAAAAACTAGAGAAAACACTTCATAAATTAAATACGAATCAAATAAATATAAAATTATTAAACGCGCAATGGCAAACAGATAGTCGAGGCTGAGGGGCAAACAAGTTTATTAACGACGACAGCAACGTGAGAAAAAGAAGATGCCAATAATAACAGCGACTACAACAACGACGTCGACGGGAGCAGCAGCGGTGGCTGCGGGTGGTGGCGGTGCGGGGTCAGCAGGCGCAGCGGTTAAATCTGCTGCTTTGTTGGCTAAGGCAATGCCAGGCAGTTCAGCAGCGGCGCCAGCAGCGAGCGATTACCTAATGCACCAACACCAACAACAACAGCAGCAACAGCAGCAGCAGCCACAGCCACAGCAGCAGCAGCAGCAGCAGCAGTTCAACAGCCATTACTATCAACAGCAGCAACAGTTGGCGCCGGCGTCGGTTGTGCTAAATGCTTCCCACCAGCATTCACATCCACACTCGCATCCACATCCTGTTGTCAGCTCAGCAGCAGGCGCGACAACGGTAGCAGCAGCTGGCGCTGCTGGAGCAATCGCGTCCAGCGTGGCAGCAACCAGTTTTGCAACATTTAACGGAAACTCAAGTCTAAATTCTAACCTTGCCAACGGAAGTAGTAGCCGGGCTAACCATGTCAAGAAATTCAATTGCAACGATTCCAGCGGCGCGGATCTAGCTGCTGTTGGCAACGGTGACAGCAACAGTTATGCAATGCACAAGCCAGCAACAGCAGGCGCAACAACAACAACACTAGCAACAGCAACAGCAACAGCTTCAACAGCAATTGCTGGTCCACCTCTGGGCTTGCCGCCTCCTGCTATTAAGAAGTCTACGTCCGCATCGTTGCACGCTTCGCGGGAAGATGTTGCCTCGCTGGGCGGCACCTCCTCGCTGAACAGCCAGGTCTCTGGCCACCATCAGCCGCAGTTCATCGGTAACGGGACAGTCAATGGCAATGCAACCAGCGGACGCCCAGTCGGACATCCCAGCAGCATCCTGAAAGGCAGCAAAGGTAAGCGCAAATTAACAGAGTTTGGCTGAGAAAATTAGGGAATTAGTTAGCTGCCATCTGATTGCAGAGTTTTCTAATTTAGAGAAAGCCAATTACTTGCTAGATAAATCTGCTAAGTGTAATTAACTTGTTTATGATAGAAATCAAACTATAATAGGAAATATTCGGAATTGGATAGTGATCCCATTGTAATTAGAAATATTTCGAAATTTCACTATGCCGAAGGCAAACTTTTCTTTTGTGGAAAGAATTTCAAGTATTTTAAAGAATTAAGGATTACATATTCTACTTTTCTATAGCATCTGACCAATAAAGTGGTTTGATCCAGCTGATTCTGATATGTATAAATAAATATATAGTATAGCTAGTCACAGACATACTGAACAATGTTGCATAATGAAAGTTGAGAGATCAATTGGCATAGAAATAGACAAAGACCTGACCGCAGCGAGTCGGCTCTTCAAATTGATTAATCTGCGTGTATATATATATATATACTGTGCATAGTATATTTATATATAATTTATGGCATTGCAAACGTTTCTCTCCTCCTAGACAACTCGTGACAAATTGTCCACTATAAAGTTCATCAAGTAAGAGTTTTTTAAGTTTAAGAGCCCAACTAGAAAATACCCTGACTTTCACATATAAATAGCCTACTTTAACAATATCTCTAGCTAGTCATTTCTTGAACGTCTGAAGGCCTTATTCAAGGCAAAAGTTGGCCAAAGTGAATTGCATTTTTGACCATTTGCATAGAGCAAATGCTCTACTTTGAAATAAATACAAATTAGTTTCGAAAATGAATGTATGACCTTTTGGGTAGGTTAAACAAAAGTATTTAAATACAAATTTTGGTAACTCTAAGAAATACCCAAATAATCGAAGTTTTATAAAGTTATTAAACAATTTCTTATGTAATACGAAAAAGCTAATAATTCTGAACCATAAGACCAGCAAGAGTAGAAGCTTAGGCCTTATAGGTTTAAAGCTCATATATCTAAGATAATATTTATTAGATGGGCTGGGTTCATTAACGCATACATTTGCCCCTTGTATAAAATTTCTTAATTAAATTCTCACTTTCAAAGGCAGCTAAAAAAGAGACTAGATAGATAGAGCTCACTCTATGTATATTAATTAGTAGTTGCCTTAATATAATCTGACAAGTTTAAACAAACACAAATTGATTAGCAGCCAATTTGCATCCATTTTAATTAGTTTGCTGCATAGAAAACTTGTGTTTTGTTGGCTAATGTAGAATTCTATGTGCTTCTAAAAAACATGTCAATGCTGTTCCCATTCGGGCGCAAGATTAGTTGACTTACGATCTGCAACTGGAGGCTTTGAATGAATGATTAAACTGTGTCCATGTGTGTGTGTGTGTGTGTGTATGTTTTAGGGCAAAGCAGCTCTAAGAGCAAATTGAGGTCAGTTTGCTCAAAGTTGTTGAAAAAAATAAAACACCACAGGCTGTCCAGGCAATCAGGCTGAGGCATTTATCCCGCCCACATGGCCGACATGAGTAGTTTACCCACACTTGAATTTGTGTGCTCCGGTTTGTTTGTTTTTCAGTTTCAGTTTCAGTTTCAGTTTTGGTTTCGGTTGCACTTGCAATTGCTTTAATTAGCTGCTTCTCATGATGTAGACAAAATTATGTGTAAGTCTTCAGTGCACAGCGGGGCTGAAGAGTTCAATTGATTTGCTTGTGCTTTGTGCTCTTTGCTGTCTAAACAGACACGTGCCAATTGTTTACACCTGAGCTGCTTGGGCCCAAGTGAAAAGAGTTAAGACAATGGATTCCGTTGTAAGTTGAACCCGTTTCTCACTTCTGCTTGTGGGTCTTCTGGCTCTACCAAGACTCTGAACGGCCAACAAGCCAAACAGGTGACGTTCAAGAGTTTTCGTTTTACCTCACTTCGTGGCTCCGTTTCTATATACTGGTTCAGCAAGTGTATAAAGAGTATATTGGCTTGGCTAGCGTCTAGTTTAAGTTAGAATGAATACCAGCTATAGGGTATGTCAAGGTGTCACACTTTCTTTAGCTTAGATTACTCGAACTGCAGTCAGAAACAGATATAGAAATAGAAATGAACACTACAGGGTATGCCTGGTACTGGAATACTCTAATTTGATAAGAGTATTTGTATATAGAAATTTACTTACTTTACTTTAAGCAAAAACTCCATATGCAGGGTATCTTTTAGTCAGTTACTGCCTATGAATCATGTGCATTTTGTAATTGAATATAGTATAACTCTTGTTCTTGCCATCTGATATTCAATAACATTCTCATTCATGGCGTCCCTGCATTTGAGGCTCTACTGTGCCATCTGATGCACTCTGAAATGTGAGCGCAAATGCCGCTTAAACCACTTGCAGCCACCTACCCAAACACTTGTCATGAAGTGTCTCTCTCTCTCTCTCTCTCTCTCTCTCCCACTCTCTTTCTCACTCGCTCTTCAGCTGCTTTCGTAGTAAATTGTAGTATATAGCCGAACCACATTCATTCATGAGTCAGTGTGTGGGGGCTGCCACAGGTTTGATCGAGTTCAAAGTTGTTGCAGTGAGCGTGTGGGCATGGGGCGTGGCTGGCATTAGTCCGCTTATGCATATGAAGTGGAAAATTGATATTTATAGTTTGAAGCAGACGCACTCAACACGAGAGAGCGAGCAATCAGAGCCAAGCCGCAGGCCTCAACAAAGACCCAACCTAAATAGGCCATCTGAAATGTATTTCGTGCAACAACAACAAACGATAATCGCATTCGGAAGTTGGCCAAGCGACATTTCCTAAACGGAGCATCAATTGTGAATGTTAACTTGATTTAGTTTATGTTTTTTTTTTATTTTTTAATTTTATTCATATTTTGTTTTTAAGCAGCTGTTTTAAGGCTTAGCATTGTTATGTGGGCTCTAAATTTGGTAACATCGGACGTAGTTTATGAAGCTTATGAAACGCATGAAACTTATTTATTAGCGCGTTTTGTTCAGGCAGTTGAATGTGTGAACTTGGTCTCTGAGCAGCCGAAATGGCAATGAACTCACTCACCATGGTCACCCACGAGGAAACACCTCAATCTGTGTATGTGTGTGTGTGTGTGTGTGTGTGTGTGTGCTTAACTTATCATTTACGCGTCATGTCTTTGGCAATTAGCAGAGCCAACGCCGACGTCGCCTCACTGCATTGCTGCCATTCGCGTCATATGATGCGATTATTAATTTCTTGATTTCGACAACATTGTGACATGCACAAACATGCCTGCAAAGGGCTCTGCCTGCAAGAGGGTTCTGCGAGCTTGCGCTTCAGTTTGTGGCGTGTGTAAGCCAGGTTAACGAAGCAGCAAAGCCAATTAGATGCCATCATTATGCTAGGAGCCACAATTCCACATTCGCTCCACAATGCTGAGTCCCAAGCACCATCTTAATGCCGCAAGCCCCTCCCTTCAGCCACCCGCTTTATGCACAGAGTCTGGCTCCGTGGCTCAAGCAGTCCTGAAGTGTTGCACATTGCTGCATGGCTCAATGACACTCATTATTTATGTGCAGTGAGAGTTCACGACTTGAGGGAAACGTCTCCAGCAATTCAAATAGTTCGACCATAGGCTGGCCCGGCCTAGACAAGGCTAGGCTAGACATTTCTTTAAAGAAAGCGCGCATAGACGGTCTTCCATGGCTTGAATTCTTAATTGATTATTGAGTAATTTATTTGACCGAGTAGGGGAATTATTTGAATAGGAATTAAGTCTCTATAACTGAGAGACAAGAAATGGTCTTTCTTTACATACGAATAGAATCGAAAATAAAAATATAATAAAATACGATTAACTTTGGCTTTTACTATACATACATATATTGGAAAAGGTATCAAGAAGTTTTAATATTATTAGAGCTCGTAAATATGTATGGGATATTTATTTGACAATATTCTATACTCTATAGTATATTTATAGCGTAGAGATTTTCTAATATTAACTTTTCTAATGTCAATATTTTATATTCTAAAGTATAGATATATAGTTATCTCATGATTATAATTATATATGTATATATGATATTCAAGCAAGAACTGAGGAAACTGGAAGTTTCTTGAAAGAGCTACCTAACTGAAACTGGGAGTCTTTGTTATTAGCATTACATATGTTTTAAAGACAGATGAGGAACAGTCTGATTAAGTTGATAGTATACCTCTATAAATTGATAGTATATACCTCTATATAAGTGATACATTTATGTTTCCCATTACACTCTCAAAATACCATTTAAACTTCTTTTACGTCCACTTCTTTATAGGCCCTTCCTCTCTCTCTCTCTCTCTCTATCTCTCTCCATCACTCTCCCTCTCCCTCACTATTATTTCTATGTAAATTTTGTGAAACGCTTTCAGCTTGATATGTCACTGTCATTGACCCTCTTCAGCAGTTGAGGTTTTGAGGCTTGTAAAGTGCATTTCTTGATCCACCCCTGTCTGAATGTCTAAATATAATGGGCTGCTTACCTGGCGAGCATTTCTTATTGTTTTTTTGTTTTGTATGCCCGAAGCGGGCTCGACTGCGTCTCGGCTGAGAGTGAGTCATGCTCTTGGCTTGTGCGATTCACCATGCTCAATCTACAGATCAGAGACATGCGTGTTTTTATATAGAGTATGAAAGGGGCATTTCAATTATCAGATGGAATGTGATACATAGTTGAGAAGATATAGTTATAGCTATTTGTAAGTGGAGTTATGACTTATTTTGATAAATACTTTATACTTCATTTGACATTATTAAAAATTGTTTATAATTATTATTTCGAGATAAAGTTAATGAGAAATTGGAAATAGCTTTAGACACAAGTCTAGCTCTATTGAGAATCCTAATCCTAGCATAAAGACTGATCGCTTCTTCGAAAAGTTCTGAAACTTATATATAAATATTCCTCTATAATTATTTCCTTTATATTAATTAGCCAACTTTCCCAAAGTAAGGGTATTCCCTATGCGACACACTTAAAGCAACAATAGTTTCCTTTGTCTGTGATAATCAAACAATATCCATTACTCATAATAAGAGGTTTCGTCTGAGTTTTCCTCTGTATCGTCCATGATTGACAACGATAATCACGCAAAAAATTGTGGCTAATTGCAAAAAAAACTGTATTGAAACGAGAAGAAAGGAAAGAGATTGACGGGGCAAAG
This sequence comes from Drosophila mojavensis, assembly GCF_018153725.1. Taxonomy (NCBI): domain Eukaryota; kingdom Metazoa; phylum Arthropoda; class Insecta; order Diptera; family Drosophilidae; genus Drosophila; species Drosophila mojavensis. The sequence continues at coordinate 16,114,623 of NW_025318906.1, read as the reverse complement.
GAAAAGAAAGAAAGAGATGCGAATGGAGTTGCGCAGAGATATGAGCAGTTCCCAAAGTGCTCGCATTGTTGTTCGGCTAACAATGCATTCTCAAGCTCGAGAAGTCCGCACAGGCCAGAACTAAATATAAACATCTTGGCGATCTTCTAGCTTAGCATGTGTCCGCCCCAAGATGAAGATGGGGCGTGCGCTCCATCTAAGGGCAGCTGCTAACAATTCAACTAAGGCGAGAGAGGAAAGAGTTCATCGACTTTGAAGTGAAAAGAAAAGTTGGCATTCTTTGAGTTTGGTAGAAATGTTAGAACTCTTTATGTGAGCTGTGATTAAATAATTGAATAACTAAGAGCTGATGGAATTGTATATGGATAGCATATGTATAAGTAGAATATATTTGCAAGTTTGCTAAATTTATTTGTATATTTTTTTTAAATAAGCTGAGTTAACGACTTTCTATAAAAGGAAAATAGAGAATTAGCATACTTGGAGTAGAACTATGGAAGGTTTATCTGAAGAATTTTTTTTTTTTTTTTTTTTTTTTTTTTAACATATAACTAATAGAACGTTAAAAATATTTAAACATTTTTTCCATTGAAACTGGTAAGGGTATTAATTAAAATGAAAGCATTTTATTTTGTCAAAATAAATAATAATTACCAGTATAGTTAATTACTGTAGACCCTTAATTATTATAGAGAATAAGTAGCCTCAATAATAAATAATTTAATGTAAATAATAAAAAATTAATTAAATTAATATTTAATTTATAGGTAATTTAGTGTAAAGAGTTTTTCTTCACTCTAAATACAGGCATATTGGAGGGTTTTAAATTGTAGACTCTATTTCTATTGCTGTAAAAACTTGCCTTTACATACGCATATTTTCCATACCTTGTAATAAACATAATGCCAAATCAGCTCTTTCTTCTATGTTGTTCAATTACTTTGCGCTTATCTGAAACAAATAATGATAAGAAATGTTTTGCATAGATAAGGTCACATTATATATGTATAATACATATTTACATATATACACATATGTACGCTGAACAAATTGCAGTATATGGAGAACTGTAATGGAACTCACTCGACTCACCTATAGAACACCGTGCGCTGTCTATTCAAAGCAACTGTATTTTTGCTGTGCCACATCTGGTGATCAAATAGCTTCGCCTGCTCTACAAATATTTACACAAGCAGTCGACACAGACAAGTGAAGTTGGTTGTGGAGGGGAGGGCCGGGGGAGGTAAAGGGAATCGAGCACGGGGCGGAGCAGCAACTGTTAAAGCAAACTGTGCCACACAGAATCATAGCAAAAAAAAAAAAAAGAAAAAGGTAAAAAAAAAGCAGCGCCAACAACTTCCGTAGTTTGGCTCGTTCGTTCACACTTTCTGGATTATGCAGCATCCATAAACACAAACATACGCATACACTGTGCTACATGGGCACAACTTCTATTTGCGTTAGTCAGTAAAAAGCGCCCATTGATGGGGCACTAGCTGAGCGCTGGTTGGAGTCCAACATGAATCGAACATGAGGCCATCTGCCTGCTCTCTAATTGATCAGAACTCCATGCAGCCCTTACACATGCATACATGCATACATATTCATATATATAGACACGCACACATTTGTAAATATTTATATTTCTCTATGCAAATGATATTTGTGGGCCTGCAATTCAGTTTAGATGAGTTCTCCTATCCATGAAGATGTCTGAGAGTTATGTCCATAGACATATACTTACATGGATATACACATATGCACATATATGGACCTACTCTACTCTATATGGGCTAACGATGAGCGGACTGAATCGAATCGCTTCTCTCTGCTAGCTCTGCCGGAGCACAGTTAGCTGCTGCTGTTTGCTGTTTTAATGAGCATCGATGTAAATTTTTATCCCCAGTTTTAGCTCGAATGTAGACATCATAATGAGTTGTATAAATTCTATATATGCCGAGCGCAGAATTTGAATAGTCTGCATAAGACTTTGCATAAACTTTGTAGACTGCAAACAAAAGACGCAAAACTTTCATTTTATTAGGAACTTCTAGTTTCTTTTGAGATTTTAATTGAGATAGGCAGATAACTGCTTTATTGAATGACTAATAGATTGTCTGACTAATTAATACATAGTCCAAGATATTAGAACTAGACAAAGCATATGCTTTGTTGGATCTCTGTTAAAGACTTGCTTGTTTACCATTTCTTGAGGATCTACATTTATTTTTAAAATCTTTGCATAATATTTATGTCAAAATCGAAATACCTGTGTATAAGCTTCTTTAATAGAATCAACACTAAATAATTAAATAATCTAGTCCTAAAGAAGATGAGGGTTGTACATACATACATATGTGCATATAGTATAAATATTTATATTATTTTTCACACTTTTCTAAAAATCAACAACTGCTTCAGGGAAAATTATTCTCATACAAAATTTGATGCCTTTCCTGGAAAGGTGTAAGGTACTCCTCAAAGAAATGAGTCTTAAATTCTTGAAACTCATTAGGAAAATTTTCATTATAACAGACTCAATATTTTCTGTACTTATTTTTACCTATTCCTATTACATTTATATTTCTGCATATAACTTTAGAAAAGCTATAATAATTAATAAACAAATATCTATATAACTATATTAAATCTATAATAATAAGACTGTTCCACAAAACTATATAATAATATTTAATAATAAATGCAGTAATAAAATTTTTCTATAATTAACAATAGTTATTATATTAATCAAGTTCCTCTAAGTAAGCGTAGTAAATCTATAATAATAAATACACAAGTTCTCTATTTAAACATTTATGATCTATCATGTTAAATATAATAATAAAATTGTTTAGCACGCCCCTCACATGACCTTAAATGATTGTCTACAATGTAAAGCATAAAAACCTAACCGAACTGAACCTGAATACTAGGCAAGACTAGTTCCCTCATTACAACATGTAATTGCATCCTTCAAGACCCTTTGGTTTGTGGTGTTCCCATGTAAACAAGAGGGCTGCGAACTGGGTCAGAGGCGTTCAAGTAAGCCTTCTGGAGACCACTCTTTCGACTTGTTTTGTGGTTAATAATAAATGCACTTGTTTGTTCTGGTTGCTGTTGTTGTTGTTGTTGGTTGGTTGGCATAGAACATGTTACGGTTCATTCAACACTCAACGGCGACAACAAAAAGCGCTGCAATAGGAATGGCCCATGCAGGGGCCTGGCCAAACTATTCTCGGCTGGATGCACACCTGTTTACCGATTTACCGATTTACCTGTTTGGCTGTGGGCCTGGCCGACTAGCGTTAGAACCGTAGGGTGACAAATCAGTCGAGCAAAAGCTAATTGCACACATCCGGTTTGAGGTCAGGCGATGGTTCATTGATTGATGTTGCCCGCAGGATGTGGGAGCAGGCAAATAAGGACTTTTCTATAATTAATCATCAAATTTGTTGTTATTTTTCTTGCAGAAAACCTTTTGCAAGGTCCGTACTACAATGGCGAAGGCCGGGACAGCAGCATGGGCAGTGAATGTGGCGCTGCCGATATGAATCAGGCGAACAACGAGGATCCCGGCGATGGCCTCGGACCACTGCCGCCCAAATGGGAGACGGCCTATACGGAGCGCGGCGAACTGTACTTTATAGAGTGAGTAAATGAGAAGAGAAAGCTTTCGTATAAAATTAATAAATATTTCCTTTTATTTCTAGCCACAATACGGGCACCTCACACTGGCTGGATCCGCGTCTGTCCAAGTATCAGAAAAAATCGCTGGAGGATTGCTGCGAGGATGAGCTGCCCTACGGCTGGGAGAAGATTGAGGACTCCATGTATGGCATGTACTTTATTGATCATGTGAATCGACGCACTCAGTATGAGAATCCGGTGCTTGAAGCGAAACGTCGTGCGGCTGAGCAACGCCAGCAGCAGCAGGAGCAACTGCAACTGCAACAGCAGCAGAAGCAACAGCAGCAGCAACAACAACAACAACAGCAGCAACATGCACCGCCGCCTCAGCAACGCTCAAAGACGCCGACGGCAGCGCAGGAGGCAGCGAATGCCAGGCAAACTCCGTTGCCAGCGGCGCCAATGCCAATGGCAGCAAATGCAGCCAAACTGCCGTACAAATTCACACGCAATCCGGCAGAGCTGCAGGGCCAGCGGATAAACACAACGTTGGTGAAGTCGACGCGTGGATTGGGCTTCACCATTGTTGGCAGCGACGGCAGCAATGGCAGCGATGTGGAGGAGTTTCTGCAGATCAAGACAGTGGTGCCCAACGGTCCGGCCTGGCTGGACGGGCAGCTGCAAACGGGCGATGTGCTGGTCTATGTGAATGACACTTGTGTGCTGGGCTACACGCACCACGACATGGTCAACATCTTTCAGTCCATACTGCCCGGTGAGACGGCTGCGCTGGAGGTGTGCCGCGGCTATCCACTGCCCTTCGATCCGAATGATCCGAACACTGAGGTCGTGACCACCATGGCCGTGGACGTTATGCCGTGCGAGTCGGATAAGCAGCGTCGCTTGAACGTCGACCTGAACATGGATGGCAACTACAATTTTCTGGATTTGTCTGGCGAAGGCGTTAGTAAAGCGGCTGGAAGTGGTTTCATCCTGATGAAGAAGCCGGAGATTTACACGTTTTCCATTATGAAGGGCGCCATGGGCTTTGGCTTCACCATCGCTGACTCCGCTTGCGGACAGATTGTGAAGAAGATTCTCGACCGCAACTGCTGCACTCAGCTGTTGGAAGGAGATGTGCTGCTCGAGATAAACGGCATTAATGTGCGCAACAAACCTCACTTCTATGTGGTGGAGCTGCTCAAGGAGTGCAGCCAAACCACGCCCACCACTCTCAAGATACAGCGCACGCCGCCCGAGCAATCGGCCGCTGGCCAGGGCCTGGGCAATGTGGCCAATCTGCGCAAGAACTTTGTGGGCGGCACTGGCGCCGGTCTGTTTCGCAGCAAAACGCCCACCGCTGACCTGTACAGCACTCAGCCCAAAGAGGTGCTGCCCATGCGGCCCAAGACTCCGTTGGTGGACACGCGACGTGCTCGCGTCCTGACGCCAAATAACGAATTGCAGCAGGCGGATGCGGGTGCATCCGTAGAGAACAAGGCATTGCATCTGCAGGGGTCGGCGGGCAAGTCGAACAATAGTCTGCAGGAGCTGGACGATATACCGTTTATGGATCCCTATCCCAAGATGGTCAGTCGACTGAGCGAACGCCTGGCCGAGGCCACACTACAGAACAACGTCGATGTGGATGTGGGCGATGGAGGCAATTACAATCCAATTTACGGCTTGCCGCCCAGCATGCAGCCGCTGCCACTGCCGTTGGGTCATCATGAATCCTGCTACTGTTACGATTGCCAGGCGCAGCGCTACCAACGACCGCAGCAGCCGTCGCAGCTGGGCTATTACGTGCAGCAGCCGCCAGTTTCAGTTTCAGTTTCATCGGCCACCGGGCAGTACTCGCCGTTGCAAGCGGCGCACATCCAGAACGAGCGGATGCAGCGTCGCGTCAATGAGCTGCTGAGCGATAGACGGCGCGTGGGATTTGCCAACCTGGACCCGCCACAACAGCAGCTGCAGCTGCAGCATTCGCCCAGCTGGCGTAATGGTGCCTTGCTGGATGCCTCGGAGGATGCCGAGCAGTGTGAGCTGACCGAGGTGACGCTGGAGCGCCAGGCGATGGGCTTCGGCTTTCGCATCGTCGGTGGCACAGAGGAGGGCTCTCAGGTGACTGTGGGCCACATAGTGCCGGGCGGGGCGGCGGATAATGATCATCGGATTGCCACCGGCGATGAGATCCTCAGCATCGATGGCATTAATGTGGTATGTTGATGCGATTGCTTATGACGTGGTGCGCTCATCCAATGCATTTCTTTATTGACTCAGCTAAACTCTTCGCATCATAAAGTCGTCTCGCTGGTGGGCGAGTCTGCCGTGCGTGGTCAGGTGACAATGATATTGCGTAGGCGACGGGCTCCGCTGCTTCAGCAAGCGCCGCTGCAGCAGCTGCGACGCTATCCTTACGATGTGATTGTCAGCCGGCATGAGAACGAGGGATTTGGCTTTGTCATAATCTCCTCATCGAATCATTACTACGGCTCCACAATTGGTAAGATAGAGCCATGGATTTATCAGGCAATGGGTTTATTGTATTGTATTTGTTCTCCCTCCTTAGGCAAACTTATACCTGGCAGTCCGGCCGATCGCTGCGGCGAGCTGAAAGTGGGCGACAGGATTATTGCTGTTAACCGCATCGATATTGCGGGCATGTCGCATGGCGATGTCGTGAATCTTATAAAGGAATCTGGGTTACATGTGCGCCTCACCATCGGCTGTCCGCTCAAAGAGGGCGGGCCCAGTCCCGGCGGCAGCAGTGCGGGCATGGGCTCGAATACGCCACTGCAAGCATCGCCCAGTTTACTCAAAGCTCCACAACAACAACAGCAACCGCAACACCAACATCACCAGCAACAGCAGCAACACCATCAACAGCATCAACAATTGGAAATGCCAGGACTAGGCCCCATGCCTGGCAGCTATCTGGAGCGGGCCAGTACAAATATCGCAGCCACTCTCGCCCTGCATCAGCAGCCACAGTTATGACTCTGAGATCTACGGATTCGGCTCTACAAGAGCTTTCTTTAGCTAGTTTAAATGTGCATTTTACGCGTGCAGTGCCGTAGTTTTATATATAACTGCTAAGTAACCCCAAAGACTGAATTTAGTAAGCATATGCAACATTTCAAATTTGCGAATCTCCAAGTGCTTCGTAAAGCTACACAAAATTGTCATAAAAATCGGTTTTCTTTACTCTATCCCTTAGTGACGACTTGCCTTATAACCTAGTTAGATATATAAGTTATTAATGAAATCACGAGCTTTTCTGCTATGTATAAATCAAATGTATCTGATGTCATATGAGATGGCATCATTTTAACAGTTTAGCATATCGCTATCTATATAAATATTATTGTAAGATGCTTTAGAATAGGCTTTTCTATAAATACCAATTATGAAGTATTGAAATATTTGTACAAATGTAAAACAGCTAAATATTTTTTATTTATATATATTAATATGTTGTTTAATAAATGATATTACAACTATTTTACGCCATGAGTTTGCCTGTTTCCCTGAATTTCGAACAAATTTCATATTACTATAATCTATGTTTACTAAATGATGGCAGTAGTTATCTCACAGATATATATACATAGGTATATATCGTTTAGTAAAATATCTGGGCCTTAAACACATTTATAAAACTTCATGTAATTTGCTTACAGCTCTAAAATTTCATTTTATTTACCATACATGTACATACAAAACAATACATATGCAATTCATTTGTAGTAAATTATTACAAAATTTAATGAGGCTGTTAATTAAGCTTATGTGTAGAGTATATAAATGAGTTTGAATGCTGTTTTCGGAGAAGTTTTATATGGGTTTAATTTTGAAGTGGAGACCGATGAGCGAGAAGACCAGACACTTTAAATCCTGTACCAAATAATAGAAGCAGCGCAAGCCTTCTGGATCCTTGGACCGATTAACGTCCACCAGTGATCCTGTTTTTGAGGTGGTAAAGGAGATGTGCTCGTCGCCAATGACAATTTCCAGTTCCTTTAATAAACACGAAATATGATTAATACACGAATAAATAGGTATGCGTGTATGTATGTATATGTGCTTATGTATGCAAATGCATATTGGCGGCATTTGCATGCAGCAAAACCTTTCACTCACCTGTCGGCCAACGCGATCTGGTGGAGGCCACGGCAAATCGTCCTCCTGCATGATTTCCGAGTCGATTATGATGCGCTTTAGCTCTTCCATCACAGATTGATGTACAAACGCTTCCTTGCGGATCATGGTGTCATTTTTATAGTTGGAATTGTTGGCATAGCGGAGTTTTCCATCTGGCCGGAACTCGAACTCGAGGAACTCGTGCCCGAACTTTCCTTTGTGGCCAACATAGTAGCGCAAGTAGAAGTCTTCCGTTGACATTATAATACCAGGTTTCTGTGGCTTTTATCTAATGAAAATTTGTTTTTCTTCCGGCATCTACTTTTACCTACAACGTTGTGGCTATTTTCAGGGTTGTTGTTTTGCTGTTGGTTTCGATAATTTATTACATCTTACCGATAGTTTATATAAATATCGATTGGTGGCGATATGCTTGCGTAGCCAAGTGAATGGCATATTGCTAGCAAGCTGGCCAAAAGCTGTGTTGAGTTTTGTGTTAAAATGTAACTATTTTATAGATATGCAACTACCTCCATAAATCACTCAATAAACGCGGTACGTAAACACCAAAGTAAATAACGTGAAATGTGCCGGTAATTCAGTTACAGTAACTGACAACATTGTAATAATTGCAATTTGCAACAAAGTTGGCCCATGTAGAGGGATATTCATATGTATGTGTGTACATGTTGTGTTTTGTTGTTGTAGCTGTCTGTTTGTGTGTGCCCAGCGCTCGGACGCCAATGTAATGGCGTCGAATTATTCGCCATGAGTGAGAGGACGTGCGTACCACAGGGGGTGGTTGACGGCAGCGTCGAGAAGGCGGCGCAGTGCAAGGATCTCGGTCAAAGTAATTTTACAAAAACACAACACTAAAATTTGCTGAGAGCGACGCTGAGAGTGTTGCTGCTTTTGTTGTTGCTGCTTGCCACAAAACGAAAGTGCAAGGATTTCGAATGCGCCTGCGCATCCATTGGCGGGAAATCAACAAGCATTGGCCTGCACGTGCGTCCTTCGGGCCTGCTGTAAAAATGTCGGTCGTGCAACAAAGTTGCTCTCACTACATCACACTCTCTCGCTCTCGCTCTCGCTCGCTCTCTCTTTCTATGTGCCTCTCCAGGACGGTCGTAACGTTTACTTGGTGGTGGTTTGTTTTGACTGGCGGCACACAAAATCGATGACATTGAGTGCAACTTTGTTGCTGTCTCTCGGTCAGCGCATGTGAAGCAATAATGTTGCATCCGCATGCCGATGTGCCTCTGCTTCTGCCACTGCCTGCGCCTCTGCCTCTGCTTCTGCTTCTGCCTGTGCCTCAGCCAGTAATGTCTTCCTTCATAATATTTACAAAACAAACAAAAACACACCCATTTCCTTTCGCATACTCCAGCTTCGACTCTGTTTGCTGACTGTGCAATATTCTCTTCGTGCAACTTTTGCCGGTTGCTGCCGCTGCTGCCGTCGCTGCCGCTGCTGCCGTCGCTGCTGCTGCCTTTGATTTTGTTGGGGCGCTTACAACTTTGTTAACTTCGGGACTCTGGTCTATGCAGTCGGTATTGAGGACAGTAACCGGGACGAAGTTACTTTGTTGCGCATTAATTGATTTTTTCATCAATCCAGGGTTTTTCCTAAAACACAGTAAATCTAATCAAAATCATCAATTTAAAATGTTGAAAAGACTGTTAACTTAATTGATTAAATTGTGGGATTGTGAATGAACTCTTTAAAGGTAAATTAGAAAATACATATACATATAAATGAATAATTATTACCATACATTTTTTAAATTCCTTTAAATACATTTCTATATGCAGTTAAAAATTAAAAATGTCTATTTAAATTAGTTTACGACTTTTAACTACATATCTATAAAGTTAAAATGAATAAGTAAATAATGTAAAAATTGTTAAAGGCATCCATATACTGAATAAGTAATTTAAAAGCATATAGTAAAGCTTAAAAAATACTTTAAAGTTAATATCTCTATAGTCAAAACGATTAAGTAATTTAATAACTCTCATTTTCCTTTCTCTTTCAGGCAATGTAGAAGCTCTACATATTTTATAAGAAATACTTATATAGACACCTTCATAGACGTTAACTGTAGAAAAGAAAACGCATTCCATCTGGCTTGGTTAAAGTAATTATGGATACATGAACTAAAAGTTCTGTACTGACTGGAAAGTAACGGGAACGGCGATAGGGCAGGAGCCGAAAGTCAATCATGTCAACGAACCCCAACCAACACCAACACCAACTGCAACAGCATGCAACAACTGCAGCCGCATGCAATCGGGAGCGGGAGAGAGCGAGAGCTGGAAGCAGCTCGCAACGCAACTTGCTCGAGTTCCTCTGCATTTGTGTGGCCTGTGTGGTCTGCTATTACAATAGCACGCAGTGCGGTCTGGTGTTTGACGACATCAGCGCGATTAGGGACAACAAGGATTTGCGGCCGAGCACGCCGCTGCGTAATGTGTTCCTCAATGATTTCTGGGGCACACCGATGCGCAAGGAGCAGTCCCACAAGTCGTACAGGCCTCTAACCGTGCTGACGTTCCGCTTTAACTACTTGCTGCATGCACTGGAGCCGTTCGGCTATCATCTCGTCAACCTGCTGCTGCACATTGCAGTCTGCCTGCTGTGGCGTCGTGTCTGCCGCCTCATATTGCGTCAGTGTGCAGCTGGCAGTAATGAGGCGTCGTCCGGTGCATCCTCCACGTCCGCGACCTCGTCGTCGTCATCCTCCCTCAACACATGCGCCTTTGTCGCCTCGCTCCTGTTCGCCACACATCCGGTGCACACCGAGGCCGTTACTGGCGTCGTAGGCCGCGCTGAATTGCTCTCTTCCATATGCTACCTGGGCGCCTTTCTCAGCTATGCGCACGCAACGAGTGGCTCGCCGCGACGCACGAACTGGCCGGCGCTTTGCCTTTGCTTTGGCAGTTGCCTCCTGGCCTCCATGCTGTGCAAAGAGCAGGGCATCACCGTCGCTGGCATTTGTGCAGTTTACGAGTTGTTCGTGGTGCAGCAGCAACGGCCGCTGCAGCTGTGGCACCTTGTGCTGCGTATGTTTGAGGAGCAGCCGCCCGCTAAGGCGGGACACGCACATGCCAGACGCTGGTCGTCCACATTGTGGAAGCGCTTGGCCTTTCTGGTCATTATCACAGTCGCATTGCTGGTCGGGCGTGTCTATGTGATGGGCTCCCAGTTGCCCATCTTCACGCGCTTCGACAATCCCGCCTCGGCAGCCGAGACGCCCGTGCGCCAACTGACTTACGCCTACCTCATCTACCTAAACTGCTGGCTCTTGCTATGTCCATCGCTGCTCTGCTGCGATTGGACAATGGGTGAGTGATTCGTAAATTGAATATTTGGAATGTCTTTTAAACAATCTACTCCGTGCAGGCACCGTGCCCTTGCTGGATGGATTTGGTGATGCACGAAACTTGGCCACCTTGTGCACCTTTTTGGCTTTGGGCGCGCTGGTGGCAAAGGCTTGCTTCTCCCGCAATCTATCCCAGTCACGCACGTTGCTCATGTGCCTGGGCTGGATGGTGCTGCCGTTTCTGCCCGCTTCGAATCTGTTCTTTCCGGTTGGCTTTGTGGTGGCCGAGCGCATTTTGTATATGCCATCCATGGGCTACTGTCTACTTGTTGCTTATGGCTATCATCAGTTCCAGCGCCGTTTTCACGCCACTCATTGGGAGCGTCTGGCGCAGGCGGCACTTGTTGCCCTGCTGCTGGCGCATGGCCTGAAGACACAGCAGCGCAACTGGGATTGGCGCACAGAGTACTCGCTGTTCATGTCCGGCGTGCATGTGAATCAACGCAATGCCAAACTGTACAACAACGTGGGTCACGCCCTGGAGAACGAGGGACGATACGAGGAGGCATTGCTCTACTTCCAGCAAGCCGTGCAAATACAAACAGATGACATTGGCGCCCACATCAACGTCGGCCGCACCTACAACAACCTGAAGCGCTACGCGGAGGCAGAGCAGGCGTATATGCGTGCCAAGGCGCTGTTCCCACAGGCCAAGGCTGGCGTTAGTTACCATGCACGAATTGCGCCCAATCATCTGAATGTTTTCATTAATCTGGCCAATCTGATATCGAAAAATCAAACAAGGCTGGAGGAGGCCGATCATCTCTACCGTCAGGCCATCAGCATGCGCAGTGATTATGTGCAGGTAAGAGGTGTTAGATATATCGCAGATTTTAATTTAACTAAATTATTCCTGCTGCAGGCTTATATAAATCGTGGCGACATTCTCATGAAACTGAATCGTACAGCCCAAGCGCAGGAGGTCTATGAGCAGGCGCTTCTATATGACAGCGAAAATGCGGATATATATTACAATTTGGGCGTCGTCTTTCTGGAGCAGGGCAAGAGTCAGCAGGCCCATGTATACTTCAATAAGGCCATCGAATTGTATCCGGAGCACGAGCAGGCGCTGCTGAATTCGGCTATACTGCTGCAAGAGCTGGGCGGCGAGGAGGCGCGTCAGCTGTCGCGCGCCCGCCTCTACAAGGTTCTGTCTAAGGATGCGAATAATGAGAAGGTCTACTTCAATCTGGGCATGTTGGCCATGGATGAGTCCAGCTTTGACGAAGCCGAGCAGTTCTTCAAGCGCGCCATCCATTTAAAATCGGACTTTCGTAGCGCTCTCTTTAATCTCGCATTGTTGCTGGCTGACTCGAAGCGACCGCTGGATGCGGTTCCTTTTCTGAATCAATTGATACGCCACCATCCCACGCATGTCAAGGGCCTCATCTTGCTTGGCGACATCTACATCAATCACATGAAGGATCTGGATGCGGCAGAGAAGTGCTATCGCAGCATACTACAGCACGATCCGCACAATACGCAGGGCTTGCACAATCTCTGCGTGGTTTTCGTGGAGCGCAAATGGATGGCCAAGGCTGCTGCTTGCCTGCAGTTTGCTCAGCGACTAGCGCCCAATGAGGATTATATCGGGCGTCATCTGCAGATCGTAATCACACGCCTGCAGAAAATTAACAAGTTACCTGAAACGTCGCCTGAGCGACAGTTAGCTTACAAGGACTACGACCCAGACGAGTTCAGGTTGGCCAACGATCGAGTCGAGCAGAAAACTCGCACTCGTTCATAGCGTCACTAAGTTCGTATTCCTTAGATCATTCCAGCATTTTGTTGAACGTATGTAAGCAAATTGTACATTCCATAAGGATATTAATTGAATCTCGTTTGAAAACAGATATAGAAACGTAAACTGTTTTTTTTAAATCTTATATAACAAAAGTACGTAATCAAAACCTGATCTTGTTTTGTATATAGCTCCAAATTGTTTCTAATCAAAAGACGTGCTACCGAAATAATGCATTTATTATACACAAATGAAATTGTACTTAATGGGCACTAAATAAAATTAACTATACTTGATTCATATTTCACTTTATTAATTTATAGTTGATTGATGAAAATGTGAATTGAAAGTACTTGGGGTCTTCGTTTGAAAGGTCTTGCTCTAAGCTTCTGCTAACGAAATGTTGATAGATAGTAAAAAAAGATGTTATAAAATTTATATTGAACCCACAAGGGAATTTTTAAACATTTTTGAAATTCTCCTGTTTCATCTATTGATTTTTCTGATTTAGCTAAAATTAAATATAAATATTCAACAAAATATATTTTAAATAAATTTAATTTTTCATTAATTTCTATTAATTTTTTTTTTTATTATTTTTTGATTTTTGTTACTTTTTCCTTTTGATTTGTTCATGATTTTGAAATTTGTGTGTGTGAAGAACATAGAGATAGCGTTTGTGGTATGTTTTTTGTTCTGTTTTATAAAATCGGTGAGTAGACTTTTTATATATACTAATTTACATTAAATATGTTTATTTAATTATCTATATATTTATATAGAAATATGTGATTTGTTGCCTACTGTGCCGCAAATCTGTATTGATGCGCACTTCGACTGACTAGAATTATAGACTATATATGTTTTAAATCATAAAATAATAATACTCATATATAAATATGAATTTTTAAGTACAGAATTTGGTTTAAAGTTTAAAGTTTGAAGCATTTGGATAAGGTAAAAGTATTGAAAATTGAATGAAATAGTATTTTGTTGTGGTGTTGGTCTTTGTAGGGTATTTTGTGAAAAATAATATATAACTCACTGTATTAATACAGCTGAATAACATATGTTTTATATATAGCCTATGTCTGATACAAGATTCTCCTTTTCTCTGCTCTATTCTCTTCATATTTCTTACATTCTACGACGACCGCATTCAATTAGAGTTAGGGTATGCTTAGTCGAGCATAATAAGGCATGCGTAACTGCGCTCTCAATCAATGCCAATTTGACTTCCATTTACAATCTGATTCACTCGCAGGCGATTTTGCCATCGAAGCTGCTCAGAGCTATGGCAAAGGCTTGCATGGCGCACAGGGGATAGCGATAGTCCATGGTGAACACGTCCTCGGATGTGCGTCCGAACTGCATGACTATATACTCGGGATCCGAGTCGTGCACCAACTGAAAGTTCTTGACCGAGGCTTGCGTGACACGACCGTGAAAATTGAGCACATACGATTGGGTCTCATCGTTCCACACTGGCGTCTTATTGTGCAGCTCCACAATGTTATCCATGTTCTGGTAGAAAGAAAGGGAGAGAAAGAGAGGGAGAGAGAGAGAGAGAGAGAGAGAGAGAGAGAATGTGAATGCTGGAATCTTAAATTGCTTACGCTCAACCTACCTTCATCTTCCACAAGTCGAGTATGCCCTGCTGCTTGGGATCCGCTGAGCTGATCTTGACACGCTGATCGTCCTCAGTCATGCCCGGCAGTATCACAGTCATATTGCGCGGTCCCTTGAAGCCCAGAATGTTGGTGTCCTGGTGAGGATTAGGCAATTAATAAAGATCGACTTGGGTCGTACACTGAGTAGACTTACGTATATAATGACGGCCAGATCGAGGCGCGGATTCTCAGTGCTCTCCTTGTTGCCGCTGTCGAATACCGTGAAGGATGTGCCGAACACATTGGAGCGCAGCTTGCCGCAGAAACCATCCGCATTGCGGGACAGATCGGTGGGATCGCAGCTCACGATATAGTTGGATGTTTTGCTCTTCTTTCTCTTGCGACCTGGAAGTGACAAAGTGAAGTTGATCAGGACTTCATCTTTGCTGAAGCAGAGGTCTCTGGGTATGCCCACTCACCACCCAGCAGAAAGATCTTCTTGCCATAGTCGCGCTCCAAGTGCAGATAGTAAATGGGGAACAGGCCGCGATCCATGCCCTTGCGATCGCGCGTAATGCGGCACTTGTAGAGCACACCCTGTGGCGCCGGCTGCATGACGAACTGATCGATGTTGCCAATGACATCGCCCTCCGATTCGCCGTTGCCGCCGATGCTGCCGCTGCCGTTGGCGGTGCCGTTGCTGCCCTCGACGGCGGCGCTGTCCTTGTAGGGCGAGGCAATGTTGGCGGGACGCACTGCGGCCACGCCCGATATGTTGCGATTGGCATAGTCGTCTTCATCCAGCGGCTCGTTGAACGATTGCTGGCCACTGCGCAGGCGCTGGGACTGCATCGAGTTGGCGCTCTGTGGCTGAATCGGTTGCTCCACTACCGTCACCGGACTGCTCTCATCGTCCTCCAGCTCATGCGACGAGATCTCCTCGATTAAGTCTGCAATTAAATAGAGTATTCATTCTTGTTGTTGCTGTTGTTGTTGTGGTTGTTGTTTTCTTATCACCTTCTTGATTGATCGTGCTAAGGCTGCGCAAGTTGTTCGAGTTGTTGCGACTCGAGTTGAGGCTGCTGGTTAGATGAACACCTGTTGTGCTGTTGTTGCTCAATATCTGATCTGGATTGTGTGGCGAGCCAATGAACTGCATCGGCCCATCGTACCCGTGCAGCTCACGGCTATTGCTGCGCATCCCAGACATCGGCCGGCTCATCTGCAGATCGCTGGCCTGCACCATCCCAGGCGAGGCGCGCTTCTGACGTATGTAGGCGTCCATCAGCTGGCGCTGTGAACAATAATTATTGTAAATTGTATTTATTTTTAATTATTATAATTATTATAAATGGTATTTATTATAACTGAAATATTATATATCAAGTAAAGTTTATTACAATATATCACATATTCTCTTATTATATACTATATTATTATATTATCTATGGCAGAGGAGACCTTTGCCTAGTCTAATTAGCAGTCAGAAAAATCTTTCAGGTTTAAATTTTTTTATTTTTGCTTTAAATTGAGCGCGTTTTTAGAAATTTTTCAATTTTACACAAAAATTTAAATTTTATATATTTTATTTTGGTTTTTATACCCTGAACCCATTTTTATATGTATGATATATGCATATATATACATTTATAGAGCTCGTTAGTATATGCCTATCCCAAGCTATTATTTTCTCTCTATCTCTCTCTCCCACTCCACTCTCTCTCTCTCTCTCTTTCTCTCTCTGCCTCTATCCTTCTCCCTCTCTCTCTCCCTCTCTCCTTCTCCCTCTCTCTCTGTCTCTCTCCTTCTCCCTCTCTCTCTCTCTCTCTCTCTCTCTCTCTCATACACTATTCTTCACACACTATGCTCCTGCTGCGACTTCCTCTGCTTCTAGTTTTCAATCAAAAAGTTTGCCAAACATTTTCAACATTTGTTTGAAACATTATTTATTTATTGCATACTCTGAAATTGCTAGTTTCATACATATACTACATACATACATTGTGCGTACAGGCGAGCTGTTTCACATTTGTAATAAAAGTTATATTGCTGGAGTAGAGCCCGCGGAATTTGATTTCATTTACGTGAGTTCTCATGCATTGTGCAGCAGCTGGCGAAAGTCAATTGAATGCGCAAAACTCGTTCACATTCAAAAAAAGAAAAACTAAATCACCAACTAAAACTTTTCATTTAATATTTCATGAATCATTCAATATTGGCTCTATCAAAAATTGGTAGATATAGCAGGCGAACTACTATATAAATTGAATGCAGAGGACGAGCTATATTTTATAACGAACTGTGGAACTGTGGCAAAAAGGTTTTTTTTGATAACAAGAGGTTAGTATTTTTTAAACTATATAAAATGCTGTAAATCAAATTGCAATAAAATTATTTCTCGAATAAATGGCGGAATAAATTAAGATTTTTGATACGAGTATTATAAAGGCTATGAAGAGTACAGTCTTTTTTTAGTTTTATGCCCTTTTGCAATGTTGACCCTACTTTGCCTCAATTTGATTAAAATTTATTAAATTGTAATTAAAATTTATTTAATTTTGCTTAAAATTTATAAAGTTTCATTAAAAATTTATTAAAAATTTATTAAATTTTATTAAAAATTTATTTAGTTTTATTAAAAATATTTCTTAAATGTTATTAAAAATATTTCTTAAATTTTATTTAAAATTTAATTCTATTATGAATGATATTTATCTGCCTAAGCAATTCATTATCTACTAATCTACTGTCAACTTGATTATTGCAAAAATAAATTTAATTTAATCTTGATTATTATCAGGATTTGCCATCAATGTCTCTCATAACAATTGGCCATAGCTTCGATTGGGATTACCTTTATCAGACATATGTATATCAGCTGAGGCGATAAGCAGCCAAATACTTCAATATTTTTATGGCTCGACGAATGCATATTTCTGATAAGTTTTGCTTTTATTTATAACAATTATTCAGCACCTCTATTAAATTAAAGCTCCCTGTTTCAGTAAACACGTTTATTGGCCACGTTTGTGCATGATAATAACTGTTAATACAGCATTGCTCTTTTCAATAATGTCATTCTAGCTATTATTTCTTCCAGTGTAGCGAAATACATATGAGCAATAAATATTTATATCTAGAGAGATGCAACGGAACGTGCTTAGAAGAAGATTGCTAGATGTAATTATACCTAATATATTGCAAGATTATATTATATTTGCTCGAGTCTAATTAGATTGCTGGAATTGCCAGCACAATTTTCTTATTTTTAGCAAGCAAATTAATTTGCATGAATATCAAATCTAATTGGACTGCCAGTTGGATTCCAATTATAAGTGAGTGTGTGTGTGTGTGTCAGTGTGTGTTTGTGTGCTTCCCAATTGAGATCTGGTGTAATATGAGCTGCGGGCCTTGGCATATTAATCCAAATGCTCGACACTCACCTACATGGTTATGCAACTGCGGATGCTGTTGTTGCTCTGCCGCTGCCGCTGCTGCTGCTCTGCCTGTTGCAGTTGCATCACAGCGAATCACAGCTTCGCTTGACCACACCTGCCTTGCCCCTTCCGCATGACACGATTTGACATGGGGCGGGCTGCTGCTGCTGCTGCTTCATGGCAATGATTTCATTAAACATTTGAATTTCAAGTTCAGCCAAATAAATTGCATTGTTTATATGATTGCATATACAAATAAATGCATTATATATTTATTTATTTCCATACAACTCGGCTCAGCTCTCGTGTGAATTGTTAAAGCGCATATAGTCTCGGCTCTCTTGAGCCATTCACCCACTCTGACTCAGCCTCTGGCTGGCCCTGACTGCAACTTTTACTTAAGAAAGTGAATTTGTTGTCGTTTTGGCATTTGTCAGTTTATGAACTATTATTCAGCTGCTGACAACGCTTTAGTATTCCACATCCTTTTAACTGCAGAATGTTATCTTTTAAAAGGATTTCTCATTCTTCTTTTTATACTTTTTTTTGTCTTTTTTGCTGCTGCAGGAAAAGGCAATTGGCAGCGAAGAAATTTGAAATCCTTTTTATGCTTATTCAAGTGAGTGTGAAAAGGGTATATAGGTTGAGCGAGCTGAGAGTGTGGCAGAAAATTTGTTTGGGTAATCTTGAAATCAGAGAAAATTTTATAATAGTTTTGTATACATTGTTGTTCAAAAATAAAATATTTGTATCATTATTATAAATTTTATTATTATTATATATTTTTTGACTTCTTGTTTATATTTATTGTTTAAACATTAAAAAATATTATTTTTATCATTATTATTCATTTTATAATTATTTATTTTATTTATAATTATTATTTTTTCAATCAATTTTGTTTAAATATTAAAATGAAATAAAATATTATTTTTTATCTTTATTATTAATATTATTATTATTATTATTTTTTACTTCTTGTTTATATTTCTTGTTTAAATATGAAAATAATATATTATTTTTATCATTATTTTTGATACTATTATTATTTTTTTGATCTATTTTGTTTAAATATTAAAATAAAAAGATATATATATATATATATATTTATTTTTTTTAAATTATTCTCAATATTATTATTATTTTTTTTTTGTATTATTGTTTAAATATTGAAATATATTAATTATATCATTATAATTAATTTTATTATTATTCGTATTTTTTTTTATAAATAATCAAAGATGTCAAAATAAAATGATTAATATTATTTCTTTCTTTAAACAATTTTAATTATTATTTACAAATTTTATTTTCAGCGAGTGTTACGAACCCAATGTTCTATGACTAAAATATATAATATAATGTTAAAAAAAAAAAAAAAAAAAAAATAATAATAAATAAAATAAAATATATAAATAAATAAAAATAAAAAGACTAAAAACTCTTTAAGATAATACTAAGTAAAGTTTCTCGAATTCCGCCAATGAATTTCATTTTCTATTCTATTTCCAACTTGATTTTAAATTATTGCTGCTGCAACTAAAATGTTTCAAATGTTTTCTCAAATATAGTTCGTTAATCGAAAGCCTCATAAATACTAAGCAACATTACTTGAGTCACGCCCATTATAGCAAATTGTTGGTTTTCCCAGCAATTTAAATTTGAGCGCGTATTGCGCAGTCGTTGCGGCACTGTTTTTTTTTTTTTATTCGCTCTTTTATTGAAGCGTGAATGGAATAGCGAACAGATGCTCGCGGACACGTAGCGCAATCAGGAAGCTGTCGGGGAAATGAACACGTTTCACAGTAAAAGAGAGAGGGGGAGCAAGAGAGAGAGAGAGAGAGAAAAGAGGTCATTTTCAATTGTCTTCTTTGTTTGGTACGTTTATTGCTTGGCATTAAAGCACAGAGAGTACTTAGAATAGAATCTATAGAACATTAACATTGCTCAGAATACTTTCGATGGTGGCATTGGCTGGGCGCTGCGTCGTAGCGGGCGCACACTGTAGCTGGAAGAAGCCGGGCAAATCGAGCTCCTCCTCGAAGACGCTGGACTTGAGCGGCGGCAGCAAGAGGTCCATGCGATCATAGATGACGCCAGTGGGTCCCAGCGAAAGGAACCAATCGATGGAGGCGCGATCCTTCAGTTCGCTGCCCCAGAGCAGCAGCAGCGGCAGCTGCGCCTTGGCCCGCTGCACCAGGTTAGGCTGCGTTTTGAAGAAGACCGCATTGGGCACAATGCCAGCCAGATCCATGGCCTGGGCAAAGTTGATGCTCTGCTCCACGTTGCTGGTGCGCGGATCCGCGAAGGCATTCTCCTTGCTGCTGGTGAGGAAGAGCACCGGATACATGTTCTGCTTGAAGCGCAGCATGGTGCACAGATCCGCATCGAAGCTCTTGAGGATGGTGAGGCGACCGCAGCCATGCCGCTGCACCACCTCCAGTATGCGGTCCACGAACAAGTTCTTGTCGATCGTCTGCTCGCTCTCGTTGCGCCCGTCGGACTTCAGCTGGGGCCACTTGATCTCGATGTCGAGGCCGGCGCGGAAGGTCACCTGCTCGAAGAGATCCTGCAGGGTGGGAAACAGGCGCTGCTCCACCATCTCGACATTGCTGTGCGCCGGATACTCGATGATCTTGTTGTTGACGATCTGGTAGGTCTTCAGCTGCTTCAGCTGCTCGTACGTGAGGTCCTTGATGAGCACCTCGGTCAGGTCGCTCTTGCTCGTCGGCGTCTTCGAGTCGATGCAGACGTGTATCGAGTAGTCGTGATGGATGATCGGCACCAGGTCGCTGGTCAGCTGCACATCGAACTCGATCAGGTCGGCGCCCAGCTCCGCAGCGCCCATGAGCGAGGCCAGCGTATTCTCGATGAGCAGCGGGGCGGAGGTGGAGGGCAGCGTCAGGCTCTTGCCCAGGCCACGATGCCCAATCTCCAACGCCGTCCAATTGCTGCGCCAGTAGTTGACGAAGCTGGTGCGGAAGTCCGAGCTGCCATTGACCATGGGACGCACCACGAGATACTGCAGATGCAGCTCGCCCACAACACGCTGCCAGACCGGGGATATTAGCTGCAGGGTCAGGCTGCCCTCGCTGCCTCGGAGTGCGGCAGGCTGCAGGTGCGCGTAGCCCAGCAGGCGCACCACATCCTGCTGCTCGCCATAGACCTCCAGCTGGTAGGCCACCTGTTGCAGCTGCTCCACCGTCACATGGAACATGAGCAGATCCTTGTCCGCCTCATAGGGCACTCCATATTCCGGCTGGGCCCGCAACATGCTCTCGGCATAGACCATGCGCGCGTACTCCACGTTCGCCGCGGCGGAGCTCAGAATGGGCGACAGGCTGTCCGGATGCACTGGCTGCAGGCGCAGACGCAGGCCGGCGCCCGGCGGCACCGTCTGCTCCTCCAGCTGCACGGCCTTGCGGAACACCTTGAACTGCACAATGGAGCCGGAGCCGGAGCTCTGCAGCCAGCCGCGCGTCAGCTGCCGCTGGCCATTGATGGTGCCCAGGACGTCGCTGCGATTGCCCGCCAGCTTCGTTGTGTTGAAGGCGTGCGCAAAGACGTGCGACTCCCAGCGACGCACCTGCACGCCGCCCTTCCGCCCCACGGCGGCCACAAAGTAGCGGTACTCGACGCTGCTGTTCTGCGGCAACAGCACCAATCCCATCCAGACATTGTGCTGAGTGGTGCGATTGAGCAGCACAGCGCGATCCTCCTGCCAGCCGCCCAGCACGGCCAGATTGCCGACCAGCGCGGGCCGCTCGTGCGGCGCCAGCTCGTCCTGCGGGGACAGCGTCAGCGTGAAGTTGAAGCTCAGCGGCGAATCGCGCTTGAGCGGCACAAAACGGCGTGCGGCATAATATTTCTCGTAATACGAATCGCTATCGCAGTGGGCGGTCACGCTCAGCCAGGCGATGGCCAGCGCCACGAATGTCTTCAACACGGACATGAATGACGATCAGAGCAGAGCAGAGGAGAGCAGAGCAGAGTAGAGCAGAGCAGAGCGAGGCGCGTGCTCTCTGTTCGATCTGACCTCTGCGGTGAACGCGTTGCGACTATCGCCCGAGCCTGCAACTGAAGCGTCTAAGTAGTTCGACTCGTATGTGTGTGTGTGTGCACCCACAACCCACTCACTCACTTATCAGAGGAACAACACTCGCGAGAGCTTTACGACATCTTCATAAACACGTTGTTGTTGTTGTTGTTGTTACACCGGCGAGCGCTATCAGCCCAACTGTAAATTGCCAACTGAATGCTTCACATTGAGTCCGGCCGTTTCGCACGTGCCGAGCGCTCACTCGGCTACGGCTAGGGCTACGGCTACGGCTACAGCTGCGACTACGGCTACGGCTACAGATATGCCAGCGTACAAGTGTTTCATTTAAAGCTCAGCTACGTCATCAATTTAGGCAGCGGCACAAAAAGTCTAACCCAAATCCAATTCAGAGTCCAAATCCAAACGCCGTATTAGCGCAATTTTAATGAATTTGTTTTTGAGTGCTGCGCAAAAGCGTCGCCTTGATGGGGTACGAGAACGTCGCCCCACACACACATACACTCACACACACTCACACACACCTGCTTGAGTGCACTTGTGAGTGTCACTCTGTCTGTGTGTGTGTGTGTGTGTGCTACTAGTCTCAATTGCCGCCTCGCTCGTTTTTTTTTTTTTTTATCGTGCCCCCTTTGCTTTATTCAAATGGCGAAAGTTTTTGTCAACGGCTCTGTAATTTATCTGCAATTGCATATATTTCGTAACATGCCCTCTCTCTCTCTCTCTCTGTCTTTCTCTCTCACTCATTGTGTGGGAACTAATTTATAAGTGGATCTGTGTAAGCGCGCAAGTCGAATCAGGAAAAGTGTTTTTTTTTTATTACTCGATTTTTATTTTTTATTTATTTTTGTATTTTCTTTTATTTTTTTTTTTAAATATTTTTTTAAATAATAAAAAAGGTATTAAACTTAAATAAAAAGTGTTAAATTAAAAAAATAAAAATAATATAAATAATAATAATTCTAAAAAAATGTAGAAAGGATTTGAGTAATTTTAAATTAATAATAATTAATAATATTTTAATAACATATATTATTGATTTTATAATAATAAACTGATAATGTTGATTTTTTTTAAATAATTAAGTAATACAAAATTCAAAATAATGTTATAATAGTAACCTAATAATAATCATAAATTTAAAATATTAATTTAGAAATGAAAAATTACAAAAAAAAAAAATATAATAATTTGCTAATAATTAATGATCATAAATCAAAAATAATAATTTAGTAATAATAAATTTGGAAAATAATAATAATTATTATTATTAATAATATATAATCATATTAATAATATATATAATAATTTTTATAACATTATTGAATGCACCTTAAAACCAAGAGCGCCTTTAGCTTAAAAAAACTTTAGTCTATCTAGTATTTTATCTTCTATTCTTTGCTATTTAACTATAGCTAGAGTTAATTAGCCGTGAGTGTCCAATATAATGGGCTATATTTGATTGGCCCGGCATACGAATTTCCAATTTGCAACTAAGATTCTGTTTGCTTTGACTTTCGGGCCTTGACAGTGTCCCGTGGGGGGCTGCATATTTGATTGGGGCTATTAAATTCAATGTTGCGCATAAATTCCTGTTTGAGAATAACCAAAATTTATGGTCTCACATGGCACATGCAGCGCAATATTTATGCCCGTTCAATAACTGCAAAAGAGTCGATTGGCTTCTATTTGTTAGCAGTCTATTTGAGGGAGTTGAGCTTTGGAGTAAATAGTGAGTATTTTTTTATATATGTAAGTAGTTGCAAACTGAATTATATAGTTGGCTAAAAAAGTTGACCATCTTCACAGAAATACATATATACATATACAATATATAAATACATGAATTTTCCACTTGGAGAAAAGAATCCTTATTCGTAGTCAGTTATTCTACAAGTCTAGTCTACAAGCTAAACAGGTTGCTCCCCCATCAATAAGTCCTACAGCTCTACCAATAAATTTAGCCCAAACATAACAGATTTTACGTAACAGAGTCTACTTTTTAATTTGTAATCTGAGCGAGTATTATGCAGCCAGCTAAAAAGGGATTTTTCAGATTTTTTTTTTAGAATTTGGCTTAACGCGTTTATATTAATTTAGGCGGACAAATTTTGCGTAAAATGTAAGAGCGCTGGTACACAGTGGCTCATAAAAAGCACGTGCACCCATGCACACCTACAGACTCACACGTCCACGTCCACACACACACGCACACATAGCATATGCTTGAATGAGCCGACTCTTATAACTGTGCGTGGCTTAGCCAACATTTGGGGTCGTGCAATAAAATGATTACTCATACGCAGCGTGGCACGGCGAAATTGATAATGTCAGCAACACTAAAACAGAAGCAGCACATGCGGCTGCAGTGCCTGTTACTGTGTGGCAAATACCCTGTAAGGCATAGACTGTCAAGAAGAGCATGTCTATAAAAAGTTTAAGATGTATAGTCATATATAAAATAGCTCAAGTATTATAAATATTCTTCTTTTCAGTTGGCAAGGTACTCCAAGTATCTTTTATCTTTTGTTCCCCATTTCTATAACTACCATTTTTAAACTTTTATAGGGTATCTGCTGATCATATTAAACTTATAAATATTCTTCCCTTCAGCTCTCAAAGAATTTCAATTATATTTTCTCGTTTTCCGCCTCACATAATTGATTAGAATTTTTTTACAGGGTATTTGCTGTGCATTTGATACATATATTTCTTATATATTATATATATTCAATTTAATTTGTATCAAAAAACTCCAAATATATCTTCTCCTTTCCTCCGCATTACTATAAGTACAATTTTTACAGGGTATCTCCTCTGCCCACTGCATCACGCAGACATTTGTTGTACTTGTTTTATTGTGCATGAATGTGCGAACCACATTACAACATAGCAACAGCAGCAGCAACAGCAACAGGATGGCAGCAGCCTGTGCAAAGGACCTTTTTCTTGCTTTTCTGCTGTTTAGCCATTCAGGATTAAACAGTATTTTCATGTATTACGTCGGATTAGATTAGGGTGGCCCCCTTAATGCAAAGAGAGAGAGAGAGGGAGGGAGCGGCAGGCAGACGATGGGAGGCGAAGATGGCGGAGGCAAGGAACCGAAAATGTATTTAATACATTTTCAATTTAAATTGAATTTAGCAAATGGTCTACGAACAGTGGGCGAACTATTAAACACTGGATAGACTGGATAGATGCGCAGGCATTAGCCATAAAATCGGATGTCTAATGGCTTGGAAAAGTACTCATCGGTTTGACTGGTCAATGGACGACGACAAACATGACCCGGCGGCCAAACTCGGCGAACTTTCTATAGATTTGCGTAGATAAAAAGCGGCGGGGGTAAACGAATAGATGGATGGGCTGACTGGCAGGCTGCCTGGTTGGATGGACGGATGGATGGATGGATGGGTGCAAACTATTATCAGTTTTTTGTCAGCTACACCTTTTGGCTTTGACGTGACCCGCTGCCTGTGTGTGTGTGTGAGAGTGTGTGCTGTCCTTTTTTTGCTGGCTGCCATTTAGTCGTCGTTAAACACGTTGTCCTCGCATGTCCTGCAGTCACAGCCACAAAAAGAGCTTGAACACAATTTTCGGAAAGTGCGCAGCTTCATTGGGGATTTCATATTTATTTCCATAGATTTATTTATTTATAGATACAAGTTTAAATAAAACGCCATTCTATTTAAAATTCATTCAATTCATTTGGTCTGATGTCCATTTATAATTTATGAAATTTGATCAATTTTAAAATATTTAGCGAAGTAAAGAAAAATATTTAAGTGATAGAGAAAGGCAAAAAAATTTGTAATTTTTAATAAATTCAATAATAAATAAAAATAATGAAATTTAAATAAAAAATATTAAAGGAAAAAATAATTTGTTGGTTAAAATAATTGATGTTTAATAAATTAATAAAAAATAAATAAAAATAATAAATTTTAAATATTCCGCTTTAGCTCTTTCGCTTGTTTAAATAATTTTATATAAATTAATTAATAAATAAAAATAATTAATTTAAAAGTTAAGTAGTAAAATCGTCTGTTAATTTAATAAATAATATCTAATAAAATAATTAATAAATAACTTTATTTAAATTTATTTTTAAATAGTAAAATATTGAATTTATAATGCTGATAAATAATATTCAATGCAAATGATTAGAAAGTCCAATATATATAGTTTTAAAAGTGAGAAGCAGAATGCTTAAAGTACTGGGCAGGTTGGCTGGGCAGCTGGGATTTTAGTTTCGTATGCTCCACACGTAAATCGGCTGAGTTCTGCACGTAATAAATCCAAATAAAATATTCATAAACTGGGCATATTTTAAAGAGTATATACATGTGTATATGTATATATGGTATATATGTATATTAGAGTATACTAAACAGAATATTATAAGCATTTATAGTTTGTGATTTAAGCAACTTTTGCGTTGGGTAGCAAAATAGTTTGAAAATTGGAAACTAAATCCAATCTTTATAGTTCACTTTCCATCTCAATAATCTGTACATAAAATAGCTGTAAATTATGGCAGAATAAGAGAAAAAGAAATTTTCAATTTTCCTGAATGTGGGAAATTCTATGCCAAAAACTTTATTGACTAGCAGTGAAATTGGTTTGCCAATCAAATGCCAGAGCTCTGCTGGAAGCATCAGTAAATTTGCACTCGGCTCGACTGCACAAAATCAAGGAAAATTGTAAAGTTGAGCCAAGCTCATTAAATATGCTAATAGTTACTGGAAAGCTGGGAAGACTAAACATGCCTTTATTTCAAATGAAAATTGATGTAAATGAAAGCAGCCTATGAATAGAATGAATAGTATTTGATATTTTTATATATATTTATATTAGTTTTATATTTTGTAATTTTAATTATTCTTATAATATATTTAAACTCACATTATATATATTAATAGCAAAAGAAATTATATGTATAACTGTCAGAAGAAATCATGATTATACGCATCTAACTAATAAAATTACCCTCTCTCTATCTCTCTTTCTCTCTCCATCTCTCTCTCTCTCTCTCACTCTCTCTCTCTCTACCTCTGTCATTCACATAAGCCGTATTTGTCAAAATGTTTAGCAGTCATAAAAATTCAATTCAATTTAAATTTACATTTCCCTCATTTGAATACCCATACACTCCTTCTCTTATCCTTTCCCTCTCTCTCTCTCTCTCTTACACACATGCTAACATATTTATTGTCAAATTTAATCGATGATTCAAATTCAATTCATTTGGAATGTTGGGTAATATTTTTCCATCAATTATTTTCTCTCTGCCAAGCAAACTCCTCCAACTGCCTGAGCGACTCCCAAGGCCAGTTGAGCTCCATCCAACTGGTGGCAGCCTAGTCAAAAGTAGCTGAGAGTCAACAAATTGCAACATTCTAAAGCATTCCATGAACTCGTACGTTTAATATCCGGCTTAGTGTTTGAGCGGAGATGACGACAGCTGCTCATCACGAAAGGAATCGGTTGAAGGAGCTGCAAATTCGCATGTGAAACTGCTCGCATGTGTGTGTGATAAAGGCTTCCCTCTGCCTCTCCCTCTCCCTCTCGCATTGCCTCTACTTACTCCCTTTTTGCTTTGCTGTGCATCCTGTGCACAAACTGGAAATCAGGACATTGCTGCGGCTTTGCGTCTTGCGGGTTTTCAAGCATTAAGTTCTTGTTATTTCATTTTCATTCTTTCAGAAAGGAAAAGGTAAAAACTGAAGAACTGAAGAACTGAAAATGAAGCTACCTCGAGCTGGCTGTTGACGGCCCCTAAGCCGCTCAAATCTACCTGGCATTTGAAAAATAACTGCGAAAGAATGCCACTTTCAGCTCGAGCGCTGGAAATTGGCGCACAATATTCGAGAGAGGCGTGTTCGGGCCCCTGGGGAGAAATTAGCAGCGTTTTGTAGTGGCCTAAGTGGCACAATTGCCTTTACACTCTGTATGCAAATTTCGAATAACAACGGCTGCGGTAGAGGCAGGAGTTGAGGCCGGGGTAGAGGCCGGGGTAGAGGCAGTGGCAACGGCATTGGCTGCTGCAAACGCCTCAAAGTATGCTGCAGCATGTGGCATGTGGCATGTGGCAAGCGGGGGCATGTGACAAAGCAAACGCGCCACAAACGACCCAAAGTAACTGAGCCTCAGGCCAAAGGCAGCCTTTGTTATGTTGACACATACACATGTGTGTATTCATAGCTCTCTCTATATATGTGTGTACGTGTGTGTGTGACTGTTTGTGCTGAATAACAAAGGTTCCATGAATTTCACTCTTTTCGCACTCGCTCTGCCAGCTTCACAATATGTTTATTAAAGCCAGGTCAGACTTGACTTGACTTGACATGACTTGACTGCTTCATCGGGCTGTCGGCCAGTTCGATAAGGCCAAACTCAAACAGCCAGCAGCGAGTGTTGCGCGCGCGAGCTCGTCCTGCCCCTGACCCTGCCCCTGCCCCCGCCCCAAATGCAAATACATTTCTCTACAGCAAACAAAGGCGGGCTAAGGCCCAAAGGCTCAAGCACGGCCAACAGGCAATAAACAAGGCGCAATTCAGTGAAGGCTTCAAGTCAAATATACAAATATTTAATATGATTCGACAAACAGGTCAGGAGCAGCAGCAGGAAGAGGAGGAGGAGGAGTAGATGGCGCGGCGACAATAACGAAAGCGAAAATACATTAAATGAGTTGGTCTGAAAACAAAGAGATAGAATGTGCCAGAACATAAATTTGATATCCCCCCGGAGGAGGTCTTCTAATGTAGCCATGTATATATATCTATCTATATAGTATATATGTATATAGGTATATTAAAAGCTGTCTGCCGACTGACTGAATGTTTGTCTCAGCAGCAATTGCCTAACAATGCACAGCCAAAAGGAGAAGCGAAGACGATTAATAATTTATGATCAACTGTAAATTGGACAACATATTTTGGAGTGCTATACCAACAGAGTTTAATAAAACAGAATTTGGGTTTAAATTTTGTAAAGATTTTTAAACGAATTCAATTCGAATTTAAATGGTGTTTCATGAAGAAAAATTCAGGTAAATAAGATTGAATGGGTGGTATAAGTAAAAGAGTAAAAAGGAGAGAGAGAGAGAGAGAGAGAGAGAGAGAGAGAGAGAGGAGAGAGAGAGAGAGAGAGAGAGGTAGAGAAAGATATGGACAGTCAGAAGAAGAAGGTTAATAAATCATTAAAGAAGCAGAAATTAATTAATAATTTCAAATTTTTTACCTTACCAATTGAGAAACTGAGCTCGGAAATGCATGTCAGATATTTTAAGTCAAACAATATTTTAAAATAATATTTCCCACATATTTAAGTGACCTACAATTCTTCGAACTGCCCTTTACCAAAATCCGTTTTCAATTTCAATAAATTATTAATTGTCATCGAAGTTTATTAAGAGAAAAGTTTCAACGCTTCGAACTTCTCTCTTTCAATTTAAATAAATCATTATTTGTCATCAAAGTTTATTAAGCTCATAATTTTCAATTCTTGCTTAAAAAGACTATACGTCTAATCGGCTGTTCGCTGAATATAAAACTTTTAACAATTACAATTAAAATGCTGAGCAAGGCTATTGAGGCGCTACTTTCGTTACTTTCGCTGCATTGTTAGCACGTGGCACGACTCCTGCAATAGTTTTTTGGACAAAGTTTGAACGACGAATAAAAAGAAAAACCTTCCGAAACTTGAGCAAAACTTTAAAGTTTTGTGGTCATGGGAAGGGTGTAAAATATTTTAATTAATGGCTGAGCATTCGCCGAGACGTTGCAGAAAATTCATTTTATTTTATTTTTATTTAGTTCTGCGGCAACTGCAACGTTGCGATAGAAGAGAAAATACATTTTAACTCGTTGTTTAACCTGCATTTTATTTCTGCCTCTGCCGCTGCCTCTGCCGCTGCCGCTGCCTCTGCTTCTGCCGCTTCTTCTTCGATAGAGGAAACGGCTAAAAGGACCGCAGTTGCAGCAATTTCCTTTGAAAGCTTTAAAGTTTCGTTGAAATGCCAAAAAAAGAGCAGGGATTATGTGTGTGTGTGCATGTGTGTGTGTGTGTGTGCAGTCATATACGAGACCCATATTCGTGTGTGCATATCCCTTCATATTTTCTATCGCAATATTGACAGAAGTTCTGCATATATATATTTTCCTCTCTCTCTTTCACTCTCTCTCTCTATCTTTCTCTCTCTTTACCTCTCTCTCGTTATTGCATTGTATTTTATTTGTTTGTGGCTTTTCAGTATTGCTACTTAGCTGACTTTTGCCTTTTTGACTAGCATAGAATACAGCTATGTTTCAGCTTATATATACATATATATTTTCCTGCTATATTCTGGGTATTTCCCAGTCGTATACTCCCTTTCACTCCCACTTCTTTCAGCCTCCTGCCCATCCATCGAAGTGTACTTTGAATCGAGCTGTTTGTAGCTTGACATTTCGACATTGTTAAACCTTTGCAGTTAATCCGCTTAGTCAGAGCTCTTTAATACTAACTAGTTGCTGCATTTTCTCTGTATATGAAATATTCACAGAGCTGTCCTTTTCATGGGGCTTTCGACTGCAATTGGAAACCCTTTTCGCCACGTTTAATGCCTGAACGGATATGATGAAATTGAAGAGTTTGTCAACGGCTATCCTTGGGCCGGATTGATGGCTGGAGTACTCGCTCGCATGGCATGGCAGAGATGTCACGATTTAAGCTGATGCGATTTAATATTTACGCACTCCGGTCGAAATTCCTTGGGGAGCACGGCGTATGCGTAATACAATTGCATGTCATCAGAGCTCCGGCTATCAAAGTCGCACAACAGCCCGGATACGCCAGTTGGGCAAGTCGGCCTCCGGGGGCATTTCCATAATTTACGTGCAACATGGGGCCAGTGGAAGACTGAGTGAGTGAGAGTGAGAGAGAGGGGAGATGCTGTGGGTTGGCTGACGCTTTCATTTGATTGTACAAATTAGCATTTAATTACGCTAATTGAGACACGATACGGCCAGCTAAAAAGCCTTACTCGGACACCGTTTGCACCGTCTCTCACCGTCTCTCTCTCTGTGGTACGCTGCTCTATAAATAATTTAAAGCCGTCAACAGGTCCGCTGAGTGCTGCAGTTAAACTTTTCTCGGCCAGCTTAAATTCAGCTTATGTCCTTGTCCTTGTCAACGTCTCAGCCTGACATGCTCCCGCATCCTGCGGCAAGGCTCTTCCTCCTCCTAGCCAACGCCAGCCTGTGACAACTGAAGACAATTTGGAATTCTCGACTTCTCTTTAATTACGTCAATTGGCTTTACGAAGAGTTCTAAGAACAGTTAATTACGAGGCTGACAAAAAAAAAAAAAACAAAGGCGAAGGCTGCCAACAAGCCATATCAAGTGCCTAATTAGTGTGGTTCCTTGCAAAATTTATATTCGACTGGCGTTTCTATACCCTGTGGTCAAGTGTGGGTGGGCATATTGATTGAATGAAATGTATAAATGGAATATTTTCCAATTTTCCATATAAATTTATGTAATATATAAGAAAATACAAGTACTATATGTACAATCTATCCAGTTTATTTTTGCTGTCAATCTCCAACTCAAAAACCATCACAAATTAAAATTTGGAAATATTTATATGCTATATATTATAAATATAATATTAATGATATATTATAAATATAATAATTACTTAAATATACGTAGTTAAGGTTGTATTGTATATCCTAAAAATTATTTTATATTATTAAGCACTATTTTCCTCAACTTTTTCTGAAAGCTAGAGACTTTAGATATTAAATAAATATATTTGATATCAAACTCCTCTGCTTCTATGTTTATGTATATATATATAGGTCTAAGAGAATATTTTCTTTGTAGCTGTATTTAGCCATTTTACAGGGTATTTTCTAGTCTGTCACACCTTAGACTAGAGCCCTGTTGATTTATTTATTATCTCAACAGTTTGTGCATATATAAAAAAGTTGCCTAAACACACACTTTATCACTCTGCCACACTCGACTGTGCATATGTGTATGTGTGTGTATGTGTGTGTGTGTCTATGTTTGTCTGTGTGTGTGTGCATGCAAATGCTGACGTCGCCTTGGCCCCAACATCAGTCATAATAAAAGTTTTATCAATAAAATTTGCTTAAAGTGTGCGGTTGCAGCAACATTAACTAGTTCTTGTTGTTGTTGTTGCTGTTGTTGTTAGCCTTGTTTGTTGCACTTGCTGTCAGCAAGGCTGATACGTACTATGTAGTTCTCCTAGCCCCTAGCAGGAAGGGTGTGTCCTGGCTTCCGTGCCGCGTCGTCATGGCATTTCTTGTTTTGATTTGGCACAAGGCGAGGCAACATTTAAATTGCATTGAATGTTTTAAGCGATATCATTTACAGTTAGCTTTATTCTCTGACTCAACAAACTCAACTTAACGCCAAGAGAAACCCCCGCGCGTATGTGCATATACTTTTAAGAGAGACTGCAACTGCACTGTTTGGCTTCAGTGCTCAAGGATGTGAGTGTGTGTGTGTGCGTGTGTGTTTGAGTCTGTGTGAATGGCACGTCAATATCACATTTTGAATTGTTTCCAATCGACAGTAGTGTCCTTGAATGAATAGGAATCCAGCCAGCGTGTGTTTGCTTTTATTTCTACACTCGAAAAGAAGGGCGACTCTGTCTGTGTGTGTGTGTGTGCGTGCACTAAAAGCAAATATTGCAATTTGATTAAGTCATGCAAATTGTATCTGACAAAAGCGCAGCGCTGTAGGCACGCAAAGCGCTTTGCATCGTTGTAAAAATGTTATCGAAATCGATGCTCGATTCAATTAACAAACTGCATCGCCATCTCTGTATATGTATATTTATTGTTCATTGTCATGCAAATCCCTTGCCGATTGACCTAGTTACTAAAACAAAACAAAAGCCGATTTAAATGGCAAACGTAACTGGCATAACTGTGTAATTGTTATCGGTATCGGCATCGATATACGTACTGCATTGTTTTGCATATGTTTTTATTACTTATTGTCATGCATATTCTGTGCAAATTTAGCCCATAAAGTTTAAAGCATACCAACAGAGAGAATAGATATAAATATGTTATCGGGTATGTTATCGATTTGATTTCCTTATAATTGTTATTCGTTGCCAAGTAAATAGTTTCATCTTTAGCTCTTTGTTTCCTCTTTAGCTAAGATTGACCTGAAGTAATCTAATATAAAGCTTAATTAATTATGCAATCGTTATCGGAGTTGAAATCGATACTTGTCGCCATGGGGAAACTTTTTCTGATTGACCCGAATATCCTAAAATTAAGTCAAAGTTTTCATCAAAAGCCAATTTGATGGTTTTCTAAACAGGTTTTGATAATATATTACATAGCAGCGTATTCCTTCAGTTAATCGATATTCAAGCAACATTGCTATCCTCATGATTTATTGTCTATTATCATGCTAAGTATTGTAGCTCAATAATCGTTATGCATTGTGGCTTGTCAGGCAAGTCGTTAGCTCATTAACCCAAATACTAGAGAGTTGTTTTACGAAATGTTGTACTATTGTTATCGAAATCGATATCTGCTGTGCTTAATATATGTACTTAAGTGTGGCTTTATTTATATTTACATTGTCCCACTGCCCTGCATAATAAATAACCAATTAAAACCACAAATAAATGTTATCGAAGTCGATATTTGACTGCACAGACTGTACCCGCATCCATTACTAAAATAATTATGGTCTCCATATAAATTGAAATCGATTTCCCAGCGAAATTGATAAAAATCATTTCGAAAATGAAGCAAAAAACCACACAGAGAGTGATATTAATGCTATTTGTAATGCCAGAAGTCGAGAATTCGAATGTAATTAATAGTGCCACGACACTCACCTGTCGTTAATTGCAATGTCAGGTGAGTATTTTATGGTTTACCTCCAAAAAAAAAATAAAATAAAAGGGAATCAAACAGGACAATGGCCGTGCATATTAAATATATGTATTCCAAACGAGCTGCATAGGAAAAATCAACGTGAACCTGGTGCCAAAGCAATTTAATTGCCATCAAGCATACGCCGGGTGTGTGCGTGGATGGACCTTTAGATTAATGGGCGAGCTGCCAGCAAACATATCTGCAACTGACTGACTGACTGACTGTACGTGGTTAGGAATACATGTTTCTGTTTCATTCTCAAAACAAATAAGTAGCACAAACGCGACACATAATCGATAAAACACAACAAAGGCCAGTCCCAGGACGCGCAATGCAATGCAGGTGCAAGGACATAGGTGGGTGGGCAGGATGAGGGGTGCAGGTGTAGTTTGCTTTTTATTAACAATACTAATCCATAACATAGACGTACCAGCTCATGATTAAAAGGCCCAAGAGCCAAGCACGACTGGCGCCACGCATATCGATGACCATTGCCACAGCGAATGAATGAATCAATGGCGCTGACAATGACAAACGAATATGTCCTTTGGCCTTTGTGTAAGGGTACCTGGATACATGAGCGATCAAGCAGCTGAAGGAGGTCTAATGAGTTTCAATGTGTTTTTAACATATGTGGGGTGAGCAGAGGAAGTGAAAGCTTTGTTTACTTTACTTGGAGGTCTAATGAGTTCTATGGATTTGTGGCAGAGGGAGAGACAGAGATAGAGAGAGAGAGAGAGAGAGAGAGAGAGAGAGAGAGAGAGGGAGAGACAGGGCAGGGCAAGTAAAAGCATTGTTTACTTAATTTATAGCATTAGGGCTTCCACATCAACATCAATCTTTTTCTAGTTCTCATAGATGTATTCCTTATCTCTCTCCCTGCTCTATTTCAATATATACCTGTCTCGATTCAACATTATTCTTTGCCAAGATTTACTACCTCTATATCCTCTATACATTGACGTTTCTTCAGCTCTCTTATCAGACATCTATTAAATATCGCGAAAGTTTCGCAGCTGCCATAAATTGTAAATGCTTTCGAGGCGTGGCTGGAACACAAGCTGAGATTATTCACTTTGATTTATTGCCTATTTGGCCTAATCTGTGCAACAGTTAGTGAGCTGCTTTTAATGTCAGTTGAGTTAACAGCTTAAATGAATGGCAGGACTAAATGTTGAGAACTTTTGTCAGCTAAAGATTAAATGAGAATTTAAGCATTATTACTTTAAGTAATGTGGAAAAAAATTCCTTAAAGTTACGCCAGCAGCTACAGCTGTAGTTTGAAAATGAAAAAACTTTTTTATTTAATTTAAAAATATATTAAAATTTTATATAATCTATATAAGCTGTTAAATGGGCTGTCTAGGAAAGAAGAAATAAATACGTTTATAGAATATCTATATCTATATATACACAATATATGAAAACTGTCATTTTATAGCTAATAGTATATAAAACCATTTTACCATTCATTAATTTCCATAGCGCATTTCAGAATGAATCACTATACCCATTATATTATTTAGTATATACCTACATATATATATGACTACTTAGAAAGTCCGCACACGCTTCACATTAAGAATTCCCATTAATAGTAATTCCCAGAACCAAATGCTCCAAGTCTTCGATTTCTGCTGCCTGATGGACGAGGACAATGCGCCTGAACACCTGAAGGTCCTCGCTTGGACTTGGTCAATGAAAAGTTTTGCGTTCGAAGAATACGTTAGTGGCTTGACCCGTGGCAATTCAGTATTTTGTGGGGTCTGGTAATTAAGGCGAATGCCAGGTAGTCAACTTGTCCAGGTGTACAACTGTTTGTTCTAGAGCCATATTGATTATATTTATATATGTATGTATAAGTGTGTGTGTGTGTGCTGTGCGGATTCACGTTTTGTGGCGAATGAGCTCTGTCCATGGCCTAGTCGATTACTCATACCTCGTTGCCCTCAATTTGAGCTGTGGCTTTCGGGGTCTGGCTTGCGGTTATTCCCCACGGTGCCTTATCATAATTCAGTTGCGTTGAAGTCGGAGCAAATGCATTTAAAATCAACTGAGCGACAAGTGGGCGGGCGGGCAGGCAGGCAGGCAAGCGTTAATATTACGGATTATTTAATATCGCTCATACGTCATGTTGGCCTGCTACGGCTATGGCAATGGCAATGGCTGTGGCAGTGGCAGCGGCAGTGGCAGTGGCAGAGGCAGTGGCAGTGGCAATGGCAACGGTTGCGCTCATTCTGTCACTTCGTGCACGCCTCTGTATGTCTGTCTGTCCTTCGGTCTGTCTGTCCTGCGCTTATCTCACTTTGCTTTATTACAAAATCACTTTCCATCGCTAAGGCAAACAGTCTTTTTTTTTTTACTTTTATTTTGCGCACCTTTACCCGAATGCCAGGCGCCAGGCACTGCCACTTCGCCAGGTGCTGAAGTGTCTAAGCGGGGAGAAAAAAACACACTGAGTTCCAGAATTGGGCGTGCTCGTCTGGGCACTGCAGAGTGCCTGTCGCATTTCGCAGTCTCTTTTCGTGTCGAGCGTCAACTCGGCACACCTCTCTTAATCTGCTATATTCATCACTGAGCCACAAGAAGCGAGCCCTCAAGTGTTGCAGCACTCACACGGGTTTCTCCCATTCAAATTGGAGTATTGTGTGAAACTATTAGAGAAATGTTGAAATAATATAGTATACAAAATAATAATAATAAATATCTGTCATTCCAAACTTGAGTCTCTTATCTGACGAATATATTATACTAGAGAATTTTTAACATTTAACGTACTATAATATTCCTGAAACTAAAGTTAGTTATTTGACGAACACGCTAGACTAGAGAATGTTAAATACCATAAATATCATAATATGATATAATATGAAATCATAATTTATTATATATGCATATATGAACATTTTTTCTAAGCTGAAATTTAGTGTTTTACATTTTTTTTTTATGGCATTAAATATTTTTCTGCTCGGAAAAAATAAACAGGGTGTGCTATTATTTTTTATTTATCTAATTTTTAATTTTTGTGTATATATTTTTTTTTAATATATTTTATTTATAATATAGTTTTATTTCTTTTATACAAATCATATTCAATTTAAATTTACATATCAGAAACTTTTCTTTACTATGACTGATTTTTGTAAGCATTCAATTATTTAATTTAAGTCTTCGACTTACATTATTAAAAGGTCTTCTGTTCTTTAGCACATTCTCTTCTTAGATGAAGTTCTTACTCAACTAATAGTTCTCAGCCTCTATCAGCTTCATTTATTTCTAGATATTCGTCATATATATTGTTATCCTTTCACTCTAATATATAACTCTCCATAACAAGAATTCTCAATGCATTCCTTCCTTAACATTTTATCATATTTCTTATTCTCCTTCATTTCACACCTTGTATACGCGCTTTGCATACGCGGCTCACTTCACTAAGTGACAGATTTATGACAAGTTTCATCTCTTTTTTTAGGTCACCGATCTAAATTTTCTCTCAAAAATAAACTCGAGTCCTTGAGCTGCACATCAATCATCATTTAGTGACAAGGGGAATTTCTTGGTATTCCAAATTCGCGGCAACTGTGTTTATTCTTCATTATTATCGCTTATCAGCAAAGCTGTGACCGTAATCAAAATGAAGCATTGGATCTATTTTTATATCGACCGACAGAAATTAAAATGCGACAATAAACAAATTTATTGCTGCCGACTTTCCGGCGCTTGCCTCGGACATTTTAATGGAACAAGTTTTAGCTGGATTATACATATACAATACACATCTATACAGTTATGTATGTAATTCTGTCATGTGACATTCCTGAGCTTAATTAAACATTAACCATAAAATAAATTAATTAAAATATCTGCTGGCATTTTAGACAGCTTTGTTGACATTAAATAATTTATAATAATAGCACGAAATTGAAAACGTTTCCATAAATAGCAATATGTGTACAAAAGGTGACTGAGGTTTTGCTATTTTATTATTTACACTGTAAAATGTATTTAATGTTTGTTAAATGTCTATCGATATTCGCTATTGTACATATGTGTATATCAAGTTAATTGTACACTTGATATGCAGCAAATATTGGATTTTAACGGATCGAATAACAATAAAGAACTATCTCAACTATAAATTAAATTTGGGCAACCAATTTTATAATAATTTTAATAATATAGTGGAAAAACTCAAGGTGTGGAAAACTAAGATAATAATTATAATGAGTGGAGTTACATATACCTATATATATGTTATATATACATATATACCGTTTAAATTATTTTATTAAAATATAAAAACTTATTATTTTTATTTATAAATATTTATAATAATTATTTTTGTTTTTAGAATTTTTAGTAGAATAAAATAATTATAATAAATAAAAAATAAAATAAAAAAATATAATATTTTTTTTTTAAATTTTTAAATATAATATTTGTTATTTATAATATAATATTAATCTAAATAATAATGATAATAATAATAAAAAATTTATCATATCGTTTATCATTTACTCCAATATACGCCCATTATTCAAATCAAACAAAATCGTTCGCACTTTTCCAGCCTTGCATCATTAAGTTGCTGCAATTGCATCCCATTGGACCCATTCAATATAAAAAAAAAAAAAATATATATATATATATATATATAGAGCTAACTTTCATCAGATATCCCTGGCGAGCATTATGCAGTGAGTTCTTCCTCTTTGCCATTCACACACAGACATTTTTCAAGAATTAATATTCATTGCCCATGGCGTTTCATGCGCCCAAGTTGCGTAAAGCTGCTCTTAAATATCCATTAGCTTCTGCTTCAGCTGCTGCTGCTGCTTCTGCTGCTGCCAACTGGGAACGTTTTACCGATTTTCATTTTTGTTCTTTGAATTTGTGGCAAGTGCAAATATTATAATTAGCATGAGGTAAATGGTGTATATATATATACGTATTTGAAAAGTTGCTGCTCCCTCGGCCGGCTGCGTTTGTTTTGATTGCCAGCAACAATTAATTCGCGTGAAATGGCACAAAATTTCAGCAGGCTTTTCCCCACAACTCGAGCTGAGTTTCTCTCGGCGGCTCTGTGGATCCTTTGTTACACTTAGCTGGGCGTAGCTTTTCGCCGCCCCTCTTCCATCACTGCCAGTTGTTTTCTCTCCCTTCTCTTTCTATTTTTTCTAATTTGTGGTCTGCCCTGATTGTTGCTCTTCAGCCGGCTAATTGTGGCGAAAACTTAAGCAGCCACGTTAAGTGTTCCCCTGCCGCAGTTTAGCCATGTTCACGTTGATTTAACGCATTCGCTGTTTCTATACTCATTCACGAAAATGAAATGAGTATATTGGTATTGGGAGATATATATTTTGATACGGGTCTATCCTTTGGTCAGTCTGTGCAAATGAATGCAATGCTTTTACAATGGGTGACTCAAGAATAACATATATACATGAGTATTCTGCAGTCGGTCATACCCGACTGCAACGTTCTCACTTGCTTTTACTTGATCGAAAAATTACCACCCTAATCCCTGACCCAATTAGGATACCTCTCCGAATTTCACACCAAATTTTTGTTTTTTTTTATGTGAGTTGGGTTTTGGTTCTTTTTTAAATATTTTACAATTAGTTTTCATGTATTGCCATTGCAATCACCATTGCCAATAATTGTTGAGTTTAATCGCTCTCGTGTAATTATTTTGCAATCAAAATGTAATAAAATACTAATGAAGCACTCACATATATAAATATATATATATATTTATTTTTTTTTTAGGTCCTGCCACATAAATTAGCATAGATTAAATAATCGAATTGTCACGTACATGTTTTTCATGTTTTCCGCAGATTTCCCTGCTCATTGTTGTGTCATGTTTTTCAGAGATTTTCCTGCTCGTTATTCTGTTGCATAATCCAATTAAATGACAGTATGTGTATTTGTGTATTTCTAATTAATCAAATGCGGCTTCGAGCTACATGCTTAATTACATCTTAGTTAGTTAGTCAAATGCAGAAGAGCGCCAGAAAACGTAATTAATTATCCAAGAGCTTTGATGTTGCTTTAAGCAAATACACAGTCTAATTAGATTCACTAAAGTGAGAAACCAAAAGGAATTTAAATTACATTTATAGTGGTTTATTTTCCTTCTGTTTCATTCAAATATAATTTTAATTTTCATAGAATATTTTAATTTAGACTAAACTCTAAAAAAGAGATTTCCCTAGTTTATTAGGTAAATCCTGAATTCTGAATTCTATATAATATGATATGCTCAAAGTAATTAGAGCCCAATTGCACATATAATATGTGGTATGTGGTATGTGGTAATACACCTTCAGAATATTTGAAAAGGTATACAGTTATACAATATTTGGTTTTATTTATACTCATAAAAGAGAGAGATCTAGCTCATTTCACATTTTGAATAAATTCCTTTCATTAAATTCGCATATTTTGCATTGCAAGAAAACTTTTTTTTGTTTATAAGATGAAAGTATAATTTTGTGTTGCCTTATGGTGAGCTGTTTATGCTCCTTGTGAAAGTGAATATGGGTATATTAGTTAAAAATAATGACCAAAAATTGAAGTGTATTAATTATAATTATTTATGCATTGGAGATAAGAATTAATATAAAATTAAAACTAACTTAAAATCAGAATTTTATTTAGCATATTTTAGAGAGAGTTAAAGCTAATTAAATTTATAGGTAGATAGAGCTGTGGCGATCTGGCATCACAATAATTCTCGATCGATACTATCGATAAAACATGATCTCTCAATTACCATCATTAGTAATAAGAATACATATAGACACTTCTTAAGCTTCAGCGCGACACATCACATGAACATATTACATCAACCTTAATCAATACAATTTTAGCAAATCATAGCTGTGTTCTAATTTAATACAAATAAATAGTGACGCATACATTCTCCACAAAAACCAACAAACAATATTTTCATAAATGGGAATCCCCACATTCACATACATTCATCAACAATACCCATAAATGGTGACCCCGAGTTCAAATACGCGCCGTTGGTTTTTCACTAAATGAGCTTCTTGATCAGCAACACACGCTGACGATCACTTCGGTAGCAAACATTTTAGCTACTTATTTTTACATTACCAGTGATCTCAAAAAGTTTTATCAACAAAGAAGTGCAACAATTTCACAGTTCGTCGCAGCCGTCTCGACATACACACACATAGCCAACACGCGCTATTTCACAACGAAGCGACGCGCAAAAAACTAACTGCGCAACAAGATGGCCGACGAAGAAAATTCAACCGATGCGGAATTACCTACAGAGAATACTTCCAACATGAATGCCATTTTAAGCAAATTACCATTCCCTCAACTAAATTCAACAACATCTATCGAAATGTTTTTCACCAAACTCGAAGGCTGGTTTGAGCTGCAGGGCATCGGTACGCGTAAAGAGCACGAGAAGTACACTGCCGTTATAACCTACGCAGATCCAAAATATCTGGAGCAAGTGCATGATCTAGTAGTGAACGAGCCAACTTCAAATCCATACACCACGCTGAAACAATCAATTCTCGCCAAATTCGCAGAGTCTGAAATGGTTCGTCTTGATAAGCTCGCAACTGGTATTCAACTCGGCGATGGACGCCCTAGCCACCTGTTAAGTCAACTACAACAAACTAATGCCACAAATGACGAATCTGTTGTTCGACGTTATTGGATCAAACGATTACCACCTTCAGCTCGAGCTGTCATCGTTGGAATTCTTCAAAGTGCACCAAACACCCCACTCAGCCAACTTGCTACCACAGCTGATGCTGTCATAGATTCGCTCAATTACTCAGGTGACAACATCCAAGCAGTGACGTCTATCAACTCTGAGGACACGTCACTGGCGACTCGCATGAGTCGTTTAGAGAAACGAATCGACGACCAAGATAAGTGTCTCCAGGAGATAAGCAAAAAGCTTTCACAAAGCCTTAACAACAACAACAATCGTCGATCTCGCAGCCGCTCATCAAGCAATCAACGCAATACTTCACAACAGAGCAACGCGAATCAATATTGCTGGTACCACAACAAGTACGGTAGCAGCGCTCAACATTGTCAAGCTCCATGCAACTTCAAGTCAAACAACAACGGGACAAAAAACTAATCACTCCCATCGAGGTTTCAAAAGGCAGCGTCGATGGGCAACCCCAACACGCCTTTCAAAATAGCCCAAAACTTAAGGTTGAAGTACATAGCATTTCCACTTCTAATCGTTTGTTTATTCCAGATGCTAAGTCTGGTCGAAAATTCCTCATCGACACAGGAGCAGACATATCTGTAATACCCACCTCAACAATAAACCGACGATTAAATATCTGCAAGGAAAATCCACTATTTGCAGCCAACGGATCCACAATCAACACATACGGCACAACTCGCCTTACACTCGACCTTGGCCTGCGTCGTCCGTTCACATGGAACTTCATCATAGCAGACACCACTATACCAATCCTAGGATCAGATTTCTTGCAGCACTTCAACTTACTCGTCGACATTAAGCAAGGAAAGTTAATCGACGCGCAAACACTACTTGCACGCAGCGGCATCTGCAGTCTACAATCGCCGTCCTCTGTCAAAACGTTTGACACATCATGTCAATTCGCCAAGCTTTTGGAAGAATTCAAGGACATCACTCAACTCAACTTTGCAGCACCCAAGCCCACAACATCGGATGTCACACACTGCATCGACACCCGAGGGCCTCCCACTTTTGCAAAGCCACGTCGACTAACTCCAGACAAATT
Organism: Drosophila mojavensis; assembly: GCF_018153725.1. Lineage (NCBI taxonomy): Eukaryota > Metazoa > Arthropoda > Insecta > Diptera > Drosophilidae > Drosophila > Drosophila mojavensis. The sequence continues at coordinate 16,071,925 of NW_025318906.1, read as the reverse complement.
TAAAGCAGCAAAAGCTGAATTCGAATATCTGCTCAAAATCGGCGTTTGCCGACCATCAAAAAGTTCATATGCATCTCCCTTACATATGGTACGCAAACCCTCAGGCGATTGGCGACCATGTGGCGACTACAGAGCTTTAAACGCACAGACAATTCCTGATCGGTATCCGTTACCTCATATACAAGACTGCACCCATATTTTCTATGGCAAGAAAATATTCTCAAAAATAGATCTCAACCGTGCCTTTCATCAAATTCCAATAGAACCTGGCGACATCCCTAAAACAGCTATCACAACACCTTTCGGTTTATTCGAATTTACATATATGACGTTTGGATTATGCAACGCTGCCCAAACATTCCAACGTTACATGGACACCGCATTCAGAGACATGGATTTTGTTTTCGTCTACATTGATGACATTGCTGTAGCATCCGCCAGCAAAGAACAACACAAACTTCATCTCAAACAAGTTTTCGAACGACTTCGACGCTATCACCTTACAATCAATCCTGGTAAATGTAGTTTTGGTCAAACCTCAATCAAATTTCTGGGACACAACGTTGACTCCAATGGCATAGCACCTCTGCCTGATAAAGTCAAGACCATCATCGATTTCCCGTTGCCCAAAGTAGCAAAGGAACTTCGACGCTTTCTGGCAATGATCAACTTTTACAGAAGATTCTTGCCCAAGGCCATCATACATCAAGCACCGCTGGTACAGCTCATCCCGGGAAATAAGAAGAACGATTCTTCGCCTATATCCTGGACCGAAGATACCATCAAACATTTTGAGGAGTGCAAACAGTCATTAGCCACTGCAACTTTACTGGTACATCCATCACCAGACGCTAGTCTCTCACTCAGCACGGACGCAAGTGACACAGCAGTTGGCGCTGTCCTTCATCAAATCATCAACGAAGAACGCCAGCCATTGGGATTCTTCAGCATTAAACTTACTGATGCACAACGCAAATACAGCACGTACGACCGTGAATTGCTAGCCATCTATCTCAGCATTAAACACTTTCGCTACATGTTAGAAGGACGAATATTCGATGTGCGCACAGATCACAAGCCACTAGTTTTCGCTTTTACGCAAAAGCCCGAAAAAGCTTCACCTCGTCAACTTCGTCAGTTGGACTTCATAAGTCAATTCACAACATCAATTCAACACATAGCTGGAACTGAGAACACTACAGCAGATACATTATCTCGCATATCAACAGTAGATTCAAATATAATCGACTACAACAAAATCGCTCAAGCGCAAATCAACTGTTCTGAACTGAAGACGATTCTCAAAGATAAGACTACAACTCTACAACTCAAGTCAATAAGCTTACCTCACTCTTCAACTCCAATCATATGTGATTTCTCCACTGACACTGTACGCCCATTCATCCCTCAGCCATTGAGAACTACAATCATCAGCAAAATGCACAACATTGCTCATGGAGGCGTTAAATCAACACTTCACATTATCAAACAACGTTTTGTTTGGCCCTCCATGCACACCGATGTCAAAAACTTTGTTAAACATTGCATACCATGTCAAAAATCAAAAGTTACACGTCATGTCCACTCACCACTTCAACAATACGCACTCACATCTCAACGATTCGAACATATCAACTTGGATCTGATTGGACCACTACCCCAATCAGGACAATACAGATACTGCCTCACTATCATCGATCGCTACACCAAGTGGCCAGAAGCCGTACCTATCGAAGATATACAAGCAGAGACAGTTGCAGCAGCATTAATCAACACTTGGATCTCTCGTTTTGGAGTTCCAGCCCGTATAACTACAGATCAAGGTAGACAGTTCGAATCTAAACTTTTCAACGAACTATCGCAACTCCTTGGCATTAACCACCTACGCACAACAGCCTACCATCCACAAGCAAACGGAATCATCGAACGTTGGCATCGTACTCTCAAAGCTTCAATTATGTGCCAAAATAGGGAGCGGGTGGCCCAACAAGTTGCCAATCATATTGCTCGGACTACGATCAGCATACAAGCCTGATATTCAAACCACAGCCTCACAACTTGTCTATGGCACAACGCTACGCCTGCCAGGAGAATTTTTCCACATAAATAGACAGTTTCAACCACAAACAGAGTTCGCACAAGAGCTAACAAGGATCATGAGTGATCTGCGACCAATTCCAACAGCCAACCATGACACTACTAAGCCATTCGTTTTCAAGGATTTAGCAGAGTCGACACACGTTTTTCTACGCAATGATATGGTACGCGAGTCATTGCAACCACCATACGATGGTCCATTTGAAGTTAAAAGCAAGCACCCAAAATTCTTCAACATCATCATCAAGGGACGAGACACTAAAGTTTCTATCGACCGTCTCAAGCCTGCCTACATTGAATCAGAAAGACAACTCACACCTACCATCGCAATCACGCCATCATCATCACCTCCACCACAGCCAGTTCCTCAACATATGCCAAATCAACCAACTGGAAGACCTCGCCGCACAATTAGACTTCCCGTTCGCTTCACAACTTGAAGTCTAGGAGGGAGTACTGTGGCGATCTGGCATCACAATAATTCTCGATCGATACTATCGATAAAACATGATCTCTCAATTACCATCATTAGTAATAAGAATACATATAGACACTTCTTAAGCTTCAGCGCGACACATCACATGTACATATTACATCAACCTTAATCAATACAATTTTAGCAAATCATAGCTGTGTTCTAATTTAATACAAATAAATAGTGACGCATACATTCTCCACAAAAACCAACAAACAATATTTTCATAAATGGGAATCCCCACATTCACATACATTCATCAACAATACCCATAGAGCTATAGAGTCTTGGTGAATAACAAAAAATACCTGCTATTTATATATAATATATAAGCTTTATCAAATTCAAGCAGAGCAATTTAAAACCTAAATTACTTTCAATATTATAAAAATACATTACATAATCGTTTATACAGCTAAAGAAATCTGCGTAGCTCCTGAGTAAACTGCATTCATAATGTTTGTTCCTATTTACTCATTAAAACAGCTTGAGTTGTGTTTACTTTCTAGCTTGATTTTTCTATTCCTGACTGATTAATTTCCCACTCTTAACATGGCCTAGTATACAGTTAGTGAAAGTTATGCGCCAGCTACCCGCAATTGAAGTAAAGCCGCCAGCGTTTGGTTTGCCTTGGCAGATTGCGATTGAGGAAAGGGAAATCTGCAATTGAAATGAGCGCAGACCGCAGGACATCGGCTTCTCATTGCATAAATTGCATATTACGTGAAATGTGCGCGGATTAGAAATATACCAGAGAGAGAGAGAGAGAGAGAAAGGAGAGATAGACTTAGAACGAGACAAACTGACAGAGCGAGACAGGCAATGAGACAGCTATTATGTTGCTGTCTACGATGTCTGCATTGAGGGTATCCTGCTGCTTATGTTTCTTTCGCGGCTTGTTAGGATTTCCTTGATGCCGCTGTTTGTGTGCATGTCACGGCTTACTGCCACAAATTGTTGGCCAAAAACTTTGCTGAAACAGCAACAGCTACGAGGGCTGATCCATACAGTTGCGTTGGCTAAGAGTCGATGCAGGCGAATAGTAGAAACGACCACGAATTCTTCTGCTAGATAACAACTAAGTGCAAACTTTGAACTTTCACAAGAATTTTTTAATTTTTTATTAAAAAATTTACACATTTTACTGTATAATAACATTATATGAAAGTTTCTTAGCAAGTAATTGCTAGAAAAGTCACATAGGCAGCGAAAAACAAAAGTCTGGGCGATGCGTCATTTCCGCTCGCAAGGGGGTTGAGGGTGGCTGTATCGAAGGGGCGTCGCTGTGGCCGGGCGGAACGTGTTGAATGCTTAGGTGTGGCCTACGGCTAGCCTGGCTCGATTGTCTTGCCAGCTTGTGGCAGCCAAATTAAGTAAGCACAGCCTGTGTCACACTCCCAGATTCAGTGCGAGGTCCTTGACACCCGCTCTATGAGCGTATGTACTTGATAAGTCGAGAGCTGTTTGCGCTCGGTAAATAATTTGGTAACTTATTGCTGTCTTTGGCTAGAATTACAAATGCAATCGATATTACTTATTTGTCTGTTATCCCCCTCAAAAAAAAAAAGAAGCAAAAGTTTCAAATACTTGTTCATATTTGTCAATACCTACATACATATATATGTATATAAACACACATACGTGTATGCTTGTGTGTGTATTATTTTATTACCAGGATAGTTGCCCCTGGTTACAGCTAGGGCATAACAACAACTATTCAACTTTTTCTCTGCCGCTTTTGGGCATGTGTCCTGAAATTTTATTTCTTTGCCTTTATTTTGTCTGTTTTTTTATTAATCCTTTGTGTATTTTAACAATGAGTTATACGACAGGACAACACTGTTCCTGCTGATTTATGCTAAGTGGTGTAAATACATTTTTATTCAACTTTTTCTGTTTGCTGATTGTTATTGTGTTTATTTTAATTTAAGCAACGTTTAAAGTTTAATCTGATTTTGTCAACTGCAGCAGTTAATTATCTCTTGTTTGCTTGCCTTCAGTTTTCAAGCACCTCGTTTCGAATTGACTTTAAAGTAGCTTTGTTTTAATCTTAATTGGAAAATTACTTTTATTTTCCATTCACTTCAAGTTGACTGATTGCCCAATCAATTGCTGCACTTGGGAATTTCATTCAACTGGCAAATGGCAAAGGCAATGGCGAAAGCGAAGGCAACGGCAATGGTAACGGTAAATAGTTGAGCTTTGAGCATTGATAGCAGGCGTCGAAGGCAAACTGTCAGCATGAATTTTGCTCAAGCTTGTGGTTTGATTAGGTTTCATATCTGTTTTTTTTTTCTAAGCAACAAGAGACCAGCTGCGACAGCTACCCTAAGAGAATCATATGAGAGCTTTGAGCATATGTTATGATTATAGACATGCCCGCAGTGGGGGTTCGACACCTTTGCTGAAAGATTTATTTATAATAAATACACATATACCAACAAGCACATAACATATGATTATATATATACAAGATATACATATATTAAAGACTTTATTTTATATTTTTAGTATTAACAAATAAGTACAAATATTATTCGTTTTTAAAAATCCTACTAAAACAAGAATTAAATGCTACGAAAAACTCTCAAATTTAAGCGGCAAAACACTCTAAAATATAAACCACAAAAAACTCTCAAATTAGTGGCAAGAAGCTCCCAGCTTAATGCCACAAAAAGTTCTCTAATTAATCCTTTAAAATAGGTTTCAAACTGCACACATTTTCACATTTCCACAAATAATACAGATGTTTTTCCACATTTTCCAGCACATAAAAAACAAAAGCCACATTATATTTAGCACCTCAGCTGCACAAGTTGAAAAACAAATTATTAGCCTGCAAAGTTGTTAGGCTTAGCTTGTACGTTGATCACTAAACAATTAGTCATCTAAGGCAAATATACATACATACATATGCACATATGAGCATATATCATTTAGTAATTTCACATTTGCATGTTAAATCAATAGATTATTTGTGTGCTTTACACCTACCTGTTGTTCCATTTTTTGATTGCGGCTGCTAATTGCAGACATTTTGAGTTGAGCTTTCTTGCAGTTTGACCGAACGAATTGTTGTTGTTGTTGCACACGTTTAGTTCACTTGGTTATTCGCAATAATTTACTATTGTGGTCCCTGTCAAATGCACGGATCTACATTAGCGATTATTCATTATATTGCTGTCCTTGTCAAGCACACAGGCATGAGCCGATCGTACGCTAAGAATTTGCTCGTTTCTCTAATGTTCAGTTATGCCAAATCAGGGAACAAAATAAAATGAAATGCATTTAGCATGTATGTATGTGTATGTGTGTTCATATGTGTTTGACACACATCTGTACACATTCATATTTACTCATATGTGTGTAAGTGTGTATTGTATGTGTGTTATGACTGTATTTGATGCTGACAGCTGCCGTGCAGCGTTTGTTGAAAAGGAAATTTATTTGAAAGCAAATGAATGCAGCAAAACAAAAAACCGAAAAAAAAAAACGAAAACGAAAACGAAGGCACTGAGAAGGCGCGTCTGGCTGAAAAGTAGCTCGAGCAACTATGGCAAAAACCTACAAAAACAACAACAACAACAACAGCGAATAAGAGTGTTCTAACCAAATGTGCTCGACTGGCAAATACCCTCCATTTGAATTATATAGGGATAAGTTTTGAAAATAGAAGCGCACACAGCACGATCCAAAAATCACGCAAATGTGTACACATATATAGACACATATACATGCATATTCACGGTTATCTCTTGTTGTTTGCCACATAAATTTGCTCACCAAATATACCCTTTTCAAACTTTATACATGGGTACACAATTATAAGCACACCTGGTTGTCTGGCACTGTTGTTGTTGTTGTTTGTTGTTGTTGTTGCTTTGTTTACAATTGCAGTTTTTTTTAGTAGTTGTTTGTGTTATTTCTCTGTCTAAAGCACACGCGACAACGAATTTACATACATTTATATATGTACATACACGCATACATACATACACATGTAAGTATGTTTAGAAAATACTAATCAATTATACCGGCCCGGCGGTTGCTGCTGTTCGGCATGCGATCAAATTATGTTCGGTTTGTTGTGGTCGGCGATTCGATGAGTTTTAATTTGACTTTGGCACCCGTCGCATAATTCTCAAACATTTCTATGGCAACTGTTCAATTGGTATTTACATTTTTGCACTATTTCACAAGACGTTGCAAATTTACATGCATACATATATAAAATTTATGTGTATGCTTGCATGTGTGTGTGCATAGACTACACACATTCGAAGCGATAATTTTTTGGCGCGTCTTTTGGTTTGATGAACGCGACGGCTTCTCCGTTAGCAAAACCAAACGCGAACGGTTCAAAACAACAACTGACGAGAACCAGTTGTAGTGGGCCACACCAGCTGCAGCAGCAGCAGCAGCGTTTGTATGGAACGTTCCGGCAACGAAACGAATGTCAGAGCCGAACGGCGCGACAGGACTTCGCCACATCAGTGCCGCTGTCGTCGTACACTTCGAAAGGGAGGAATGGGAAAGAGAGTTGAGTAGCACTCGCCTCGCACTCTCTCTCTCTCTCTCGCACTCTCTCTCTTTTCGTCAGCACTCCAGTTGTTGTACTTCCTTTACGCTTGCACGACGCACTCAACACACGCACAGGCAGGGGCGCCGTTACTCACATCAGATTGGCTCCGGCCTGGCAGATGTGCATTGCTTCCTACCAACATATTCGAAAGGGAACTATGGAATTTTTGTTGCTGTGCGTATGCGTGTGCATGTGGTTGTTTGTGAGTGTGTGTGTGTGTCTGCATAAATGTCATTTAACGCAAGTATCTGATGCAAATCGTCTTGGCTTGCCAACTGTAAAAGCTGCTTACTCCAGTTGAGATACATTTGAGGATATTCGCATCACAAATGTCTTCATTCAAGATTATCGCTTCTAAGTAATTGTCAACTGGCATTTGCATACAGTTTGTTAAACATTGAGATTTAATTATAGAAATGGAAACACTGAATCCATTTAATGCAGAACTATAAAAATGGATTAAGGATATATATTGACGTATAAAAAATAAAAATATAATAAAACATCTTCAAGAAATACCCAATTTCTTTGTCAACAGAGATTTTCTTTTATTTATTATAAATAATATTACACTAAATTATAAATTAGATAAGCAAATAAATAGATCTTCATAATGTATTTAAATAATTCGTATGCAGTTTCTTTCTTGTCATTTTCAGGTTATGTAAGACTCTCGTGATCAATCTTTATGCTTAGAAAAATCTATACTTCTTCTTTGCTTCTCCTTCGGACGGTGGAGGCGGCGTTTGTTGTTGTGGTTGTTGTCGGGGCAACAATGGAGGCGGCGTGTCCAGTGGAACTGTTGCTGGCGACAGGGGGCGTGGCGGACGCAATATCGATGTGAGCGGTGGGGTGGAATTGGTATTGGGATTAGCTGCTCCATTGGCCGATGTCTCGTGGCTATCCTCCTCGATGGGACCCAGGCGTGAGCCATGCACCGATGCAAACTCCGACGGCGTCTTCACCTGGGATCCGTCCCCAAACTCACTCGCCATGTTCATGCCAATGGTGGCGCCCACCTTGGCACTGGCTCGTTTGAAGTGATCGCTGAGCTTAATCTGGACCACATTGATGAACATGGAGGTCAGCGCGAGGCCGAAGATCAGATAGATCATGCTGACCATCACATAGAATGGATTCGCTGGCACCAGGTCGCCGAAGCCAATCGTTGACATCGAGATGAAAACGAAGTAGAACGAACCGAAGAAGCTCCAATCGCTCTCGATGAACGTGTAGCCGGCGCTGCCCAGCAGGATGTAGACAATCAGTAGCATCGTGGCCACCGATATGGGCAGATTGAATTCGTCGTCCACTTCGAAGGTTTCCAGATATGGGGACGTCGGTGTTTCCGGGTGGGAGGTGCCCAGTGATTTGCCCGCCTCTGCGTCGCCCTCGCCCTGCGACTCCAGTTCCGCAGCCGTTGCCTCCGTCATGCCGAAGAACATGCTCGGACGACGTATGGCCAGATCGTAGACCGTATTGAATCCCGTCATCGCATCCCGCACCTGCTGCTGCCTGCGTATTTGACGACACGACCGGGTGTAATAGACCCGCCTCACATACGCCCACAGGAACTTCACGCTGCGCGTAAACAGTTTGCCCAAATCAGCCAGGACGATCAGGAACATTGGAATACCGATGATCGCATAGATGATCGTCAGACCGCGTCCCACTTGTGTCTTGGGAGTTATGTGACCGTAGCCTGAAAAGAGTAAATCGATAGATAAGTGTTGTGATAATTAAGTATAATATATATATTAAATACAAATATTAACTTTTACTTAAATATAATTTTTTTAAATGCAATATACATATAAAATTTGATATAATATATACAATATAAAATATAAAATATAAAATATAAAATATAAAATATAAAATATAAAATATAAAATATAAAATATAAAATATAAAATATAAAATATGAAATAAAATAAAAATAAAATCGAAAAATAAAATATACAAAAGAAAATATAATTATAAAATATAAAAATAATCTCTGAAATATATAATAAAAAAAAAATACTAATAAAGTAAATAAAATATGATATGAAATTTCAAATATTAAATTTTAAATTTAATACAGAATATATAAAAAATTTAAAATATATAGAAAGAAAAATAGAATTTATAAATGAATTGTAATAAGAAGAAAAAACAATGTGAAAATTAGAAATATTTGTTTGCAAGAATATCAAGTCAATTCAAATCTTTCCTTAGACAGGCTTAGACAAACATGTACCTATACCTATACAAGTACATATACATATGCATGCGACATATACATATATAAGCCTTGACACAGCCTGCTGAGCATTCCATCTTATTGCAATGCTCATATCTCCTCTGTAATATTTGCTTAAGTAAACCCTTCATCTTCTCTAGCTTCCTTCCCCCCCTCCCTTGATTGTAGCCCCGGTTACCTATGGTTGTGACCACAGTCCAGCAGTATATAAAGCAATTGACAAAGTTGAACGACTTTTGGCCCGGAAAGCGACGCAAGCCCAGCTCGGCCAGCGTATTGAGCTCATCCTCGAAGGTGCGCAGCTTATGGCGCGCCAAGGACTTCCAGTCATCCTCTCTGGCAACAGATCGAAACAAAGATTAAATGCAGTAACTGGAGAAGGGGAAGAGAGGGGATTCGGGTACCTCATGTTGTGGCTGACTGTCCAGAGATTGTCAATGAAGTCACGCTTCACCTTGCGCACCTCGCACTTGTAAATGTCCTCGGACATGCCCTCCGTGTAGCGGAACATGAGACCGCCAAAGCCCAGCAGCAGGATTAGCAGAATGAAGTGAGCTATACACTGATTCCTCAGCAATCGCATCTCGGCCATGCGCACAGGGTAATCCAGCTTGAGGCGCCGCCATTCGTGTGCCGCCTCCAGGCGCAGATGACCCAGCAGAGACCTCGACTTCACCGAAGCAGAGGCCAAACCCGAGGCTGTCTCTGCGGGAATCACAGTTTGCGTTTTATCCACACGTGGCTTACTCCTGAATAGGTTGCCCAGACGCTTGAGCAGAGCAGGAGGCTTCTTCACTTCTGTAAGGATGGGCAGCTCTTCCTTTGTGTCTGCCTCCACTGGAGGCTGTTCATCGTCTTGTGGAACTATCGCCTGCTTCTCCACCAGCTTGGGCCTCTCGAGGCTGGCCTCACGCTTTGTTCTCTTTGGTCGCTCCAGACTGGAGCTGCGCTTAGATTCCGGCCTGGCTTCAGGCTCGTGCGCTCTCAGGCTATTGCTGCGCTTCACCTTCTCCTGCGTGGCCAGACTCCTGGCCAGCGCTGCCTCTGCCGCTGCTGCGCGCTCGGCTGCCTCCACATAGGCGCGACGCAGCTCCTCGCGCTGCTGCTCCTCGCTGAGCTTCACCTTCACCGGAGAATCGACGACTGTTTCGCCCACCTCCACGTATTCGGTCTTCCGGTTCAAGTGCTCCGCCTCGATGCTGCGCGGCTCCGGCGTCTTCGAGCGGCGCTGTGGACGCACGGGCGACAGGGAGCTGTTGCGGCTTACGGAGCGGCGCTCAGGTGGCTTTGGTGGTGCCTGCTGCGTGGTGGGTGGTGGTGGTGGTGCTCCGCGTATGGGCGCTGCTATATAACCAGGCATGGCCATGGGCTGTGCCGTCGTCTTGCGCCGCGTGAGCTGCTCCTCAGCGGTGTCCGCATCGGAGGAGCTGAACTGCGTGGAGGACTCCTCGTAGCCGCTGCTGCGATTGCGCAGCCGCACCGCGGGCGCCTCGTTGCGCTGCAGTCGCAGACTCTGCACGAGGCGACGGCGCTCCTCCTCGTCCTGGGGCAGCTGAAAACTATCGCTGATCTTGCGATAGTTCTGCAGCAGCCGTTTGCGCTCCTCGTGGTCCAGCTGCTGGCGATGGCGCAGCTTGTGCTCCCGCCGCTCCCGCTCGAACAGGCGCTTCTCCGCCTCGAAGCGCCGTCGCTCCTCCTCGAAGCGCAGCATATTCTGCTCCAGGCGGCTCAGCGAGTCATCACCAAGCCGCTGCCGCTGCTGCTGCTGCTGCTGTTGCTGCTGCGCTCTGTAGGACTGCGAGCTGCCTGTCAGCTCGCTCTCGCTGGACTCGTCCTTGTGGCGCGGCGAGGACAGGCTGCGATGCTGCTTGATCAGCTGATGCGCATCCGGACTGCTCAGCTTCTCCGCCTCGCGCGGCTGCGACTGACTGCGCGCCGCCGCACCCGCAAAACTTTTGTCCCGCCTGCGCAGTATTTTGCTCTCGTGCGCGGACATCGCCGAGCCGGGCGGACGTATCTGCATGCAGACATGCTGTGCCCGATCCTCATCCCGATTCCGATCCCGATCCCGATCCCGATCCCGATCCCGATCCCGATCCCAGCCGGCATCCCGCTCCAGCTGCACTGGCGGCCGGCTGTTGGCATCCGGCGTCTGCTCCCGCTGATTGCGTGGCATGCGTCGGCGATGCCGCAGTTTCACAGCATTTTCCATTTTCCGTGCTCCAGTTTCTTATTAATTATGCCAATTTACTCACTCTCTGCTCTCTCTCTATCTGTCTCTCTCTCTCACTCTCACTCTTGCTTAGTCTCTATACCATGGCTCTATTTTTAACATAGAGACTAGGCATTCATATTTATTTTCAACTGACCAAATGGAAAATTGTTTCAAATTGTAATTATATCACTTTTGCGTGCAAAACTCTTTGGCTTTGGCTGCTCAATAACTGAATTCACTCACAACTCTAATGCAGATATTTATTACATATTTCATTTCACATATGTATATATCTGTAGCTGATTATGCATATTTCTGATATATATATTCAAAAATAAATCCTCTATATAGCGCACGTCTATTGTATTCACAGCTCGCGCACTCGGCTACGACGTCGTCTGGCTTCCAACTGCCTGAGCAGCAGCCGGAACAAATATTCAAAATACAAAATCTTGTATACATTTTTCAAAATCAAAACTTGAACAACTTGGAGCATCAGCTGTTTATCCGGCTGACTATATACCATGTATATATATACTATATATAGCTTTGCACATATATATTTATATATATAACTGTTTATTGTATCAATCATAAATACATTTGCTGCTAATAACAATATGTATTTCTAGCAATTCATACAAATTTGTTAGCACTCTGCACACTATTTATGCCACGACTGTAGGAAAGCGCTTTGAAAGCTTTTTGCTTTTTATGCTGGCAGCCAAATCACGAACAGGCAGCGCTAAAATAATACATACACATGCATACAGTACGTGCCGTTTCATTAGGACTTTCATAATACGCTTTTTGTGTGTAGCAAATGCTAAATTAACATTATTAAAGACTGTTAATAATATTTATTTATTATTTATTTATTTATTTATTTTTTTTTAAGTTAATTCTATAGTCATTCGTCAAATATTCTTTGGCCAAAAATATTTCTTTTAAATTCTCTTTAAAAAGATTTTTAAAATTTTTGGAAGGTACATAATTTGCAGGCAATAACTAGCTACACATAAATTATAGATTCTATAATGTAAATCATTTTTAAGTTGCGACAAGTCATAAATCATTTTTAAGTTGTTTAAAATGCGGAAAACTCATATTTGTTTCATAACTAGAAATTTTCATTCTATACTGGAAAACAACTTGACGCAAAAATCAAGTAAAACTATGAAATTTTGTTTACCAAACTTGATCAGTTTTGTGTTGGCGTGTGTAAACTAATAATGAAAATTTAATAACATATTTTTGGTTTTATTTTAAGTGCTCATCAAATTTTTATAACGTGTCTGAGGTGGATACGCAGATAAATATATTTAATAATTAAGATTATGAGTCTCTAGGGGCGGATGGAAGTACGGGCAATAAATAATTTTTGTATTTGGTAAGGAATTTATGATTATGCAGCAACGGGAGTGGACAGAATGGAATGTGGTTAACGTTTGAAGAATCAACTCTTTATATAAAGAACTATTAATATTAGGTTATATTGTCTATAACAAAGCAAAAGTTGGAGAAGCACTGAAATCTAATTAAGCAACTGCTAATAATTTGCACTGGGTGACATTTTAAGGATAATTAATTTGTTGGAGTGATACCCATATATTCCATATGACCTATATAAATCCTTTTGTAATGGAAATATATAAATATTAGCAACTTTTATACTAGTATTAAAACTTTAGTATGGTTCCTTTGCAGTTAGATTATATACCAAATAAACCCTATATACACTGTATATCCCATATTCATATACCACATAGACCATATACATATGTATATAGGTAATGAATATTATTACCAGCCTTACTATTTCTACGCTTTGTTTATCTTAACTCCGTGATTTCATTCATGCTCTAGACTGATATTTCCTTCCGCCTTACGATTTCCGTTCTCCGCAGCTCTTCGCCCCATAAATGCTTTTTTCTGTGTTTTCAAATTCAATAAAATCGAACTCAATTTTCAAAGATATAGCAAATGGCTAATGACTATGGCTGTGCATAAAATGCTGTGCGAAAATTCAAATGAAAATTGAAAATGGAAAATTGAATTTATTAATTCATTCGATTCACTCAACGATCAACAGAACTTGTGACGTCATCTCGGACGGACATTCGTAAATAAATTTTTTGTTTGGCACTCGTAAACATGGCCCAAATGCTTAAAGCATTTATTGTCCAAGCAATTTGGCCACATACTTTGGCTGCGTATCGAAATTAGCACACACTTGATAGACGTGCTCCACTCCGACCACACGTGGCGTATACGTAATATAATTTATATATTTGCCAGCCAAGCCGATGACGGTTCGAATTCACAATAAACACTTTGCTGTGTGCGTGTATGTGTGTGTGTGTGTGCGTGTGTTTATTTTGATTTGCCAGAGTTTCAATAAAAAAATTAAAATTTTCGAAATGTATTTTTGGCATATGAAATGTTAAGTGAAAGACAGATTTATATATATATTAATATTATATATATGTTTGATTGAGTGAAAGCAATGATTCCTTGGAATTTTGTACTGTCTGTGTTTTTTTTTTTTTTTTTTTTGAGATGTTTTTTAAGAACGATGACACTTTTCCAAAAATTCTCAAGACAATTTAAATCTGCTTCAAATTCGTACGCAAGAACAGACGATAAATATATATCCTCTATATATATAGCTCTATTCTTTTCTATATAAATAACATGTGTATGTGAGGTACTTTCGCAAACGAAAACTATTTCCATTTCTTCTATTTTTTTTTTGTGTCACATACTTTTAGCACAAAATGTTGACACGTTCTTTAAAATATACATAAATATTTTCATATATATATATGCTACCTATATATGTTTGTCTCTTGTAAATACTTAACAACTTAGACAGTTTTTTAAAATAGGTCTTAATATATGAACAGCACAACGTGCAAATAGTAAAATAAATAAATGTCTATATATAATAATTGTGACAAATTTTTTCTTAATGATAATTTCCTATGACTAAAATTTATTTATATCCTAAACTCATTTAAATTGCGAATTCGTGTCTTTTATGTCTTTTATTAAGATGTGTGTAATAGACAGGGGAGGACGTGACTGGCGCCATATATATTTTTGATCCGAGTCAAGAGTCGTTGCTGTCCGCCTGACTGTTTGTCAGTCCGCCTGACTATTGAGTACGTCCGTCCGTCTATGTGCTTGTCTTTGAGTCTATCTGCCTGCTCAACAATCTATTTATTGTCTACCATTGGCTGTCCGTCCGTTCTTTTGTTCCCTTAACCTGTCTGGCTCTCCGCCCAAGTACCTATCCTTGAGTTTGTCATCTATCCATCTGCCTGTCCGTATGTTCCAGTTCCATCGTATGTATTTCCGTTCGTCTGTTCGACTCTTCGTACAGAGACGTGGATTTTCGACAAGTCAAAGAGGTCTATACGTATAGATCCTCTGAAAACTCATATAAAAAATCGGAGCTTCAGGCAATCTCATAAAAAAATTCGGGTTTCTTGAATCGTATTTTAGAAATAACCATAAAACATTCTTAAACATTAATGTAATTATATAGCCTAGGCTATTATAACTAGGTTTTGGATTATCTTCTAGTTGACAACATTACTCCCTATCTTACCATCACCTATTCAAATATATAGCTCTTATTCACTCACCTATTGTCGTATAGACCGTACAGCTGTATACCATGGCATTCCAAAAGGACCAAGGATTGTTTCTTCTAGCTTCCTCGTCTGTGGACAAATTCGAGCGCAGCAGCGACTCCACAGCTTCCTTATTCGAGTTCAGTATATTATTGACATAGCCATCCCAGTGATCTGTGTTCTGAATACCAACATTTCAATTAACATGTTTCATGAATTTCAATTGTCATGCCTACATTATACGTAATTGTTGTGTTGGCCAAGTCCAAGAGCTGCCTGAAGAATGCTCGCTTTTGATATTGCGCTGTCATTATTTCCAGTTCCGCTGGACCATCTGTAAAAGAGATGAATATGTTAGTAAAAAGAAGTTTATGGAGTATAATAAAAAACTTAGCTTATATTTTTTAAATAAATTATAAATTGAAAACAGAGCTCATTTTTATATTTAAAATAAATAAAATAAGCAAAGGTTATTCATATAATAATGTCTCATAATAATAATAATATGATACTTCCTCGCATAGCTGCCTAAATTCTTCGCTTTTCAGAATGCCGTATAAAAGACAAGAAATACTAGATCGCCTTAGCACCGACCCAGAATATGCACATAAATATATATTTAAGTTATATATGGGGTCAAAGATACGTAATGCTGCATTTCTCCAAAAATAAATGATTTTCATAACGAATTTCTAGGTAAGAAAAATGTGCTGTTAATGCTCTTTCAGAATATATAAATGTATTTATATATACGATATACATTTATATACTTTTGCTATGGGGTCCAAAATGTCTATTTTAATGTGCATATACTTTTGGCATATTTATTTTAATGTTAATATTTTGTGCAGGTAAATATAAATGCATAAAGCTCATTGAACTTATTGATTTTTATACAGAATTCTACATATATTTTCCCAGTAAATGAAATAAGTTTTTGTCAAACCGCATGCAGAGGTTCATATAATAATTTTATGACATCCTAATGATTTTTCCTAAAAAAAAACCTAAACATATTTTGTGTTATGCTAATTTTAGCAATAGATAAATTGAAATTAAGAGAATGGAAGGGATCTTTAAAGGAAATTTACTCATTATCAATCATCTAAAATGATAATATGATTAATAATGAGATTTTGAATAATGACTCATTATATCAATTGTCCATTTCATTATCCTAAAAGAGTATTTCACTGATTATTTCTAGGCTTAATTAGTTAAGTAAATACTAGGTTTTGACAACTGATAAGTGAAACTAAATAAGAACTCATATTCATCCACATAGTATACATTACGCCTTGTAGACAGAAGAAAACATTATCTCATAGACTAACTAAATTGAGACATTAAAGTACTACATAGATTCTATTATCTGCATTTTATAGTCACTTATATTTATATCAAAGATTTCCGAACGCATTTTCTGACTTAAGCTCTGCAGTCATAAACAAAATATGCATTTCAAATGAAATCCTATCTGAAAATCATTTCCCTCAATCGATTAGCTGCAATTATTGTGCTGCTCTTGCTTAAAATTAATCATCTTCTTGGCCAATTGTTTATGCCAAACAACTTTCTCAGCCCTAGCGACGATTCTCCATGATTCATATACCTCTAGAGCTATGTATTTGTATATAAAATACATATATATATATATACATATGCATGCTTCATTGTTTTATAGCCTTTCCAGCGCTCGTTGACTTAATTACCTATCTTTGTATATATGTATCTATATATATATATATATATTGTTCCAAGACATCGAATTCAGTTTGAATCGAGTATGAATTTTACGATCCAGCATGTTGCCATAGAAACAGCTTTATTTGTATATTTTCCTTAGTTCCTGGTTTGGTTAGACTATTCTCAAAACAATTGCTTAAGTGCTTGATAAGCAAACAAATCATCGAAAAGATTGTTTATGCGGACGTGACTGGTTCATCTCCTGAAAGATGCCGAGGTATTTCGGCTATTGATATATTTGAGATCATTTACTTAGATCAGATCAGAGATTATCAATGAAGTACTTTTATCTGTTATTATTAATTGAGTATAAATTACTTTGATTTTCTTTTCTATTTCAGCTCCTTTACGTCACGAGATCATTAATTTAGTACACTGATCTCTTTGAAAATCTCTCTTCTGTTTGATATATGCTTTCCTACCCCTTTTGTCTATCATAGATCAGATTTACTCTGAGGTCAATGAATATTTAAGGTCATCCAATTTCTCTGATAATCTTGAAGATCACGGATGTTTTGAGCATAGATCTGATTATCAGAGACAATATTTTACATATATTCATATATTGTTATATTTATATATTCAGATCTATATTAGATCTATGCTCAGAACATGATCATATATTCGTTTCCTATATTGAGGGACTTTAATCTAATTGACTCTCAGAGATCATCTAATCTGCTCTATTTGAATAATGCTAATCATATACATATGTATATATGTAAGTTAATTGTAATCCAATTAGCTTGACGATCAAAGATCATTGATCAATGATACTTATCTATAGATTATTAATAATTAATCTTTACTTTTATATTTTTAGCATATCACAGATCACCCATGTAGTTAAAGATCTTCACACCTACTTCACTATAAAAGATCAACTATTCTGGGGATCATTTATACATTTCTGTCTATGATCTGATTCACTTGACTATCACAGATCCACTTTCATATGCCTTTCATCCTTCATCATCTCCACTTACGTTCGACAGTTTGAAATAGTTTTGCCCCACCAATGTTGTAGAGGGCGAGTATTATCAGCAGAAACATGTGTGTGAACCATCGTCTGGACCACTTGCTGAACTTGTTGTACATCGAGAAGGTGAATTTCTCGCCAAAACTCAGGCCGGACTTTGTGAGATCAAGGAAGCCCTCGTAGCCTTTGGTCATGAAGTTCCCAGGGCCAAAGGGATTCGACATGGGCGGCCAATTGGGAGCCGTGTAGTTGGTCATTGAGGTGTGCAGCTGAGCACTTGGCGGTACCGGAGAGGTGCCATAGTTGTTCTGTATATTGTGAATGTTGATGCGCGGCGGCCGATTGGAGCGACGCGACGGCGGCGGAGTGCTCGGAGTTGCAGTTTGTTGTGTTTGCATGATTTCACCAAATATATATCTATTTGTATATATATATATATTTACTTATTTAGTATATGTACTTTCTTAGCTGCTATAATTTCAACACATGACACTCTTCACGCTCACGCTCTCGGCTAGTCCATGCGCTTGCTTGGTTGGCTAGCACATATTCGTATTATTTTAAACTCAATGAGCGCACAGATTTCTCGGATCGCTGCCGTCCGTCTCGTTCTTGATTTAAACTCAAACTAATGAAGGCACCCAGCGTTCTGTGTCGAATCTCGGCGATGCGAACGAGCGAGCACAGCTGTGACGACACCGTCAATGGATGGCATGGGCCATCCATGAGGTCATCGGCTGGCCGTGCGGCGCTTAGCTGTTGCTCCAAACGATCTCTTAACGATTTGTTGCTGTCTCTACTTATTATTTATTTTGTTTTTGTTTTTGTTATTCTTTCTTTCTGGCCATCGGCATTTCTTGTCAACAGCAAGCAGGAATAAGACGGATTAAGTAAATTTGCCAAAATGAACTTGAACTGACTTTAGCAGCTATGAGCAGGAGTCCAGTTGGCGATGCCAGCTTCTTAGCTAATTAAACCCGAGTTATTGTGAATCATCATCATCATCAAATTATTTAAATTATATTCCCATGAAAGCTAATGCGTAAATTCTGTCTATGCATACATATACATATAAAGTATGTATGTATGTATTTAACTAATATATAAGCCAAACTACAAATTGTTATTTATATATTTATTCTGGTTTTTCTCATTTATTCAGCGCTTGACACTAATGAATTCCAATTTTTCCTCATTTATTTTTTGTGCTTTAACAAAATTTGTACAAATATATTTATATATATATAAATTATATTATATATAGACTTATACTCCCACCATAAACCAAAAATAATTAAACTCATTGCATTTGGCATCTCTTTTCCATGGCAACTTGATCGGACATCAAGGCTTTTTATTCTAATTGCAATTTTTGCAAAGCTGCAAAAATATGTGAATAGCAAAAGCGCAGAATATATGTATGTATGTATATGAGGAAAAGTAAGTAGATGGCTGAAATGGGGATTTTAAAAATAAATAAATCTATATGCATTTTTGTCAGAGAGCTTAAGATTTCATTCTCTTTATAAGACTGATAAAGTTAAAAAAAAAAAAAATAAATAAATTATTAAATCATATTCCCAACATCACTAAAGCTAAAGTTTCCAAAAATTTGGCATTCATTTTCACGTTTGCATCTTTTTTTTTTATAATTTTGTTTATTTATTTATATTTTATATTTTTGGAAAGCTGCGCCAAATTTTAGCAAAACAATTATTTGCTTTTCAAAACACAGAGAGGGGAAATTCGGCAATATTTTATGATGAAAGCAACTAGTTTGCCTAGAAATATACAAACGATATATAGATATATCAATTATGTATTTAAATTATGATATCCGAGACAGCAATGAATTGTCATACATTCATAATATGATATAAATTTTCATGTAGTTAACTACTAACTAATAGTTCAATTAAGTTAAATGGTATTTATTTATATGCAAACATCAGGGAATATACATACATATATTTGCTAAATCATATAAGCAACCTAGACGCTTTTTATATTATAGATATATATTTAGATATAGAAAGATATAGTACTTACCTTTAAGATTATATAGTAAGATAGTTCTCTTCATATGCTAACTGAGTAAGTACGCCGACTTGGGATCTATTTAAGAACTTGAATTCTGAGGTCAAGCAAAGTCAACTGTTAATAGAACCGGAAGAGTCTCAAAAAAAGCTCTACAGAAAACATGCCCAGTTATAAACGGCACAGGCGTGAGCTCAACCCTAGAGTTAGACTTAAAAGCTAGTAAAAGATGAAAACACTTGTAAATTGATTTCCGTTGTTTAACATTCAAGTATTTCGTTTTTATTTGTATATGTTGAAATAGATGCTCCGCGAGCGTACAGGTTAATTAAATTTGATTGTATATATATATAGATATATCTCATATTTGTCAGTATATTATATGCGCTCAATAGTTGATAACTATATATATATATATATATGTATATATAGAATTTACACAAACTTGAACAGTTTTTCATAAGGTTTACAAAGCCCAAAAAAGATTTTTTTCACAATTATGTATATATATCGTTTTAAGTTTTTTAGTTTTTTTTTTTTTTTTTTTATATTGCTATGAAAATAATAGATTAAATGCTATTACAGATATTATTAGAGTTGTTACGGAAATTGATCCTGTTCAAAAGCTCGCATTTGTCTACACATTAAGTTGCTTACATTAGATAGATAGTTAGTTAGAGAGAGAGGGAGAATATCAGCTTTACAGCAAATCAAGATCAGAGCTGTTCGTAGAATATCATAAGGAATTACTATTATTATTTGTAAATTTAACTCACAGTCCTTCAAGTTGTCTGTTCTAGTTTTCAATTACATTTTAATTTTTTATTTTATTTATTATTATTATTTTTTTTTATATAAGATTTTGACGTGCACTAACACAAATGAAACGCAAAAACTATATATTAACGGTAAGCCAAACAAACTAATCATTTTGAAGATCGATCGAAGACGCAACTCGTTTCTTTGGATGGGCTCAAACAGCCAACTCGTTTAATATGTACTAACATGATTAATATTAATATTATTATTCTTGTCCTTTCCTTGTCTAACTCTTCTTTTTTTGTTCTTTTTCTTTTGTGTTTCTTTTCTCTACTTCTTTTTAGTCATTAGTTGTTGTCGTTTGCTTTAGAGTTGTATTCGTTTACACTACTACTAGAGAGCATCACTAGATAACAGAGCATCAACAGCAGGTACCGCGATTCTGTTAGTTAACAGCGCTCACTCTGTCGTCGCCACTGTTAGGCTAACAGTGGTTTATTTGAGCGCCTCCTTCACACGCTGCTCCCACTCTGCACGTCGCTGGTGAATGCCCTTAAATTCGCCCACTGTTGCGGAGCGCTCTATGGGCTTGGTGGGCGTGGCATCTGTATCTGTTGCGACAATTGTTGCTGCTGCCGCTGCTGCTGCTGCTGTTGTTATTGCTGTTGTTGCTGGCTTCAGCTGCAGTGAGTAGCGCTCGCTTGCCGGCTTGCTGCTGGCATTGTTGGCCTTGTTGATGTTGTTTTTGTTGTTGCTGCTGTTGCCGATGTTGTTGCTGTTGCTGATGTTGCTAATGTTGTTGCTGTTGACTGTGGCATTGCGCGCATTGCTCACCTTTATGGGCGGCAGATTGGACAACTTCTGTGGCGCCGACTGCACATTGTTGTTGTTGTTGTTGTTGTTGTTGTTATTGAGATTGCGAAAATCCGCCACAGTGCTGCGATTGCTGCCGGGCGCCTGGGCGTGAGTGTGGCTGTGGGCGTGGCCATGTGCATGACTGTTCGACTGGACCAGCTTCGTCGGCTCATTGTTGGGCGTCAGCTTGTCCAGCTTCTCCTCGCTGTTCGACTGGTTCTCCTTATCGCTATCGACGCTCTGGCTGCCATTGCACATCTTCTTGTGATTCGCCACGGCCACCTGAGCCATGGCCACCACATCATCATCCTTCACCTTGAGTGAACGACGTGCAAAGACCTTCATCAGCTCCGGCGTGGCATCCTCCTGGCCCGTTGAGTTCGCATTGCCATTCACATTGGCATTAGCATTAGCATTGGCATTAGCATTGCTATTGCCATTGATGCTGGCAAAGGATTTCTTGCGCAGCACCACGCCATTGCCATTGCCATTGCTGGCATCCGGCCCACTGGGCGTCACTGGTGTGGTGGGCGTAACTGGGGGCGTGGCCTCGCCAATCAGCTTCTTGCGCTCCGTCAACTTGCGCTCCGCCTGCGACTTCTCCTCATTGAGAAACAGACGCTTGCGCTCCTCCAGCGAGAGCCGATTGGCATTGCCATTGGCCTTCTCCTGCTCCACAGCCTCCGCCGTTGGCCTCGTCCCACTGCTCTTTGGTGTGCCGGGCGTCGCGAGCAGCTCGCTGCTGCCGCCGCTGCAGCTGCAGCTGCTGCTGCTGCTGACATAGCTGGCGCGCAGGCTGCTGGCGCTGGCGGCCCGCTGCTGCTTGGCCAGCCGCAGCTCGGCTGGTGCTGGCTGGCTAATACTGGGTGACGGCTGGGCGGGACTGGCGGGACTGTTGTTGGCACTGCTGAGCGGCTTCGTGGGACGCTCGACTATGTGAATGCTGCTTGCGCTCTCGGCGCTGAGGCGTCGCATGGACAGATCGTCGCTGCTCTGGCTGCGCTCAGTGGGCGTGGCTGGCGACAATTTGACATTCTTGGCCAGCACCAGATGATTGGCCTTGCTGTGCAGCTGTGCCGGATCGACACGATTCAGCTGGATCTTCATAAACTCGGGCTCTGCCTCATTTTTCGTATTGCGTGGCGCGCCCTTGCTGGGCGTGCTTGGTGGGCTCTTGGTCACTGGACTAGCGCACTGGACTGCCTCCTTGCCGGGCGAGCCCAGGGCAATGCTGGATGTCGTCGTCTGCTTCAGCTCCAGCACCTTGGGACGTTGCGGCGACTTCTGCTCCCCAACTGCGCCGGATTTGCGCAGCAAACTGACCATCGGCGACTTGACAATCAGATCGATGTTCTGCTCGATCTCCGAGATGTTCGCCGGGCCCGGACTGGGCACCAGCAGCGTGGAGCTGCGCTGTGGCGAGACCTTCGCCTGCCCACTGGCCAGCTTGCCCGTGGACTCGGCTCGCGCCTGCAGCAGCTTATTGTCGTTGATCTCAAAGCCCAACGAGACGCACTTGCCATTCGGTGATATGGGCGACATGGGTGAACGAGGCGACTCCTGCTGCTGCTGCAGCTGCTGCTGCTGCTGCTGCTTGTAGTAGGCGGGCGGCACACGGAAGCTGATCGATAGATCCGGCAGGCTGGGCATATTGTTGTGCATCGCTGCCGACTCGTTGGCCACGTGGCGCTCCTCCTGATAGTTGCGAAAACTGCGCGATTTCTCGACCGTCTTGCGCTGCTTCTCCTCGTAGTACAGCGGCGAGGGCTCGTCCGTGCTGGTCTCCAGCGAGTTCGAGGAGCTCGAGTGCTGGCCCATCGAGTCGCTGGACCGCGACAGCTTCTGCTGGAACGCGCTCAGCCCGACAATGCGTGGCTTGCGCTCGAAGTGCGTTGTGCTGGCCTCCGCTCTGAGCTGCGCCTGCTCCCGCACCAGGGCCGTCGACTGGAAGGTGTCGTTGCCGCGCGAGCTCTTGGACAGCAGATTGGTGACGTCGCTGTCGCTCGTCGGCAGCGGCTTGTCCAGGCCAGCGCCCAGCTCCTTGGGCAGGTAACGCTGGCGCGCCGCTGGCCCCGACTTGGGCTTCACGGCGGTGGGCGGCTGCGGCTGGACACCGTAGTTGCTGACCAGTGCGTTGAGTCCGTGCTTGCCCTCGTTATGAATCTCGCGCTTGATGATCTGCCGCGTCTCCTGTATGTTCTGCTCGTGTGAGGTGGCGCTGCGCGATTTGCTGGGCAGCGGCACCGGCTCACGCGCCGTTGCCTCCAGGCAGGAGGTCGAGATCTGCAGTTTCTTGGCCAGATTCTGGTGGCTGGTGTCCACATCCTCCAGGCCATCGTTGGCACGCGCAATGCTGCGCTTCGAGTTGCGCTGCATGAGCCGACGCAGAAATCCGTGTTCGCTGGACTCCGTTGTGGCTGTGGCTGTGGTCACATCATCGCCATCCGTTGACGACTCGCCACGCCCATCGAACAGCGCATTGGCCGCCTTAAAGGTGAGCGCACGCAGCCCAAACGCCTGGGAGGACGACGTGGATGTGGATGTGGACGAGGATGTTGTTCGCTCGCTGCTGCTGCTGCTGCTGCTGATATTCGTAATCGTTGAGCTCTTCTGCTCGATTGTCTTGGAGTGGCTCCTGCTGCTGCTGGTGGTGTTGGTGGTGTTGTTGCTACTGTTGGCAGTGGCTGTTGTGGTGGCAGACAGCGAGCTGCCCGGAGGTAGAGAGCGCGTCTTTGTTTTAAGATCCATTTCTGCAAAGAGCGAGCATTAGCTACTGTTACTCAATTGGCAATGTTATTTATGCTTACCCTTAACAGCCCGCAAGCTGGGATTGGGCGCCTGAGTCAGCTGCAGCTTAATTAGCTCCTCGTTGGCCTCAGGTATTGAAGTCTAGAAAGAAAGTCATATATATTATTTATGGTCGGGTTTACTTAGGGGATATATCATATACATACATATATATTCATTCTCTGCTGACTTACCTCTAGCGTCCTTCTGTGCTGCCGCGTGGGCATCTTCTTCATGGGCCGTATGGCCATTTTGTGTTTGGCCGCAGCATGCGAGAGCCGATGTCGCTCCACGCCCACGGCATCCACGTCGTCGTCCTCCTCCTGTCGCTCGCGCAGCACCACCGAACCGAGCCCGTTGTCCGCGTGCTGCCTATGGCCTTGGCTGCTGTCCTCGCCATCGGTGCTGTTGACGCTCAGCAGGCTCAGGGAGGACACCTCGCGTGGCTGATAGCCAGCCACCTTGCGGCTCTGCCCGGCGGCCGCATGACGCTGCGGCGAGACGGGGCTGCGCGGCAGGCCCAGATCCTCGTCCGAGGCATCGGGCCTATTTCGACGCTTGCGCAGCACATCTGTTAGCTCGGCCTGCCGAAGGAAATAACCGTTATTAATATGGAATATATTTAGATATATTTTAAATATAATTTTTATATTTGTTTTTATAGTTATTTAAATCCAACTCTTGGCTTTACCCAGCTCTTCCAGCGAAAGACTAGGCGTGCACGCAGGCAACTGCGACTGAGGCGACTCTCGCCTCCTGCTGCTCCTGGCAGGCGCATTTTGAACGGATTCTGCTTAAAGTCAATCATTTCGACAGCCTCTACCCGGAGACGAGGCGTCAAAAGACCGTTTAGCCTTAGATAAGAGCTCTACTTGAATATTGTGGGTCTTACCGAAAACGAAAGCTGAAATGGATTGCTTTGAATGTTGCGGCTGCCCGCACTTCCGGCTACCATTTTGGATCAATTGAGATGCAACGAAATGTAGCTTTTCCCTCCAACACGCTCGACAATTAACTAATAAGGGCTATTGTTACGAGGCAGCCACACGCGATCCAACAAACAAATTTCACTTTCTTGCCACAACCCAGAGAGACTCCGAGTGAGATAGAGAGACGATGTGAGCGCGACCAAGTGCAATGTGCAACTAAAACTGAATTGTGCCGAGGCAGGGCAGGGCAGGCAAATAGACGAACGATGGTTGGACGGATGGACGGACGGACAGCTGGCGGGGCAACAGGCAGCAAGCAGCATATGCCGCATAAACAGCACCCTCAACAGCAGATGTGGCCATAACAATGCCATTGCATCGGCCTGTGAAATGCTATCTCAACGACTTTTAACTAGTCGAACACATAATTGGGCGCTACGCGCAGGCAGCGCTGGGAAATCTGTTTATTGTCATCGGCAATGGCATTTCAAGGGTAAGGCAACTCGAATAAACAAATGCAACAGCTTTCCCCTCGCGACCCAACCTCTCTCTGTTTAGACTCTTCCTTATGCTCCAACTTCAGTTTCTTGAAATAATCAGCATATCTCTCTCTCTCTCTATGAGACTGCGTCACCTATCCCCTCTCTATATATCTTTCTCTCTATCTCTCTCTCTTTATCAATCTCTCCCTATTTAGGCACTTCCTTATGCTCCAGCTACAGCTTCTTGAAATAATCAGCATCTCTCTCTGTATCTCTGTCACACACACTCCCTCACTTACCACCTCTCTCTGTCTCTGTCTCTCTCCCTCTCTCTCTTCGTCAATCCCTCCATATTTAGACACTTCCTTCCTCCAAGTACAGCTCTAGTTTCTGGCACTAATCAGCAGATCTCTCTCTCTCTCTCTCTCACACACACACTCCCTCACTTACCCTCTCTCTCTCTTTCTCTTGCTCAACCTCTGACTATTTTTAGAGCTCCGCTAGACACTTTGTTGACTTCAGCTTCTTGAACTAATCATCATATATATCTCTCTCACTCTCTACCCCTCCATTATCTCTCTCTATTTATATAGCTCCGTTAGACACTTCGTAGACTCCACAGCTCCAGCCTCTTGAATTAATCAGCATCTCTGAGGCATAACGCGTGGGGAGCACGCTGCACTTAAGGCAGCATAATTCCTGTCTATTTTAAACTATTTTCGTCCATGTTTCTAAGGATTTCATGCGCTTAGGTTAAAGACCTCGTTCCTCAAATTATATACAACCGAAAATTTGAAAACGCATTTTAAGGCGAGTTCAATACACCCGATACTCAATCGCATCCAATAATTCAGCAAAAATGTTTCCAATGGAGAGTTTCATAATACCTGCTCGAGCAGGTAGCACGTCCTACATATAGGAAATCCACGGCTATTCTCAACATCGCAAAGGTAGCTGCGGCGGCTACCTGAATGGTCGCTGGCTCGTCACATTTCATGATTTATTGGCACACTTTGCCGAGTGGGCCAACTCGTGGCCAGTGGCCAGTGGCCAGTGACTTGGCTTGGCTTAACATGCAACTAGCTGGGCTAACCGCCGCCTGCCACAGATTACAACAGCTCAGCCGCCAGCTGTGTGCCACGAGCGTGCAGCAGGTGTAAGACAACAAAATATTAAAGGTAGAGCTAAACAATTTACTGACTCATTGCGATTTAGCAAGCTTTTTTCCTATATATAAAATGGAAGACGAAAAGGGAGATGCACAACTAAGAATAAACTTTAGCGCAGACTGCTGCACTAGGAGATACCCTGTACTCTACGCATACATATGTATGCGATATGTACGATATGTATCGTATGTATATGTAAGGACGATAAAAACAATAATGATTTTATTGTACGGAAATGCAAAGTGATTTTAAAATCTCTAACGTCTCGTTACGTATAACAAGAGCTGTAATTAAATTAATTATATCAATTTATCGATTTTCATCGATAAGGAAATGTTATTGCTTATCAAATATATTTATAATAATTATATATAGTGTGGAATAAGTCTTTAAGTCGACTCTTTAGCTTTTTTTAGTTTATGAGCTCGACATTTATCGATATTAAGAAATTTTACGCGGAGCTATCGAAAAAAGAATAATTAATTCTTGCTATTTATGCTATACACGGGTATAGAATTCAAATTGCAGTCTAAAGCTTTTGTGGTTTACGGGATCGATGCGTTCATATGGACGGAGGTAGAGACGAACATTGCTGAATAGATTAAGCCTGCAGATGTGATCAAGAGGCGGTCTGTTACGCCTTCTGCCTATTATTAAAATTCTCAAAAGTTTATTATAGCCTTATATCCCATATTTAGAGAGCTTAGGGTATACAAAATATATTATCTCCTCTAAACAAAATACTAGATCAGTCTTATCTTTAGCAGTTCTCATCCAAAGTAAACTCTTTTGGCATTCACAAATATTAGCTCGATCAGCTTTAGCTGCATACGGAAAACGCCGAAATCGCATGTAAATCAAATGTTTATGCAATATGCAAGTCTACCAAACGGGAAGTCTGATTTACCAAAAAAAAAAAAGAAAAGATAAATAAGCATATGAAATTGTGAATTTGGGTCGTTGCAATTGGATTGGCTGATGTGAACGTTTGATTCGGACAGTGTGGGGCCAAAAAGTCCTACGGGCTAGGCAAATGCAAACGGGTTTAGTGCATCCAGTTTCTCATCTCTCGTTCTCTCCAGCAGGCCAGACTACTGCCTGATAGCCAGGCAATTAAAGTAAAGCGTGTGAATTGACGTTGCATGTTGTCTCCAAGCTCCATTGCTCCATGTCTCCCCCCTCCCTCCCATCCGCTAACTGGCTGTTGATGTGTGTCTGCCCAGGCTCCAGCAGCCTCGTTCGCTAGCGCAATGCAATGCGTGTTACCGTGTTACCATATGGCTGTCATCAAATGGACATTTCTTCGGTCGTACAGTGAAAATTGAATGACTGCGTCGCTTGTCGTTTCTCGTTCAATTGCCCCCATTATGGACATCAACTAGATTTCTTTCTCTTTCTACTTATATTTTATCTAGAGTCTTTGCGAGAGAGGGTCTCACTCTGTCTCTATATCTCTGTCTCTCCATTCAAACTGGTTATAGCAAGTCTTGTCCAGGCTTAAGCGCTTCTAGAGTCGCAGGAAACTGAAGCCTTTACCCTAATTAACCAAGAGACCCAACTATGCCTAATTGCTTATAGAATGTGGCTTTCCTAGATAATTAGTTCAATTATGATGTTTGCTTGGGTTGAAAGCAGTTTATCAATCCAGCTGTAGAAGCTTATCGTTTGATATTTTTTATATTTTTTCTCTATAATTTAAAACTCTGCAAAGATTAATTTTGTACATCTAAAAGATTCAGTGGAATTTTTGCGTCTGATTCATTTTATTCTGTTTTGAGCTCTTTAAGCTCAACTCTTTTTAATCCCATCATTCTATACTATCCAAACTCGTTTAATCTGCGTCTTAGATATTATATTATTTCATTAATATGTAAAGCTCAAAGCAATAATTTTTAGTCTATATAAAATTATCTGTATATCAGAACAGTTCTACAAAGTAAATTTTGTTCTTGACTCATATATTATTGATTTAATAGCTCCAAATACCTAAGCTTAACAAGCCATCTCTTTCTCATTTCATTTTTCCTCTCTTTATTTTCAAAATTTTAAAAATAATTTCTCGGATGTTATTATGAAATCTGTTGTATTCTCGATGGTTATACCTAAATATTCTCTGAAATCAATTTTTTTGTTTAAAGATCACGAATTTCTTGATGGAGTTAAAGATTGGCAGCTTCCAATACTATGCTATACTCCCCCCTCTCTCTCTCTCTCTATCTATCATCAAAACTTAAGTGCAGAACAAGTCTTATTCACTGGAATCAAAATCATCATCAAAATATTCTATAAATGATTTATGCCCATATGAATCATATATATATTCCCCGCTAGATATCTAGCTCTCTCGGGCTAGCGATAAGAGATGTCACAATATTCAAGTAGACGAGCTTTTTATCTACAATCGAAACACAAAAGGCACAGTTCTCACACACACAATGAAATACACCAGAGACTTCTTTCTCTATGTAATAGAACTTTTTCACTTTGGCAATTTCGAAATTCTATTTATTTAGCCATTGAATAGAGTTTAGTTTCTTGCGCGCAGCGTTGTCGACGTCTCGTAGCAAACTGATTTAGCGGAAAACTTAGCAGGAGTTCAATAGCATAGAAACAGAAAAGAAATGCAATGGATTTGCTGCTAACCAGGTTGGCAAATAAGCCGACAACTGGACTGCGAGAGAGAGAGAGAGAGAGAGAGAGAGGGATGAGAGGAGGGAGGATGGTACGAGCAGAGAAGCGGCTAACTGACAGTCAAGTGGAAAAAGTGGAATAACAAGAAGCAGCAACCGGCGATGGGCGAATGCAGCCGAGCTGCAGGCAGCAGTAACTCGTTTGGCCAGAAATTGAAGAAGCATTAGAAGCCGAGGCGGACGCCCGTCGACGAGGGAGCGAAGCCACACATTGCCACGCGCTGCTCCAAAAGAGTAGCCCCCAACCGCATGCCCACGCCCCCTCCGCAGCCCCCTGTCACTCTGGCACTCTGGCAGCTGCAGCTAGTCGAAGCAAGTTGTCTAACTAACAGTAACCGTCCGATAGCTGCCGGCTATGCAGTGGCTTGGGGGCATTTGACTATTGCACTGCAAAGCCACACAACGGGCGCCCCAACTGGGGGGGGGGGACAGCCTCTGCATTTCTTCTGCTCACTCGCTGATTATGCAGTCGAAACTGGCGCGGACGTCGACACCAAAGTTGGCTTATGCAACTGCAACTGCAAAGTCAAGAAACAAACTCAAGCGACGTCAGATCACATCCAGAGAGCTGCTGAGTGGGTGACCTACTCTAGCGATACCCTGTAAATGAATACCATGATATGAATGAATAATATAGTACGAGTCAACTCAATAAAGAACTGCTGCTGATATATTTAGAGTCTACCCTATAATTTAAAAAAATACGATTTACTGTTCAAAGGATACCCTGTAAATACGAGTGATTTTCAGTTTTGCCAAGTGATTCAATATACAATGATGAAAAGTTTAACTAAAATTTTAAATGAGATTTAAAGAGAACTGTTCTGACTATACCCTGTAATTAATTGATTCATATGATTTGCTTATCAAACTCAGCTCTATTGCAGAATTGACCTACATTAACAATACCCTGTAAATAAGACTGTTTTTTAGTTTTGCGAAAAGAATTAATATACAAGGATGAAACTTGTAAGTAAAATTTTAAATCAGCAGCAAAAAGAAATGGCCTAGCTATACCCTGTAATTTGGAAACATATGAATGAATGAAGCCCTGTAATGTGAGCCACAATGATTTGCTCTACAAATAGAGCTTAAATCAAGAAACTATAAACAAAACGAAAAACAAACACGACATGCTCTGGGTATACCCTGTAATTTAAGCTAGAATAGTTTGCTTAAAGAAAATCTCTATTAGCAGAGATAACCCCATATGCTTTATCATTTTAAAAGATAAATATGGTAAACCTATACCCTATAACTACTTCAATTGCCTCTCAAATTGATTATTCCATGTTGAGCAACAAATCTGACTCGCGCTGATCATCAATAGATCCATTAACAGCTGCTCACACCCTGTACGGGCGATACCCTGTAACTTGAACTGCAACTCAATTGAATGCACGTTCACAGATTTGACGACTTCCCAGATGACAAACAATGTTGACTGGGTCGATGACCAATTGCATTGATGCCACCCCAGCCCATGGCTCCATGACTGCTCCATATGAAAATCCAAGCAAATTGAATTTGATTGAAATCAATTGAAATGATGCGCAGTCAATCTGAGTCAGCAGCCATCAAATGAAGTACGCCAAGTGGGGCACACATGAAGCGGCTGGCACAACAACAACCCTTCACCAAATCGCCTCTTGCATTTGGGGTTGTGCTTGTTATGGGGTTGCCTGCTCCTGCTCCTCCTGCGGCTGCTGCTGAGTCACGTACATTTCAACAAGGGCAATTTAGGAGTTCGGATCGATATGAGTGGCCCAAAAATAACTTAACGCGTTAATCACATTGAGTATGTGTTAATAGCAGAGCTCTTTATCAAGTACGTGTGTGTGCTCAGCAATTTGGAGTTTCCAGTTTGAGTTGTAGCAGTAATCGAACCCGAAATTTGAAATTAGGTAACAGTTAAAATTATACAGAACTGAAAGACTACCCAAGATCTGTTATAGGTATGCCAAAGATATTCCAACCGCTCAATAAACTGCAAGAATTCCCATTATATACTATGTACTAAGGTCTATTATAGATATGCCAACTACATATTTATATAATAGGAAAGATATGCATACTGCTAGAATTATATAGTATATCTAAGATTTATTATAGATATGCCAAATAATGAAATGGTCTCTTCTCTTCATAACGATAAAAATTAATTTATGCAAAGGTATAGAAAATAATGTGAGGATATAGAGATTATTTTTAAGAAATTTAAAAATAGAAATTGGATGCCCAGTTTTAATAATTGATCGAATGACTAACTATTTCATGATCAAGTAATTAACGAGTTCACGGGCTTATACAGTCGACTCCCGATAGTTTATATCGCGGTAAATCGAAAAAAAAATTATATCCCCTTAAAAAAATTCGTTTTCGATAATTCTCAATAATTTGAATTTCTGTGTGCCATTTCTAATTATCAAGACTCGACTGTATTACATTTTATTTAAAAGCTCGGTTTATAAGGCATTTTTGATCTCTGCAAAACAAGTGTATATTGTTGTTGATTCTATGTGTGTTTGAGTCCATAAAATGAATATAAATATATTATAGATCAAAGTCAGAGTCGCTTTAAGCGTGTCCACATCTGTTCCCCTCTCTTTCTCTCTCATGCTAGAAAGATTTGTTCGCCTGTCAGTCCGCCCTTTCGTCTGTTCAATCTTCGGTTCGTTCTTCCGTCTGTCCATACTCAATAATTTTATACTCTTATAAGTAGATCATCCTCTTCCATGCTTAGATCTTTTCCTCCAATAAATCAATCTACTATCATTAATCCCAAGTCAATATCAGATCTCACTCTCTTCAAGCACTACTCCACTATGGACACTTCCCACTAAAAGCCTAACTCGACGCCATTTGTCACGCATTTGATAAGAAGCTCAAGTCAAGTCAAGTGCTGATGTCTAACAAATTAAATTTAAACCATGTCTGATTCGCATATCTAATCTTATCGAATGAAGTAACTATGTTACAGTTGATTGAACTCACCCTCAGCACGATGGAAAGGCTGCTGGCTGTAGCGGATTCGGAAAAAACGCTGTCATGGGACTGGGAGAGAGTTTCACGTGTGTAACCACTGCTGCTAGAACAAGAAGAAGAACAAGAAGAAGCAGCAGATTGTAAGAGATGGTAACTCAGGGGAATCTTTGGGTAGACTTACCCGTCCACGTCTACGTCCAGCAAGCGTTCCTCGCTGAGACTGCGCTGGCTGTCGGACATGTCGACTGCACCGCCCGCGGCGCCAATGTCTTCGGCCAGATCCAGATCCTGCGAGGAGTCGCCAACGCTGCGCAGTTGGCGCTGATGATGGTGACTGCGCTGCTTCTCGGCGAAATACGCACTGCGACTCATGCTCATGGCGTCCGGGAAGACGGCCACGCCCATTTGCGGTCGCTGCGTTTGGTACATGGCGTCCGAGTGGGAGTGCAACTGAGACTGCGTTTGGGCGTGAGTGTGGGTGTTGGTGTGGTTGTGGGCGTGGCTATGAGGCGGTTGGACCGGCTGCTCCAAGCTGCTGTTCATATGCTTGTTAGCCCCTCTCTTCTTGCCCAGCAGCACGCTCAGCAACTCATCGCGATGGGCACCATAGGACTTGGACTTGGGCAACGATTGCGTCTGATAGCTCTCGTGGAGCTGCTGATGCGTGAGCGGCGATGCTGGCGAGGATGCCGATGCAGCTTCCGCTGCTGTCGAGCCACCACCTAGCGCAACGCTGCGCAAATTCTTCTCACTGGAACTGCTCGCCGGTGGCGGCAAAGTGTTGCACGATCCCGATCCAGGTGCAGCAATCGAACCAGCTCCTGCTCCTCCTGCCTGAGCGCCGCCAGCTGCGCCAGTGTCGGCGCTAGTGATGGTGCGACGTCGAAAGATTCGACGCAAATTCCGCAGCGGATGGAAGCGTCGACGTTTCTGCTGCTGCTGCTGCTGTTGCTGGAGCTGCTGCTGCTGCTGCTGATGTTCTACAAGAAGGAGGCAAAACAAAACAAAGCAACTTCTTTAATTTGGCTCTTACACGATTCACAACTGCCGAAAAATGTACAAAGGAAAACACATTGAAATTACAGCATGCACTGACATTCTACAATCAGTTGTCCATTTTGCGAATGGCTCAACCGATTCTAGCCCTAAACCTTCCAAAAAACGTAAAACCCTAACAGCCGAAAGTTGAATTTCAATTATGATTATTGAATGCTTCAAAGTTTTGTGTTGAAAGATTTCACAAATGTGTGAATGTAAGGTTTATTGTCTTCTTCTTATTTTTAATGTTTGCTTAAGAATATTACCTTTAAAAGAAATCCACCCTATCAAGACCTCTTTAACAATCAGTCTATAATCTGTCCATGTCTATCACAGTTCATAAACTAATAGAAGTAGAGATATAGAGACGGAAATGAATCATACATATATTCATCATATAGCGACTTCCTCAAGCACATTGAATTTGGGAAAAGCGGGGCTGAGTCTATCAAGTACAGTATTACAGTATTATTATACAGTATTAATTATATGTATTTTTCACCAGGAGCATTAGACGTGATAATCTAGTCCCTCTCTCTATTCTTCCTTTCATCTCTTTATTTGTACTGCTTTTCATATGCAAGGTAAAAGACAAGTGATCGATAAACATTTCTATTTTTATGAAATCGATAAAAATATCGAACTTTAGTTTTTCAAAGAGAGATAAATAAATACTAAATTGGGTATATATGTACAAATATATAAAATAGGAATATCCAGTAAGTCATATTTTAAATGCCTTCTCCACTCTACCCAAACTCATAAAATGACGAAATTATAGAAAGTTCTTCTTTGACGTAAGCCTATGCTCACTAGCTGCAGGGCAACTCTTAGTCAGACACACCCGCTTCAAGCGCTCTTATCGAAGATAACAAAATTTGAGCTACATATAGTAAATATCCAAGAAGAATTCACCTATATATATATTTTATTTTTGTTTTTGCTTCATCGTTGATTGTTAAATATCTTTCACAATTGATTAAGGGTGGAGTAATCAATCGGTTGCCACAAATCAACAGCGTCAGGGCCGTGATAAGAATACGGCAAATACAATTGAATTGGCAAACGAAGCACAAAACATGCCCATAAATAGGCAAAGGCAGAGCCGCAAAGCGTGTTGGGAGCAGCCAAACGCTAAATGAAAGTGAGATAAAGACAAAGAGTGCAAAAGAGAGTGAGAGAGGAATACGGTTGGGAGAAAGAGAGGGAGTGGTCTAGCAGGTCTGGTTACGTTTCGCAAGGTCGTAACTAATCTATCATCAGCTGATCACAATTTATATTGTTATTTTTATATTTGCCAGCCTGAATACCCCTAATGCCATGCACCTCTGTTAAAATAACATTTTATAGAGTTCGTTTGTCAATAACCTCAACTTTTATTACTGATAACGCTTTTCACACCTTTACTTTGCTGTTTACATAGGTCAATTAACGATTCGACATATCAGAAATCAGCGAAAAATCACATAGATAACGCTACCGTAGCACCATCCATTATAATGATTGTTATTATTGTTAGCATGTTACCAATTGAAGTGCCCCATCGCATTTACATTTGTTTATTAACCAGATATATATACATATATATGTATTTAGTCTCAAGCGAGTTCGAGCTGTTGTTGTTTCGCCTCAGACAGACAGAAAAATAAAGGGTTACAAATTATTATGATGTCATTTAACATGACTCAATCCACGTATGTCGTGTGTCACTTTGCCAGATGATTGCTTAGGACCAGCACCCCCTTTGATACTATATATAGCATATATCAAATAACCAGAACTCTGTCAGGTCACATAAAATAAAGTGAACTTAAAGGGGGGTGAACTTAAAGTTACATTAAATAAATGAAAAAGTGTGAATACAAAAAATTCATATATTAAAAAAATAATAATAATAATAATAAATAAAAAACAATTAGAAGTAACAAAAAAATATACAAATGATGAGAAATAAGAAAAAAAAATAATAATAATAATAAAAAATAAAATAAAATAATAATTAAAAAACAATAATAAAAAAAAATAATAAACAAAAAAAATATATATATATATAAATGGATTTAAAAAATACAATTATATTATTATGCACACAGAAATAATTTAGTTTTACAACGAGCTCTTTTATACTTGAATTTAGAACACTACAATGATTTACGCTCTACTGGGCAGCTAACATAATTTCTGCATATACATATGTGACAAGATCCATACGAATGTATTTGTACTTCAGATCTCAAGTTTAAATTTTAGTAGCACTTAATTTAAGAAGCGTCTAAAAATCTTTTAAAATATGTAATATTTTATTTAATTTAATAATATTTAATGCGTATATATTTTAAGTTCTATATGTTTCGAACATCATCAGTAGCCTTTAAAATAAAAAGATCGCATTGCATACAACCTATATACACCTTTCACATTATAGACAAGTATATATATATTTATTTATATATATAAGATTTTCAACGATGAGTAGGCTATACTTAGAGGCTGTTCGTACAATCACTTAACAGAATATGTTATGTTACAGCCTGATAATCAATTATATTTGAATAGCACTTTTTTTTAACATTTCTCTGTTAATGTTGTACTCTCATTACATTGTAGCATAATTGCTATTACTGCTAATGTTAGTGTTACTCTACTGTAACTGCTGTACTGTAACTCTTACCCTAACTGCGACTGGTCTATTGGTCGCACCTTCGCACTTTCTATTGCCAATGCAAGAACTAAAAGTGAAACAAATATAATGCCGGAAGTAAGAGAATCCACCATTGCAAACATGCGAAATGCGGCGTATTTCCCTTAATGGCACGCCGATACCGTTAGCTGGCCAAGACAAGCGTCACTCAATATGAAATATCGACAAAATGCCAGTCACGTTTCGGGGCCAATCCATACAACTCAATGCGCGCAAAGCTGACGACACGCGACACGGGGAATATGCATAGACTGTATATCTAATATATATCCGAAATACCTACAGAGACCTAGTCATAAAATGTAGTTTTAATGCAAATTCTATACGTGTAAAGCTGTATAAGACCTAAAAGTTGCAATCATAGATAAACAAATAGATAAATCAAATGGTATAGCTATAAAGCCTGATGAGATTTCATTTTCAATGCTAGTTAGTACTTAGATTCAATTTATTGTTTACTTATTTAGACTTATGTGAGTTCATTTTAAGCACAGCTAATGCATTACGCATTTTATATTATTAATAAGCATTCTGAATTGTGATGAATCACAGACTTCAAGTCTCGCATGACTCTTACAAATTGCCCATGCTCAATCTGTTGTCAAATTTAATTACAAATCTCTTTTATTTTGACAAAGTTGTTAAGCATACACTGAGCGTCAAGAGAGTCTATTAGTTAGGCAAAAATCAAAATAAAAGAAGTACAAAAAAAAAAATCCATAAAAATTTTAATCTACCCTTTTATAAACCCCTCCATAAATCGCCTATAAAACTTGCTATAAATTGTTATTGGCCAGTAAACGGGCATTGCGCAGCCTGTTATGCCCCATGGCTGACTTGTTTATTGACATTTTGATTTGTATAATTTAGCCAGACTTAGGTAATTTATCAAAACACTCGAAGACTTAGCATGAGGCAATTGCTGATGCTGCGCCAACTGCTTTGGCATATATGTATGTACATATCTATATATTTATATAAATACTGATACAAACAAACGCATGTAGGTGTTATTATTGTTATTGTTATTGTTTTTGTTATTTATCTATTTTGTCGATGACACAAATTCTATATATTGAAACGTGAATAGGCGTCGAGCCACTCGAATGCGTCTGTCTGTCTGACGGCTCTTTGCGCAAGTAGGCGCATTTATTAATTAATCATTTTTGAGCTTGCAAAATGCAAATTGTTAACTGAATAGAGGCGATCGGCTATCGGCCAACTGCCAACTGGCGACTTGGCCAAATGATTGCCACTATTTGCTTGTTGCAGTAATTGGAGACTCTTGTTGTTGTTGTTGTTGCTGTGAGCGGATACTAGACACATGTGTAGACATATGCGTGTATGTGTGTGTGTGTGTGTGTGTGCTTTACTTGTTATTCAGCCAACTATGCTTTGGCTGGGCTTGTGTGGCAGTAAGGTCAACAGCGTCGCAACGGGCCTAGCCTCCAGTTTAGCTGCTGCTGCCTGCTACTGCCACGCCCCCCTCTGCACACCATTGGCGTCATCACCCGTTCCCAATTGGCATTGGCGTGTGGGCAGCTTATCCGCTTTACAAGTGCTTAATTCACTTACACTACAAATATATGTATATATACACTTATATATATATGTATATATGTACATATATAAATAGCAAAGAATATAAAGAATTGCGCAAGCCGTTCTCAAGTCGCAGCCTTCGCCATGCAAATGTTGAAGTTGAAAGAAACAAAAGCCTTGACAGAAGAGGCAGAGCGGCAGGCAGAGCCAAAGGCAAAGGTAAATAAAACAGTTTGAACAAGTTTTATGATGCACTTCATGCGCTCCAACTAAAATGCAATTGAAAATAATCGTAGCAGTAGACGAGACGGTGCTGGCTATCAGGCAGCGATAACAGAACTGCCAATCTATATACATATAAATATAAACATATATATATATATATATGTGTGTGTATTAACGACCTGCACGTAATCGCTGGGAAGTTGGCTTCAATCAACTGGCCACATGGCGTTGACATCGTATAGCTTATCAGCTGCAAAGAAATCAAACGTAAGACGTCGTTTTTCACAATCAATAAAGCTTGAAGCTGTTTGACACTTATATAAGCATAGGCCGGAAAAGTCCAATTGGAAGGCGTTGTATAAAATCTAAGCTGAGCTAGCAATTGAGTTCCAATTGGAGTGCAATTTTGGGTTGATTAATTTCTACGGCAACGCCAACAAAACTATGATTGCCTAAAGAAAAATCAATAAAGAAGCCCTTGAAACTCCATTGACCCTGCAATTGGTTTCCAATTGGAATAATATTAGCTGACCCACTTTGGGGTATATAAATATATTACTATTTATCATTATGTATAGCTTAGCGGAGATTAGCGAAAAAACCTTTGAAAAGCTGTATAAATTACCAATTAGACTGCTCCCCACATTAGTATACTTTCCAATTAGAACGCTAACATAGTTCTGTTAATTGTTAAGAGAAGCGAGCAATAAGATAAGAAATTGCTGAAAAACTATAACTACATACGAATACAACTAAAATTTGGTTGTCATTCAATAATTTCGCATTGGAATTTAAGTAAAATCAATAATCATGATAGAAAACCCAGCGAATAACCTCTTGAAACACTTTATATTTAGTTATCAGTTAATCTCTATATACACATATATGCAGTGCTCATTGATCGGTTTAATTGTTTGATGATAACTGACCCAAATAATTTCCACTCGCTGCGGCAATTGTTCGTTCGTTTGGAGTCTAAAGTCGTGACAATGTTCTGCTTGACTGTTAGTTTTACTATTTTCTTTTTTTTCTCAAAATATTCCTCTTGGCGATCATAATTTTATTTTTATAGCCCTCGTAATCGAACTAATCACAATTTGTTTTTATTGTTGGTCGAGCGAAATACCGAAATACGAAAATATGTTAAGCATTTCTGTTGTTGTATAAATAAAACAAAAGAATCGCAAAATTTCTTACCTGTTCAAATAGAAATTTCACCGAAAACAAGATGCAGATGTTTTTGTTCAAAATGTTTGCAGAGCGTCGTAAACAAGTCGAGCCAACTTAGAGATAGATATTTTCTATACATATGTATTGTGTATTTCGAGTACCCAAATGGCTTTTCACTTCACGATATCAACAAATAAGAAACACAATTAGGCACTTTGTCTAATAAGAAGAGACTTTCTTGTTGGGATTTTCCTTTAGTGATTCATATTTGCATTTGCAGGAATAAGGAAATTTGACGTTCACAATATATTGATTAAGCAAATATTTAGTACACTTCCAACTAGTGTTGATATTTTGTTTGTTGTTGTTGTTTTTAATTTAGTTTAGTTATGAGTGAAGCAATTAGTGCGACACGCGCCAGGTACTACGAATTGTTCACCTGCCCAGGTGGAGCGGAGAGCAGCGAATGAATTAATGAATCAAGTGAATACGAATGCGGCGAAACAGTCGAAATCGAAATAAACGGACGCAACGTTAGCAACGCCAACAACAAATGCTAACCAAAACGCCGTACGAAAACGAAACGAAGCGAGAAACAAATGCCGAACCGAAGCCCTCAGCGAACGAATCGAAAACGAAATCGAAATCGAACGAACGGATCGGTAAATGTCTTTTAGCTAGCTTATTAACGGCTAACTGATTAGCTCTTTGCCTATATATGAGTACATACATACATAAATAAGTACATAGCAATACATAAACGTGCGCTGTTAAAGGCTAGCAGCTACTGTTATCGTACATAGGTTAATGGCATGTTATGGTCATTGCCTTCCACTGTTAACGGCTAGCAGGCTAACAGCAATGCTATGTTATTATTTGACTTAGACTAACAGCCCCACCTCATGCATTAGATTACATTACTGATTACTGTTAACAGCCAGCAGCTACTGTTATTGCACATAGTCAACTACTGTTTAGCATGCCAGAGTGAACTGGAACGTATTCAAAATGTGCATTTGAGGTATAATGTTTATGATGAAGCGTATGTAGCAGGTTGCTGAAGGCTATAATATACATATACATATATTTATATATACTATATATTTGATTAAGTTGAAGTGTAGAGTTGTTTTCATCTGCATTTCCAACTGTATAAACATGTTAATATCGCCAGGTAAAGATTTGACATATTAACAATTGAACAAATTTTAGCTCGGCTTATGTGCATTTAAAAATAATACAAATATTGTCCCTTCAGTATTTCTGATATTGACTTATAGTCAATAACAAATTGCTGTACGTCAGGCATTATTCCCTTTTCCATTCTCTTCCAGTTAACGCGTTGCATATTCCTAGGGTATCTGCTAGTCAGCTCAGTTTCTAGCGTGTTTTACTCTTGGTTGCTTTGCTGTTGTCATTGATTTGCCGTAGTCTAGCAACAACAAAGGCTCTAATTTGTATATTGTTGCCCAACCCCTCTGGTGCGATAGTAAAGCTAGTTGTCTAGAACTCGCGATAGAAAGTTGCTTTTTTTTTTGTGCCAGAGCCGCAATTACATAAACATTATTCGTTTGTCGTTGAGCGTTGATGTAGATGCCATTTCCATTGTTCAGTGCTAAACAAAGGGCTAACAGTTAATATCAAAACTTGTTGCTAGATTGTGATTTCATAAGGCAATTTATGTGTTGTCTAATAGATTTCTATATTTATCGAATTTATAGCTTAAGATAAGTCGTTCAATATCTATATTAAGGTATTTCCTATTCACTTAGTCGCCAGATATAATAGTCATATAGACACAACTTGTATGACCTGATGATATATAGCACTGCGTGTGCTTTGTGTGTTTCTTTTATGCTCGACGCGGCTGCAACAAAACGAAATTCACAGCTCGAACTAATTATGCAAATACCAGACATGAATAACGGCATACATACACTTGTATGCATATTTACATCATTCCATGACTAGCCTATGCTCTAATGCGTTTCTGTATTGGAGCAGACCTAGCAAAAGCTCCCTTCATTCGTAGCTACCCTTCGGCTGCATAGGGTATCAACAATTGCAGCGCAT
Source organism: Drosophila mojavensis (assembly GCF_018153725.1). Lineage (NCBI taxonomy): Eukaryota > Metazoa > Arthropoda > Insecta > Diptera > Drosophilidae > Drosophila > Drosophila mojavensis. The sequence goes on along the minus strand of NW_025318906.1, from coordinate 16,030,506 downwards.
TGTATCAATTGTTGTCGTTGTCGGGAAAGTAGCAAACTATTTTTTTTTTTTTTTTTGCAAGCATAGTTTTGCCTCTAGGCAATGTCTGCCTGCATATATGTATATATGTATATAGTTGATCTTACATAAGTGCATATACGCACAGTGATGCTCTAGCAAAACAAACGAACCAACTGCGACTCACCCGCATTCGTTGAACATTCGTTGCCATCCACTGTGGCGCCCTCAGCGACGGCCAGCGGACAGGCAATGGGCGTCGATGTGGTTGGTCCCTGATAGCCATGGGCTCTGCTATTACCTTCCGGCAATGACAAGGGACCCGCTCCACTCAGATCCAGCTCCAACGGCGGCGAGTTTTCTCGCACGCAAGACATCAGGCCGGAAGACATGCTGCAAAGAAAGCAAACAGAAATTTATTGGTCATAATGATGAAAGAAATTAAATATTTAAAATTTATTTAAATTGATATGACATATGATATATTTTAAGATATAGCTAAGTCTAATTTGTTTTTTAATTATTGCAAGATTTGTAACTTTATTTGAAAACTGTTGACAAATTTTTATAATTTTTTTTTAACATAATACCATTACTAAATAGAATATTGCATATTATATATGTGATAAATATTATTTATTTATTATACTCATTTATTTATACTACAAGCTATGTGTCTTTTACCTCTAAGTCCAACAAACAATTTGTGGAATTTATGCAATTAATAAAAGTGTCATATGAATTTCCATCGGATTCATGAAAATGTATATGGATGATCAATAAATAAACTTGATCAGTGCAATCTAAGAGTTTACAGAGAAATGTAGGTAAGAGTAGTTGTTTATATCGACTCAGCTGTCGTTGTTGATAAAAAAAAATGTTGAGTTTATAAATATTATTTATTAAATAATACATAAATTAATTCACATATAAGTGTATAAGCTTCTAACTTATATATGAGACACTTTTTTTTATTTTTTAAAGTTCTTATTAAAATAAAAAAAAAAATAAATAAAAATTTTAATCATTTTATATTTTTACCTTTAAATCTAACAAGCTTAGGTGCAATAATACTTACATAAATATATAGCTCATAATTTATATATGAGAAACTTTTTATTTTTTAAAGTTATTGAACTAAAAATATAATTATTAATAATTTTATATTTTGACCTCTACAATCTAACAAGCAGCAATACTTTAATTGATTTATTGTGTATCTAAATTAAAAAAATACTTAGTACTCGTTAAAAGTATACGAACATAATATATGTATAGAGTATGCTTTAAGTACTATAACAAATCTAATTTGTCTCGTCTTGTCATTAAGCAATTTTATGCACCGCCCAAAAGTATGCAACACTTTTTTCTTACTCAACTCCAATTGCACACATGAGCTATAAAGAAGTTGCAGCACGTGTTGCAGCTGCTAATTGAAGCTGGAACTTGAATGTGTTGATGCTGCAATGTGGCAGAGTAACTACAGCAAGAAGAAGAGCAATCTTGATATAAATTAAAAGGCAGCCTTTGCAAATTAAGTTGATAATAAAAAGGCACTAAAAGCAATTAGCACTGCGCATTATTACAGCTACGATTATCATCTTAATTATTGTGGAGCATTACAGAAAATAATAAAAGCAAGCCACAGAAGTAACTCGGAGCTGGACGTGTTGCACTTTCATGTAGTTGCGGTCGTAATCGCATTCGCAACGTGAAAAATCTAACAAATTAACTTTGGCTTTCATTTGCATTACACGCAGACACACACATGCACAGGCACATGCACACGCACACACACATGCACTGAGTGACTGAAAAGTTAAGAGCCCGTGAAACGCAACAGCAGCAAAATTTAATTATACTACTTATACATGAGATTTGCATAGGCGCAGCTAACTTTTTGACTAGGTTTGTATGAATGTGTGTGTGTGTGTGTGTGTCTGTTTGCATCTGTATCTTTAGCCTTAACGCGGTAATTGCACGCGCTCATTACACAAATTTGCCAACATAATTATGATGCGGCGTTGAGGGCAAACAATAAAACAACGAACAGCAAAATGGCAACCGGCAATTGGCAACAATGCGTTATGTGGCCAGGAGGAAGTTACCCACACAGCTGAGATGCCCTACCAACAACAGACAGCCAGACACAGACAGCTGTTGTTCGCTCGCCTTGGGCATAAAGTGCAGCGAAATTGTTCTCAAGGCACTGTAAAAAAAACACTTGTGGCTTTTCTAGCTCAATGACACCACCAGCAGCACCACCAGCACCACAAAAGAGCAGCATCCACCTCATTGCCAAATGGCATAATGTACAGCAAAGCTCAACACGTTGAGCTGAAAAGGAAAGTGCCCCTGACATCTGACGCTTGGCAGCTGGAAAAGCGAAAAAAACGAAGAGCGAAGAGCGAAACAGCGAAAAGCGAAAAAATAAAGCAAACTGAAACAAATTGCATGCTCATTGCAAGTTTACACAATAATTCAGTTGAAGACCTCTATGAAACTTGGCTGGCTCGGTTGGTTGCTCGGTTGGTGGGTCGTGTGGCGGTGCGGTAGTGCCCTAGCCAAACTATCCATTCATATGGTGCTATTAATTCAAATGACTAACAGCTCTTTGACAATTTGTTTTTCATGCTGCGCGGATTTTTTGCTTTTGTTTTTTTTTTTTTTTGTTATTTGCAAAATGCAAAATATTTGAAAGACAGCTAGAAATTATGCCAAGGCCTAAATCAAAATTTAAATGCAATTCAATCGATTTAAATGTATGTAATTAAATATAAAATATATATTAATAAATGTATATTCAAGAAAAGAAAAAAAATGTATACTAGATATAATAATAATAATAAAAATATTGTATATATTTCCTTATACCAATTTAAATTTTGTTAAAAACTAAAAATAAAATTAATTTGAGCTATATATGTACAATATTTTAATATATTTAATAAATTAATGTAATTTTTAAAATAATATTTTGTATTCATTAAATTTATGTAAAATGACCAAGTTAAAAAAAAAAAAAAAAAAAATCATAAAGACAATTCAAATTTTAAACTTTTATGGGTAAACATATGTGTTTGAATTATGTTCTATATAATTCTAAATTAAATATATATACATATATCTATGTATTATGTTTTACTAAGATGTAAATTAAACTCTTAATATATGAAGGCAATATATTTTATTTATGTTAAGATTTAAGAAACTTTACAATTTCACTTTTATTTCTTAATATTCTAGCTATTTCATTATTTATTTTGTTATTATTTTTATTTTATTTTATTTATTTTTTTTTTATTTTATTATTTATTTATTGAAATTATTTTCGAAATAGGTTTTGTTTAGTTATTTATATTTTTAAGAGGACATAAGTATGTTAATATTACCAATTTAAATACATGAAATATATTATATATGAAATATAATATATATATTAATAAAAAATATCTACTATTTGATTTTAAAAATGTAAGCCGAATAGTAATAAATGAAGAGTGTTAAAAAGCGTTTATTATATTCTAACTCACTTGACTTTGTTTATATAAATTGAGAAAATGAGTTGAGCTAAAAAAAATATTCAGAAAATATAGTTTCTCTAAAATAAGTTGCGGCGCGGCATACAAATTTCTTACAGCATAAATAAAAAATTGCCTAGAGCCGCAGCGCATATTCTGTTGCAAATTTATTTACATTTCTTGTTATCCACAGTGCAAGTAATTTTAATCGACTTCATACATTTGAGACACATCGAAGGCAAACAAATCTATATAAATATTTACATATATGCATACATTTTGCATAAATACAGAATATAACAAATATGAAAAATGGGCACGTTTCGGCAGTACCAAAAATCGTTTGAAACATTTGCTTGAAGCAATGCCAAAAATCAATAAACAAACAACAAATTCGCAAAGAGTAGCAAGAAATAAGGGGCACAAACTTGCTCTCAACAATTTTGTGGCGCCGATGACGAAGCAGCTGCTGATTCACAGAATCAAAGATGCTTGGCCCCTAAACTGATGCTGCTGAGACTCTGACTGTGGCTGTGGCTGATGCTGATGCTGATGATTTGGTTGTTTATTTTCAAGAGACTGCGTCACTTTGACACACACACTGCAGATGGTATACATCTATGCGTACATACATACATACGTACATACCCAGTGGAATGCGCCCAGACAGCGGCCAATTCGTTGGGGGATCGTGGTCGCGTGTGCTCTGTTTCATTAATATTTCACTTATACATATATTCATGTGTATATAGATGCATATATACATACATATAGGAAAGCACAAATCAACTCGCGTATAACGTTCAGTTCTACAGTTTGAGAGAAAACACACACAACTTGTGGCTGCCAGCGAAATGTGCGACTAAAATGCGTTTAATTCGCACTCGTTCTCATGGACTCGCAGCCTCAGCAACACACAAATACAAACATACAAGCACACACACACACACACTCACACACAGTTGAGGCAACATTTTATGTGTGCCCAAGGTCAAGGAGTGTAGCCGGAGCAGCAGTTGCTCTCGCGTGGGCGTCATGGAGCTGCAGCATCAGCGCAGTTGCAGAGCGCCTACCCGCAGCATGTTGCTAAGCAAATGTTGCTATACAATAAATGCGCACATTCATTTAAGTCTATTCAAGCTACAGCATTAGCTTAATTGTAGAGCAACTGTTAGCAACATGTTGCTATACACATGTTGCTAGAGAAAACATGCGCACATTCAAGCTGCCGCTTTAGCTTAGCAGCTAGCAACATGCTGCTATACACATGTTGCTATACAAAACATGCGCAGTTGCACGTTGTTAAGCAGATTCGGAATTCCCAATTATTAAAGCAAATTAAATAAAGGAGCACTAGAAAATATAATCAAATTATTTTAGATTGCCTAATATTTATAATATATAAATTTAAATAAAATTGTTACCTACTTTGCTGCTCAAATGTTGCTATACTCTCAATGCTTCTCTCACTTTCGCTCATTTCACACTGCGCAGTCGTCAAGCATAGAGTCCTTGCCGCTAGTTAAACGCCAAGACCTACACATATACACTGACCTAGTCAATTCAGAGTATTAAAAAGAAAACTCTGACCCTAACCACCGAACAACGACTTCATTAACATAACCATATAAGGCAAAGGAGTTTATGTCTCAGCAAAATATTGATTCTCTCTAGAGCCAAAGACATTTGTATAAGAATGAACAAATATTGTTGACTTGGAGTCAATGAACCGAGACTTGTTATTCAATGATAACAAAAACAATTGCCTCACTTTATCCAAAAGCGTTGCAAAGGAAACACACACTGAAATTGTTATTCTTTATGCTCTGTTATCGTCTGGGCAAAACGAGTATATGGCCTTTATATAGTATTTCTGTTATGTTTTCTGTGAATCTCTTTGTATATCTACACTGGAATGTTATACTTGAGAGGCCCAGCCCAGAGCTAGAGTAAAGTTGACTGAGTCGATAGATGTATACATTTATCAGTTGGCCTATTGCTCAGCTATGGTTGGACTGTGAAGCAGTAGACTGTGCAGCTGATTACGCCCCATCGCAAGATTCTTAATTGCTTTGCTTTTACTTTTAATCAACTGGAGTACAAAAGTTGTTTTTTTTTATTATTATTATTATTTATTTATTTATTTTATTTTATTTTATTTTTTTTTTTTTTTTTGGAAATATGAAGCTTAAGGATCACATTATAGGCTTCTTTTAAAAATATTCTTTTGTAATGAAAAAAAAAACAAGTTTGTATGCATTATGAATCAATTTTAAAATATTCATAATAAAAAAAAAAAGGAATAATAATTTAAAAATACCTTTTAATCAAAAAAGTATAAATAAATTTAAATTAATATTATTATTATCAGATTAATATAAATGATAAATTTAATTTAAAAATGTTTTTCTTATGAATTCAAAATTAATGTTTATAAATTAAATTAATAAATTGAAAATATATATAAATTAGCATATAAATATAAATATAATAAATTCAAAACTAATGTTAATAACTTAAACATATATATTATTTAATAATTTTTTTAGACAGCTCGTACGATAAACTTATTTAAAACGATCAAGTTAAAAATATTTATAATAAATATTTTGATATATTCATAGGTAAATTGCAAATTTATGTCACCCTATGACTAAAATATATTTATCTATTAAAGAATCGGAAACTCACCTGATATAAACTCCTTATCTCTCGCTTCGCAAAATGAAGTTGACTTGATTCAGTAGCAGCGCCTCAAATATGCAGTTACATTTTTAATTCAAGCCGATACGGTGCTGAGATAAAGAAAAAGATAAACAAACAGTTTGAATAAAAATCTTGAGAAGCTAACTTAAAAATATTTATGCTACTTGCAAGAAAATTTAGTGAGAAGCCTTTTATAAATTCGATATTGAAACTTAACTGAATAGAATATATTATACTCGTAAATATATATGTATATATCTCCAACTCAAACACATTAACCATTTCAATATCTTAAGTTACGTTAGCTTGGAATGTAATTACGTAAGAGGATATTTCTCTCTGTGCAGTCATATCCTGCCCTGAACCATCAGGCCAAGCCCGCAGTCAAACAAATTCTTGCTTGGGCTAGTCGCAATCCGATGCCGAATGTTCCGAGGGCAAACATTCACATTCACATTTGCATATTCACATTTTCATCCACATCCATATCGCATATCACGAGCCCTATATTGGAAGGCAGCCCCATTATTTTGTGTGCGTGTCACTAACTGATTTGCATAAAAATGTCCTGGCAAAAAATGTCAATAGCTGCTCGTGTTAGGTCACAGCCTAATCCTTTGGCACATTATGCAAAAAAAAAAAAAAAAAAAAAAAAAAAAGAAGAAGAAGAAGAGAAAAGACCTAGTAGGCACAAATTAACATTCAGTATTTAGAGTTTTACATTTCTTCTAATGACAGTAATCGTCTATTATAGATATCATATGACAGCATTTGTGTTGAGGGAGGGAATGAAGGAAGTACTGACTGATGGATGGATTTACTGATTAACTGACTGATAGACTGATAAGTCAAATTCGAGTAACTCCAACAATACAATTCATATATATTTTAATCTTCTAGTGAAAACCGAAATTCCTTTCAACTTTTCGGGTTCCTTCAAAGTACAGCTCCTATTACTCTATTTAATATTAACTCAACTTAGAAATAGTTCTAAATAGAAGCCTTAATTTTTATAGAAGGAACTCTGTTGACATATTTTGTATATAAATTAAATTAATATTAGGTCTACTTCTACTTGTTAAAAGCAATGCCTAAAAACCCATGTTGACCCGATTTCTAGACCTGACTGAAGACCACTCAAGAGTGCAACTGTGAATGCAACTGAGTGCAGCTGTGGCCATATGATATGCAAATCGCGAGTGGCCAAGTGGCTGTTGACCCATTGGAATAGAACCAGATGAATAAAGAAAACTTTCTCTGCCCACACACAAACCAAAACCTCGAGTCGCGAGAGGGCCAGGGTATATGGTTTGGTTACCTAATTGGTTGGCCGACTCGACTCGACTCGACTGAAGATTAATTGCAATACGAACGATTTCTTTCACAATATAAAAGAAGAAGAAGAAAAAAAACAAATAAAGAAATAAGTAGATATGGCAAACAATGATGAAAAGTAAAAGTTTGTTTTAGACAAAAACGAACAATGCCAACTAAATGAATTCATGAATAAATTTGTCGGCATCAGTTCTAAACAAGTTTTGGTTTTTATTTGTTTCTGTTTTGTTATTAATTTTATGTGGCATAAAATTGTTGTTTTTAATTTATGGATGATTACCATTTTCTCCACAAAAACAAACATCAGAAAACTTAAATTAGAAATATTTAGATTAGATCTACAAATATATTTCGTTGCGCTTGCTGCTGCTGCGTTCTACAATGAGTCTTACTTAAGAGGTTTTTTTTCTGGTAATCAGACACCTCAATGCCATAATCCACAAAGCGAGGCAAGACTGTAGCAAAAGTAAAACAGCGAAAACCACGAGACCACAACGACCAAACGACTCGGCCAGCAAATCTGTCGTCGCTTCAGTTAAACTACGGCCAGAAGAAATAAAAAAAATAAACAAAGTGCTATTATAAACTAACATCAAATCTAATGCTAACTGGCCCAAAGCACTTCAACTTTGCGTTATTTAATACATGACTTAATCTGGCCTCGTCTACACAGTTTCTGTATTATGCAAATTGCATGTCTGCACACACAAATCTGCTTGCCATAGATCTTGGCTATTCTGTTCGTAATTGTCTAGGGTTAGGCTTTTCGAGTGTTAAGCACAGCTTTCACACCAAACAATCAACTGAGTAAGCTGAAGCTATTATTACACACTTATTATCATCTAATGATCTTCATCAGCATAAAGTCAATGCAAACTTTAATAGCTTGAACTTGAATAGGTATCGATATGAAAGGAATATATACATATAATAAGCGTATATATATAACAAAATATATATACATATATAATTAAATGGTAGAGCATTTCTATCTGACTTTTATTAATTTTTTAAGAGACGGACTCATTGAATATTATAGTATATTTATAATTATTAATATTCATAAAGGTATATATTTAATTATTTGTGTTATATATTTATATTCCTAATTAATATTATTATAAATACATATATTCAACAATTTAATACATTTATAATTATTCGATTTTGCTTATAACTTTCAAAAATTTGTGAAGATATTATCTTTTGCATGCAATCTGAATATATTTGAAATTAATTTGCTTTTATTCTGTAAAAAATTTTTTAAACAAACAAGTGAAAGTGAGAAAATAATAGCAATGTGGATTGACCGACTTTTCAATATTCTAATATTTATTAATAATTAAGCTGTACAAATTAATTCTGTTAAATTTGAGAATTATAATTATACATATGTATATAATACATAAATATATATAAGTAAAACAAATTGGGAAAAAATTATAATTTTTTTATAATTTTGAAATAAATTCGTTATTTTTTTTTTTAATTATATACATATATTTATTTATTATTATAATTTCATTTATTTGTTTTATGTTGTCTTGATTATTATTTTTATTTTATTATTAAAAATAAATAAAAAATTTATAGTAATTTATTTATATATTACAAGTATTTCTTTTTGACATATATTAAATATGGTATATGAATTTATATAAAAAAAAAGAACATTTAAAATATTACAACTATTTTACTTCTGCTAGTCACAAAAAATGTTATTTGCACAGAAATGATCTGATATAGACTTCCAATAAATCAACATGTTACATTTCAACATGCAAAACAAGAAATCAATTAAAACAAAATAAAAACGTAAATATTCCACAAATTGTTTCAAGTCTGAGCTCTTAATATGTAAGAAGTGTAACACATTTGTCCTATGTTCTACGAATTCCAAGGCGACTTCAACGTGAGCGCTGCCAGAGGCATTCAAATATACATTTACACGACTTTGATTCTCTCTTTGTCTTGCTCTCTCCCGCTCCCTCTGTCTCTCTCTCACACACACTCAGTCTCGCCTGTTTACCATATGTAAAACGAATAAACACACAATCGGATCATTGAGCTGAGAAACTTGCTTGCTCTTTGCTTTCCCTCGACGTCTACACCAACACCACTAGCACCACCGCCGCAGCAACCACAACTGAACTGAACTAAACCACCGCACAGTCAGTCTTGTTGCTTCAGCGGGGGTCCTCAGTATTCGGCATAAATAGAAACAGTTCGATGTTCGAATGCGATTCCAGCAATTCCAATGCTTACAGATCAGAGATCACAGCGATCACAGCTGATGCTACATATATACATATAGAACTTTTAACATATTTCTGGCATTCTATTCTTTATCTGAACTTGTCAGTCTGGAAACATGTTTTTGTGTTTTGCTGCCCAATTCATTTATATTCTTTTGATCTTTGATTTGAATTGTGTTTGCTGAACTTACGTAATATCAGCGTGAAACCCGAACAAAAGTTCTCTCTAGATCAACTTCTTCTGGCTGGCTAACGAATGTCATGTATGAGTCATAATAAATTTTGGTTTTAATTTATCTGCTGAAATAAACGACTAAGCACGTTACATTGATTAAATCGACTGCGCAATACTCTCTGTTGCACACGCATATACATATGTATATATATTAGTATGTGTATATATAGAGCAGTATTTCAATTTTGAAATATGGCTCTATTGTTCATATATCTATTATATATTTAGTGCAGCGTCTTTTTTATACTTTTTTTTAGATATTGTGATTATGATATTTCAAAATCTGTATATAGAGAGTACAAATAGATATTGTAGCATATATAGGCCATTGACATTTCTGTAGCTTAGTGAGTTTGCAAAATGCGCTGCTCGCATTCGTCAGGGTCACCAATTGTAAAAACTCTGTTTTAATATTATATTTAAACTGACTGATTGTGAATGCTTGACTAACAAACACCCTGTAAGCACGATATAAAACAAACTCCATTCAGAACAACTCTTTATGTAACTTGGTCATTTATAAAACTAATCTTAGGGATCTATATTGAAATATATTTAGTATTCGAAATAGCTGAAATATACATACATATATAATATAATATTCAAATATGGGATAATATAAGTAATTTTTATGGAATATATTCAGATATCTAGTCTCTATATATAGATCTAATCTCATATATAGAACAAGCAAATAGGCATTTTCCTTAAACAGAAATGCGAATGCCTGCCTAAGAATAGGTATTGCTGCAACAAAAATAAGAGCTTATTAAATAGAGAGTCAAATATTTAAAAAATATAAATTTCCTTAAGTAATAAAAGACTGATCAGTTAATATTAAAATCTTTATTTTGTAGCCTTAGTACTATGCATATTATAATATATATATAATATATAATATATACAGACTTGAGGATAGATGAATCAACACTACAACAAAAACAACAAATACCTTCTCCTTAAGTTATATTCAAAATCTACCCTTTGTTCATCCATTTTATTGTTTATAGGGTATAGAAAATTAATTTTTTTTAACAGCTCGAGTTCATTTGATTAGTGCGTCAGCGATATTCAGTGCAATCCAAGGACAGACGGGCGACGTCTTGAACTGATAGCAGTACAAGAGTCACAAAGGAAGGCAACACATGCGGCACAGAGCCCTTTCACATCGAAACAAAAGGTATGCGCAAGCACCTGCTCAAGCAAATGGAACGCACACACACACAAGACAAAAGCAACAGCAGTAACAGAAGCAGAAATCGAATAGGCGAAACCCAGTGCACAAATAGCTAAACGCTTGGCTAACTCCCGAGCATGCGACGTTCAATTAAATGCTGTTAATCAAATACGAACATCTCGTGTAGTTGGCAAATATTTATTTATTCATTCGTTGATCAATCAATCGGCAAAAAAAAGAAAGAGAGAAAGAGAGAGAGAGGGGGATGGGGAGAGAAGCCCCAAACAAACAATAAATAAGTAAAGGCAGCTGCCACTGCAGCTAATTGTCGAGCTTAATCGATGATCGCAATTAAATCACAAATCCAGCAAAGCCAAACGAAGCGTGAAAACCTCTAATGACCTTTGACATTCCAATTGGATTCGCTACCCAGAAATCAATTGCCGTAAAGGTGCGGTCGGATGCTGTAAGCGATTTGAGTGGATTGTCATTAAGACCTCTTTGGCATTAAGGCCGGTGAAATTTTGTTTGATTTGATATACCCTGTAAACTATTGAGCTGGGTATATCATTAATGTTACTCTGACATCATTTCAGCTAAGATCTTTATAAATTTGCATATCTTGGTACACATAGAATTGGGTTTATCTAAAGAGCTGTTTAATATAATTCTACATACAGTAGAATCCGGTTGCAACAACTCCGCTTATAGAATCCGTATGGCTCTTGCGATGAAAATTGTGGATCCAGACAAACCTATATGAGCAAACTTATACGGTTATAAGTTCTTCGACAATACTTTGAACATCGTTATAAACAGATTCTACTGTATATGTATATTTCATGGAATCTGCATGCCTTGTATTTTAAAGTGGAGTTCCTAATGACTCGTACATTCTCTTTGAGAGCTTATTATATCTAAGAATTTACATACTCCATAACATAACATCTCTCACACCTAAAATTTCTTTACATTTGCATACCCTGTAATACTCCGAAATTACAACAAAGTGTGAGTAGAGTATCTGCAAGTCAGCTTGCAGACAGACGATAGTCTGCTCCTCAAGGGCGTTGACCATAGCCGTTATTTCTTAGCCATAATATTCTTCAGATAGTTAAGAGAACTAAACCCAGGCAGTAGCAGTAGCAGTAGCAAAAAAACAAAACTGATCATAATTGCAATGTCCCAAAAAGTGAAGCTAATAAAGCAAAAATGCTAAAAGAAAGCCAAAGAAAGAGGAGCGCAAAACATGGGCAACATTAGCGCTAAATCGTTTCAACGTCTCACAAACTATAAAAGGTGAAATTATCCGCAATGAAAATGAGCGTAGAGTAAACAAAGAGCCGGACACAGCCGTCAGACATTGATGGGCCTCGCAGTCTGAGGTTGGGTCTGGGTCGGGGTCTGAGCTCTGCTGGCCTCTAGTGCAAAGATTATCGGACTAATGTTCGCTAGAGAAACATGACGAAGTTTGACCCAATTATCAGCGTCACTTTGCAAGAAAATGAATCGAATTGAAACACCTAAAAGCAACAACAACAACAATTTTCAAAGCCGAAAGCTAAAGACAAATGTGGGTCAAATTTTGGGTCGAATCGAAAGCAAATGCCCGAAACAAAAACAAAAACAATTGCTTCTATTTCTTGTTTATATTATCACTTAATTATACAGAGGAAAGCACAGAATAGCACAAAGAACAGTTAAGAGTGGCGGCTGGCAATATAATCATACGCCCACGCCTATAGCCACCACGCCCCCTATACCCGCCCTCAGCCGCACGGTGCATACATAATTCAGGATGACAACGAAAGAGCGGCTGTTTGATATGCATTGCCACGATTGAGCGGCCAACCTGTTGTTGACTACACAGAACAGCATTGATTGAACGATGAAGGGTATGCTTGACTAGGGAATACCCTGTTTAAATGTTGTAGCTGTAGAAATTTAGGGAAGGTAGGTAGGATTTAGTATTAGGTTTATTATTGAGTGAGTTTATAAATAAATCGATATTTATCGATAACTTGTAGATTGGGATGTAGGATAATGTCTATATCTATATCTATATCTATATCTATATCTATATCTACATCTATATCTATATCTATATCTATATCTATATCTATATCTATATCTATATCTATATCTATATCTATATCTATATCTATATCTATATCTATATCTATATCTATATCTATATCTATATCTATATCTATATCTATATCTATATCTATATCTATATCTATATCTATATCTATATCTATATCTATATCTATATCTATATCTATATCTATATCTATATCTATATCTATATCTATATCTATATCTATATCTATATCTATATCTATATCTATATCTATATCTATATCTATATCTATATCTATATCTATATCTATATCTATATCTATATCTATATCTATATCTATATCTATATCTATATTCACTTCTCTATCAATATACCCTCTTCATCTCTGATTCAATGCCTGCTTTACTGGGCATAATGACAGCTTACGTATTAAGCTACATATTGCGAGTGTTCTCGTTATATTTTGTTTTATTATTTAACATGCACAGCACGACCAATTGAAATCCCCCTTAACTACCTATCGCCCTCCTACCGACATCTCACCTGCCCTTAGCTGTTCCACCCGCCCCCTCTGGTCACACCTGTGCAAGTGGTTTTATTGCCATTGTCGTCTCGTCTCGTCTCGTCATCGGCCTCGTCTGACGTTTGTCTTCTGGCTTAGTGTTTGTTTTCTAGCGTGAAGGTCTTTGATATGCTCGTCATCGTCGTGCCCAGCTCTAAAACTTACAATTGGTCTACAAGCATGTTTACACGCACACACACACACTGACACACATACATACACTATGTGTGTCAATGTGGCAATTGATTCGAATTGCGTGTACATGCAACTCCATCAAAAATTGTGAATGGTGTGAATATGAATCAATTTACTATTTACTATCAACTTTACTTTACTCTACTTTACTTTACTTTACTTTAGTTTATGGTGTCATCTACTCTGCTTTTTCAAAGATTTTTCAATGCAACGCAAATATTATTAAGTGATTTGAGCAAAGGTAGCTGGAATAGTAGATTATTTATACATATTTTTTCAATTTTTTTTTTTTTTAACAAAATTGCATACTAATTAATAGGAAACAAAAGCTATAGACTAAATAAATAATAATTCTAGTCGTCCATAAAAATTCAACAGAAATAAATATTATTTTAATGTTAACTTATTTCCAATATATACAAATCCACAAATCCATTTATAATATAATATATGTATATTAGAGCAACGCCTTAAAATCTGAATAATTTCCATGAAATGAAAAGTTCCAGGAAATTAATATAGCAAAACTTTAATAATACAGTAAATTGCTTTTTAGTGACCTTTTCATATTTCCACTTTGAGTCATTCAATTGTTGACTATTACTAAGCGATCAATGAACAAGGTTTCACAAAATGCAAACAAATTATTTGTACAGCTACAGAAAAGTCTCGATTCTGGATCATCAAGAGAATTTCGTAAAGACGAACGACCTCACCCACATCTTGCCCAGCTGTAATTGTTTGAGAGGAATACTTAATAAAAACAAAATATTATATATTTACATATATATACATATATGCAAATTCAATAACTGACAGAGAAAAAGACATCCAATAATCTCTATAAATTTATATAAAATATTATCATAATCAGTAAACTAGAATATTTGAGCATTAAGCTCTTTCTATTCCATACTCTTTCCTAAGAAATTAACTCAACTCTACCCAACTCTTCTTTTACTCTAAATTAATAGATGAGCCTCTAACAAGTATGAAATATGTAGCTACATCGAATATTTTCATTATTTCTCTCTTTTTTAATGTGATTAACGTTAGGCGTTACAATTGGTATTTAGTGCGCGACTGAGTCTGGCCGATGGAGGCTAACACTTGAAGCAGCAGCAGCAGAAATCGCTCCATTACCACCCTGAAGCTGCAGCAGCAGCAACAACAGCAACAACAACAACAGCAACAGCAATAAGAGCTAACAGCAGCAGCAGCAGCTTCAACGAGCATTTAGGCATCTTGAATGCCTTTCCAATTATTTGCAGTGTTTGAATTTTGCGCCAGTTTTTCATGAGAGTCTGATGCATTGCTTGGACTTGGTTGACTTGCTGCCAACGAAGTATTTCGGCAGTAAAAACAACTGGCAGAAAGAAAACTAAAAGCTAAAAAGCTGAAAAGCGGCAAAAACTGAAATTTGTATCAAATTTGAAAACTCACTTCAGCATGGCGAATGCCTCAGTCACGCTAACTGCGGCAACATCAGCCAAAATAAGACTCACAAACGAGCATACCTAGAGAGCGAGAGCGAGAGCGAGAGAGAGAGGGAGAGCGAGAGTGGGAGCGAAAGAGAGAGAGGTGTATATATTTATATACACTTATATGTATTTAGGTTTGTAAGTAATTTGCCAAAGGCAACAGTTGAAGAATTTTTTAAAAATATCTACACCAAACTTGGCATATTCTATGTGAATATGAGTGTGAATGTGAGTGTGAGTGTGTGCAGAAACACTCACAGTTTACACAAGTTTTTATGGTATATATATATACAATTGTGGAATACTTAATAATAACTATTGTTTATCTTACAATTTTGTAAGTGTTTAACATGTGTATGTATGTATATGTATATAGACACACAAAAACCCAGGCGTGTCTGCTGATGATGATGTGGTTCAGGCACAGCCTGGGAAATTTCAATGTAATATCCTGTAATATGAGACATTACGAAGTCATCAAGTGTTTATTCTCTTTTTGTTGGCCCATGCAGGATGTGCAAGCCATTCAGCTGTATCAAAGCAGAGCCGGCCCTAGGCCAGCCATACCTGCACATTCATTATATGTCCGATCAGTGCAAGCTCGCTGGAATGCGGGACATCTGTGTAAACAGAGAACGAGAGAGAGAGAGAGAGAGAGAGAGAGAGAGAGAGAGAGAGAGAGAGAGAGAGAGATGAGGGCTAAAAGTGGAGACTTGAGAACTGAGAGCTGAGGGCTATGATCTGAAGGTTGAGGCTGGAGAGCTTCAAGACTTTCAATAATAATTTCTTTATCTCTTTATATTCATTATTATATTGTACATTATTATATAAAATAAAAGCAAGTTTCGCAAAAGGAATGGAATTTAAAAATTATATGTAATATAATATATAGAAAATAATAACAAATATATACCAATATTATATACCTTCCTATAACTATTTCAGAATAATTCGTAAATGCCAACTGCTGCGTATCATTGTCTATTTTTAAGCATTACACGATCTATATAATCAATTTGGTCTTGCTATTGATAAGTTAATAAATAGAATTTGCGACATATAGTATATATATACATGTCAGATAATATAGAAGAGATATATGAATAGCCACACAAATTGATGAGCTAATACTTATACAATATTCTATTCCATAATATATAAAATAATTACAAACTGTCTCTCTCTTTCTTTCTCACTCACTCATACACATTTTCATGAGCCTCAGAAGAATATATTTTTTTAATAATTCAATTTGAGTGTGCTCATTAGCTGTGATTCCTAGTCTAACATCTGTATACATTGCTGTTTTAGCCTGAAGGCGTTCGGCACTAACAAAAATACTATAATTAAGTAGCTATAGCTAAGTATATACTCTAATTGCATTAGCAATCACAGAGAAAGAAATTTGTATAAAAACAACAATTACTCTTACGGTCGCTGATATTGACTTGGATCTTATAGGGGGAAATGTACTTTAGGAAAAGAACATGGATTGCATGACTAAGAAATACCCTAAAACCAGCAGCTGTTTGAAGTGAATAGTTCTTAGTTCTTCTTGGATACATTTGCAACTCAACTTCGGTTGAATTTATATTTTAGAGTCTAATTGGTATATGCGAAAAGAAAAATTTTAATCTAAATTTATACATGTACATATATAATTATTAAGATCATTCTAATTTATATTAGCAACTTTCAGGCCTAGCTTTAACTAAACTTTGAATAGATCAATTTTATTCCATTTCAAATATTCACGTATTTGTATATATGAAAGGAGCGATAGATAGATGTAAGCTCGATTTTATCAGGTAATCCCAATATTCATTCTTTAGTAAAAGTAAATATAAAATAGTGATAGCATATATTGTATATAACTTCAGATAAGCCTCTAATTGGTAGTAACAAGTACTTTTACTCAACCATTATACCTCTAAAACTCCCATTTCCAATGGTTTCAAAGCAAAAGAGAAAACCAAGACTGATAAAAAAAAAGGTAGAGTATAAGAAAAATAAATAAAAAACGCATATATAATAAATGACAAGAAGAGGCTCGCTGCATTGACCAAGCGAACGAAAGGTACTTAAAAGAAAAACTTCACTCAAACTGTCTGGGGGCTCATTTCCTGTTTCGGTTTCTGTTTCTGTTTCGGTTTCTGGCCGCCACAGTGCAGCGTGGAATTCAGCTATATTTTTATTTCTTCTCGTCGTCGTCGTCGTCGTCGTCATCTTCTTCTTCTTCTGCTTTTGCCATCCCTGTCAATAAGTGGCGGCTAGTTTCTAATTTGCCAAACAACCTTTAATGATCGACTACGAGTGTTGGCAATAATAATATCTGTCTCTCCCCCTCTCTCTCTCCCTCTCGATATGCAAATGAATGAAGTTTCCAACAAAATTAATGTACAGTTAATGTATCGCCGAATTTTGTCGCTGCGGGGCTAAAAAACACAAAATATTGTTGTTGTTTTTTTTGGCTTTGCTTTGTTGATCGTTTCATATCAATCAATTAAGCATATCTCATGATCGACCGTTAGCACTTTCTGATTGCATTTTTATCACTGATGAGCAACAACAAAAAACAGAAACACAAAAAATTGTGCAAAAAAACTACGAAAATTTTGTTACGACAATGTCATTACGAAATAAAGACAGTTACAAACTTATAACATTTAGGTATATGTATATAATATATAGGAAAACACACTCTCTCCAAGCAATTTTCACATTTCACGAAACATTTTTGTTTCAGAGAGTTTTATAATTAATTGCGGTTACAGTGGGCAGCTCTGAATCAATTATATATGTACATATATTATAGACCTTGGCGATGTTGAGTCAAAGATCTGTATCTACATTACAAATACGAATATAACGGCATTTCTTTAATTTGTTAAAGTCTTAAATTTGAAATGAAAAGAAAAGTAGCAGCTATAAATCGCCTAAATGGATGTAAAATTAAATTTACTCATGTAAATTAGTTTTTTTTAATGGTATAGCTGACTTTTATAAACAGACAGAGAGTAATAAGAATTAATAAAAATGAATTAAACTAGCATAACACGAAACTAGATCAGATCCTCAAGATATTGAAGTCTGTATGTTGGGTCCTTTAGCATCCAGTTAAGTTCAAATTTTCTAAATGTTTATCATAAAACTATGTTTATAATAAAGCTTTAAGTCACAAAACTAATTCACATTATAATTTAAAAATAAATTCTATATAATATTTACAATTAAAAATTTATATACCTTTAATTGCATTTCGCTTACCTCAAATATAATTATTATTCCAGCTTAAATGGTTTCAATTAGCAAATTGTTCCAATTGGAATCTAAGTAATGAGAGCTTGTTTTCCTGCTGTGGTTGTCGCTGTAGTTGTAGTGGGATCTGGTTGGAAACTGAACTTGTTATTGTATTGCCTTAATCTGGCGTATCGCGTAGGAGGCAGGAGACAAAGCTGCCAAGACGTGCCGTACTTGTTGCAGGTATACATTGAATTACAACAGCAACAACGAGAACAGCAGCAACAACAACAATAGCAAAAGCAATAACAACAACAAAATCATCACGCGATTAGTTTAAGCCGAGGTAAAGCGAAACAGCCAAAGGGTATCCGACTTATGCTTGCACATACACATACATACAGGCATAGCTTTGAGCGAGAGAGCACACACACACACACATTCATATTTCAACTTGCAGAGGCAGCAAAAACTTCAAACACAAAACGAAAAGAAGAAAGAACGGTTTATTTGAACGTATCGAAGCCTAAATACCCTCGCAGGCAAACATGCATATGTGTATGCATCTTTGTCTGTGTGTGTATGCTAAAGTTATATAATATGTATATAAACTGGCGAGGCGAGCTTTATGCTAAGCTTTTAATAATACTTCTAATGACTCCTTCCATGACGCATTTAACACTAAAACTAAATTGACCTCCGCAAGGGTATGTACAATGCGAAATAGGAAAAGAAAAATAAAACATAATAAAAACAACAACATGCACACGCAGACAAACAACAAGAATATGTATCTTAAAACTGGTTTAAGATTTGTTGGGATTGAAGTTGGTTACTTCGATGCTTCTGCTCAGGTTCAGTTCAGGCTTCAGTTTGTGTACCACATGTATATGTATGCGTATATGTGTGTACAAACATACACACACATATGTATACTATGCATGCATGTGTATATACAAACAATCGAGTTTTGTACTTTCGAATAGTCAAAGATCGAATTCTATTCTCTGTTACTATTTTCTTCAAAGTGCGAATATCATTTGCATTAGCATTTGCTTATTAGAACTTTGCTGTTGCTGTTGTTGTTGTTCTTGATTTTCACACTATATTAAGAAGAACAACTGTTGCTTCTGCGTTGCACTATGAACGTGGGCAAATCGAATCACAACATAGACAATTGACGTTGACCGGTTGACGTTTCGTTTTGGTAGCCAATTATTTTCGTGTACTATTATTTAATATACTATGCATATATTTCACGATTATATATATTTATATTTTTTTTACCGGTAAAATGACGGCAGCCGCTAAGAATTTTCACAACGATTTATTGCAATATATTATATTTTACATTGACAGACATGTATATGCTTTATTGCTGCAATTCAATTTACAAAGAAAAGCTTCAACTTCGGCCTTGTTGATACTTGGATATCTATAACTTCTTGCAAAGTCGCGATACGCTTACGCTCCGACGCAACACAGCCGACCCGACCGCTTCGAAAACAATTTTTACAATAACAAAATCAAACTGTTAGCGCTGCAGCAGCAGCAGTTCGTAATTGGACAGAGCAGTGCGCTGTTATTTTTCTCTGAAATCATAATGCTATCGATATACGATAATTTGTTTGTTACAATCGGCTGTTAGTTAACATGTTTCTGCTTGTTTTTATCCGTTGATGCTAGAAACAGGTAGTTTTAATAGGTTAATTTAATGATGTTTTTAATGGAATTATTAACATGAAATATAACTTGTGATATAATTGAAGCAAACATGTATGGAATCTTTAAATTTAAATATAAAAGTCAAGATCAGCAACCATTTAATCCTACTACTTCTACCTTATCTATTTGTTTATCAGCAATATATCATCTAAAATGACTACATTTGTATTTCATGCGAACCCTTTTAAAGATTAGCTACATTTTTCTCAGTTATCTTTGGACATTTGCAATGAACGCACGTAAGCTATCAACGCATGTGCTAAACACATCAACTGGAAAGGCAGCTTCCAACGTCAAAGTAACCGTTTATCGCCTAAACGAATTTCAGGAATGGATTGCAATTAAACCGGCACAAACGAATGCAGATGGACGCTGTCAGTTGTTGGCAGAAACTGATTTTATCAATGGCATCTATAAGTTAACATTTCAAGTGGGCTCATATTTTGCTCAGCAAAATATAAAAACCTTTTATCCAGCAATAGATGTTATTGTGGATTGTTGTGAAGCTCAAAGTTATCATATTCCGCTCCTAATTAGTCCATTTGGCTACAGTACTTATCGTGGCACATAGATATGACTTCTAAATAAATAAATGTGAATTTTGATTACACCAATGAATTTTAGTTTTCATTTTAGTAAATAAATGTATATTTGATATGCTAATAGCAATTTTTAAAAATGTTGCGCCTTGAAAAATAATCGATTATTAACGATTAATTGGTTAGCATAAAAGGCAATTTGGCCACTCTATTTTTTCTTGCAGCGTGACCAGCTTTGCGAAGCTGTGGCATAATTTAATGTAATATTTGTACTTGACTCGTGCACGTGTTAACACTTTTAATTTCGTTGTTTATAATAATATAACAATGACGGAGCCCGGCGATGGTCCAACGGAGCCAAGCATAGACTTTGTGCCTGCTCTGTGTTTTGTGCCACGCGGCGTCACCAAAGAGAGGCCCGAAAAAATTGTCTTAACACAATCGGAGCTAGCGCGCATTATTGGCGAAACGCGAGATCAGCTGCATGAAGGCGATGATGACAATGACGACGATGATGATGATGAGGATGAGGAGAATATGGATGTAGATCGTGAAGATGTCGCTGCCAACAATGGCCATTCCCAGGATGACGAGTTCGATTTCGATAATTATGAAAATGAAGAAAATTCAACTGTAACAAATATTGCGAACGTTGCCGATGAACAGGTGCCGGATGAGGACGAGGATTCAGAGGCTGAGGATGAGGTGATTAAGCCAACAGATAATTTGGTGCTTGTCGGCCATGTGCAGGACGACGCCGCCAGCATGGAAGTCTGGGTGTTTAACCAGGAGGAGCAGGCGCTCTACACACATCACGACTTCCTGCTGCCCAGTTTTCCTCTTTGCATCGAGTGGATGAATCACGATGCGGGCAGCGACAAGCCGGGCAATATGTGCGCCATTGGTTGCATGGATCCGGTTATCACGATCTGGGATCTGGATATACAGGATTCCATAGAGCCAACATTTAAGCTTGGCTCCAAGGGCAACCGCAAAAAACAGAAGGAACAGTACGGTCATACAGATGCTGTCCTCGACCTATCGTGGAATCCCCAGTTCGAGCACATTCTAGCGAGTGGTTCAGTGGATCGAACCCTCATTCTGTGGGACATGGACGAGGGGCAGCCACATACGACAATTACCGCCTTCGAGGAAAAGGTACAGAGCATAGAATTCCATCCGGAGGAGGCGCAGAGCATACTCACCGGCTGCTCCGATGGCTTGGTGCGTCTCTTCGACTGTCGCGATGCAGACAATGTGGACTCGGCATTTGTCAAGTGGCAGATCAGCGGCGAGGTGGAGAAAGTCCTTTGGCATCCAACGGAGACAAACTACTTCATCATTGGCACCAATGACGGCAGCTTACACTACGCCGACAAGCGTCAGCCCAAGAAGCTGCTGTGGTCCGTGAAGGCGCACAACGAAGAAATCTCTGGTGTCTGCTTCAACAAGGAAATGCCTAATCTGTTGACCTCCACCTCGACCGAAGGCACGCTGAAAATATGGAATTTTAACAGCACCGAACCAAAACATGTCTACGAGCACGACTTCAACATGGGCCGCCTGCAGTGCATGCGACAGTGTCCAGAGGATCCCTACACGCTCGCCTTTGGCGGCGAGAAGCCACCACGTTGTGCCGTATTCAATATCAAGAACTTCGAGGCAGTGCGTCGCACCTTTGGCATTCCCGATGCTGAATAAAATCCCATTAAATTCTGTATGACAAGTCGAACGATAATAAATTTGTATGTTAATAAAACATATTCATTTAAAATAAAATGTATATATTTGTAAACTTATTACAGGTTACAAATTAACTATATAAATTAAAACGAACACATACATAGAAAGATAGCACCTCTAAAGCAGCTCTCACTCATTTCGTGCTAAGCCTGTAATTTTTACTCTCTCGCTCTGGTTCTCTCAGAGAAGCTATGCAAGTTGACCAATCCCAAGGCGCAGTGTGAGTGTGAGCATGATCACAATTTCTCACTATTCATCACTTCCTAATGCTTACAATTAAAGCTCTCTCCTACGCATGCATGCAAGTATGTGTGCTGCTAAGGTATGCAAAAGCTTTGCTTTTCGTTATCTGTCGATTGAAGTATGTATGTATGTGTATGTGTTCTTGCTCTGCATAATTGTCTTCCGCATACTTTCCTTACTCTCTCTTATGCACGCATGTATGCGTGTTGCTAAAGTCCTTGTACATGTATGCGTAAATGTCACTGCTCGTTGCCTACCGACTGTGTGTGTAAGTGTTGCTTCTCCCTGCATGCCGATCGTTCCACAGCTTCGTAGAGAACGCTCTCCGCTTAAAAATGTACTTATGTTAATAAACATTATTATTCATATTATTATAAGCAATTTCTTAAAATATTAAACAATTTAACTTAATATAACTATTAATATTATTAACTATAATTTAATCTAAATAAACACTTACCACACACACACACACACACACGCCTGCCAGAGAAGGAGTCGAGGAGAGCCACTGCGCTGCACTGGACCACCGACCCAAAGGTCAGCCAAACGACTGAAGAAGGCCCGCTCAGACTTCCCTTTATATGGGGGGCTCGCACTCAACCCGAGCTCAGTTCTCGAGCATTCGTCTGAGTGGGCATCACTCGATCGTGGAGTGACCAATAGGAGGGCTCGCTGCTGCTGACCTACTCAACTTTTCTTTCTATATCAGAGGAGTACACACATAATGTACGTATGATAGATCGACAGTCGTATAGACTGTGAGATCTAGATTAACTCATCTCCTCAATCAAGGCTATATATATAAATATAAGATCTGCTACGACTAAAACATTCCCTAAAGCATATAAAGAGCGCATCCCATAAGACTCCACATCAAATAACAATCGAGATTTAGAAAAAAGAAGGAGCATGATATATTTATAAAGTAGTCACACATTTAGACTTAATTACAAGGTTACGAATCAACTATTTTAAATCCTAAATTTAGCTTAAAAACAAATCGAATCAATTACGAATTTCCAATTGTGCAGCAATAAATTGTGACTGCCTGGCTTAAAAGTGGAAGTAAAAATGTATATCTACTGGGGAAACTAACTCTTGAAGAGACCAACGCACATCAGAAGATTGCGACGCGTAAAGTGCAGCGTCAGGAACGGCGAATTCTTGCTGGGAAACGTGCGCAACAGATAGACATCCTCATCGTTCTCGTCCTGGTGGTGTGACACGGTTATCTGATTGCTCAGGTAATCATCGGTCAGCTTGTGGAAGTCCCACAGCGTCAGGTTGTTATCCAGTCCGCCGGCAGCCAACAAGGTGCCGTCCCGGCTGAAGGTAATCGTGGTCACGGTGCTCGTGTGCCTCAGCAGCGTTGTGACCAGCGACCCATTCGACAGATCCCAGATGATGATGTTGTGATCGACCGAGCCGGAGGCCAGGTAACGGCCGCAAATGGAGAAGGCGAGGGAGCTAACGGTGCCCTTGTGTCCAGTCATCAGGCGCACGGATTGGCCAGTGAGCACATCCCATAGACGCACCGTACGATCGCTGGAGCCGGTGGCCACATAATTGGAATTGGGATGAAATTGCACGCAGTCCACGTCGGACAAATGTCCGACAAATACGCGCAGCGCCTGATTCGAGTCTGTGGCCCAGAGCCGAGCGGTCTTGTCATAGGAGCACGATACAAAATAATAGCCATGCGGCGCAAAGCGCACATCCCACACCGGATAGACATGGCCGCGATAGGTGACCACACAGGACCAGGTTAGCAGTGACCACAGCCGAATGGTGCTGTCCTCCGAACAGGAGAGCAACAGATTCATCTCGGGCGCAAATGCGCAACGATAGACGGGACCCGTGTGGCCAAGGAAAGAGCGCGTCATCTCCCCGCTGCGCTCGTCCAGCATGCGGGCGTTGATATCGGACGATTCCTTGTCCAGTTCTCGAAGCGCCTCGGCGTCTTTTAAAGCACGCAGCTTGGCTGGCGTCAATGACCAAATGCGCACCATGGAATCCGCAAAGCCACAGGCGAGCATTGTGGAATCATCGGAAATCTCGGCACAGGTGACGCCCTGCATGGAATTAAGTATTGTATAGAATACGGCAGAGGGCAGCTGTTCCTTGTTAAGCGGCAGACGTTTGCTGGCCTCGCGCAGCGCCTTGAGCTTAAGTAATTTGTCCGCATCCTTTAGCTCCGGCAGAGGGATGCGATCTATGGCCGGGGCATTGGGATCGGATTTCGATTTCTTCGACAGCAGCGGATCTTTTTTGGGCTTCTTCTTTTTGGGTCGATCTGGTGCATCTGGATCGTCGTCTTCTTCTTCAGGCGCTGGTGCGGGCGTTGTCAGCGTCTGAAAGTCCACCTCCTTGAGCAGGCCGTAGTAGACGCGGATTTTGTTGTCCTGGCGCTTCGCATCGCCAGTGTGGGAGCCCGCCGTTGCCACGCATTGCAGCTTGTTCCGAGCCATGCCCTCGTAGGTGTCAAAGTGCAGATACTTGGATACAATATCGGCGACCACCTCTTGCCTCCGATCCTGAATGTGGCGCTTAAACAGGGAATGGGCATCTCGGGACATGCGTATCACGAACTTGTCGGTCTCCATGGCATTCACTAGATCGTTGTCCAGCAGCTCCTCGGGCTTCGATATCAGCAACAAGTTGAATAGACCTTCTATATAATACCCATCGAGATCAGATTTATATTTCTCAATAAATCCGCGCGCTTTTTCCACCTGACCACTGGCTAGAATCTTAAAGTAGATCTGCACCAGTATTGGGTAAAGCACCATGGACAATTCGTGCTTATAGATGTCCAAAGATTCCTCCACAAATGTTCGCAGTTCCTCGTACGCCTGCTCATACTGTTGGGCATCGAACGCATCGTCGCCAATGAATTTTGCCAGCGCCTCGGCGGCGTTGGTTTCGGTTGCCGCCTTCGATTCGTTGGATAGTGCTGCTGCCGCCGACGCTGCCTGACGATTGAGTTTATCCTCCGTCAAAGACAGCGCGGCGTTAAGCACCGTCTTAACATCGTCATCGTCAATATTTGACAAATCTGCGCTGTTGACATTTGCCTCCTGGCAGAGCAGCTCCTCTGTTCCTTTCAATTGGTATTTTTTCAGTAGTTTAAGCAAACAGAGTAGTTCGCGCTTGTCCTGTGAATGTGTTGGATTCTCATTGCCATTGCCGCCATTTACGTTTGCTACGTCTAAACTCATTATTAAACGAAATATAAACTATATTTTACTGCTTGTGTTTGTTTTGGTAATAACGATAGCGATTTTTCGGTAGTTGTGTATTTAATGCAGGCAGGGGTACTTTTGAGATTATCGATAAATAATAATAAAGGTATTTTTATCTGTGCGTTTTAGTATTTTTATAAATTGTGCAACACTAACAGTTCAACCATGCCTTGAACGAGAAATATTTATAGCTAATAAATATAAATATACATATTTCTAATAAAAAAGGCTTAAAGGCTTTAATTAATTCTGAATATATTTTTAAAGCTTGTAAAGATAAAAGGTATTTTTACAGAAACTAGAAGAAGACATGAAGAAAAGAGTAATTGTAAAGAAGGTACGTAATCAGAATGTAATTTCTATTAATAATATTTGTATATGTTGCGGCACTATTAACTTCATTTAGAATTGTTAACAGCTATTTGCAGAATAACTTTGTGCGTGTATATATTGTTGTACCTGTGATACCAATCCCAAGCATTTAGACTTTGCCTGCCCCAAAAGTAACCTTTGTCTTTTATGTCTTCGCACAATGAGCGATGTTGATTTTGTTGCGGTAGGTTAACATGTTTATCTCTCTGATTATATTTAAGTTAATATACTTGACCTTCACAGAAAAAAGTTGGCCTTAAGTCAGCCAAATCCATTGACAATGATGCCGCCACGACACCGGAAACACGTTACAGTTTCACAGGACGCATGCAGGAGCTGGTCGAGGCATACAATGCGACGGTGCAATTGCTGGTGCCGAGGTGGCCCTGGTTCTTCTTCCCTGGCTATTTGATATATGCTGTATACTGGCGCTATGCCAAATACTACAGGGGCAAGTTTCTGCTCACTCCCGTGCCCAATCAGCTCTACGAGCTGCTAATTAAGAACGAGCTGATCAAATCGGAGCACATCATCTTTGCCAGCAAGGAAGTTTACGATGCTTACGCCGAGTCGGCTGATGTGAATTTTGTTAATTTGATTGTGCGCGGAGCGTGGAGCAGCAAGGCGAATCCGAAAAGTGGCTCCGTTCACAGTTGGGATAGCTCCGAAGTGGTCAAACAAATCCTACAGGAGACGCCATATACCATCGTGGCACAAATATTGCCGATAGAAAATGCACAATGCCAGAGCAATTGTCTGTATGTAAAGGTAAGAATTAGATAGACTATACATATATAGAAATTTATGTATATTATTTCTAGGAAAACTTTTATGGCAACCTAATGGAGCGCTGCGGCAACAATAAGAAGCGCAACAACTGCTGGGTGCAGCTGGACACCTTCAATGATGAACAGACAATACCCACGATTGCCACGAAAGCTCAGGTGTATCTGCTCAACAATCCACATGAACTGCCCGCTGAGGTGTCAGAGCTGATCTTGTCCAACTACTTCAATACGCCGCGCATGCTCCATCGCGGTCACATCTATCGCATCGAGGTGAATGCCCAGCTGGTGGGCACAGCTGCCTTTGCCCATTACTATCTGATATTCGCCTATTTGCGTGAGGTTTACTTCCGCTGCATCCACCTGGAGGCGAAGGGCAGCGAATTTGAGGTGCAGGCAGTTGTGGCCAAGAACTTCAGCAATTTGGTGCAGGTGCCGCATGTGCACAGCTTTTTGCCACGCCAGGCTCTCGACAGCTGTGCCATAGCCAACAATTATCCCAGTGGCTTGCGCAGGCCATACCAGATGCTGCGCTCCTCGGTGGACGCATTTTTACCCAAACGCTCTGCTTGTTTGTCTTCCAAGCACATCTTTCCGGTCTTCTTGCTGCAGGGCGATCGCGGCTCTGGCAAGACGAAGCTCATCACTGCCGTTGCCCAGGAGCTGGGCATGCATCTATATGGAGCCGATTGTGCTGAGATTGTGTCACAAGTTCCATCGCACACCGAGATGAAGCTGAAGGCGGTGTTTGCCAAGAGTCAGGTCAGCGAGCCACTAATCATTTGCTTCCATAACTTTGAGGTAAAGTCGAATCAGTTTTTGATATAACTCAGAAATTTATAATCTCTATATTCAATTCTTAGATCTTTGGCATTGACAACGAAGGCAATGAGGATCTTCGGCTGCTCTCCGCCTTTCATGTACAGATCCAGGAGCTATTTTCACGCGATCGCAAATATCCCGTCGTTGTTGTCGCCTTGACCAGTGACCGTCATCTAAAGCCCATGATCCAGAGCCTTTTCCTGGAGATAATCAACATTGAAGCACCCAACCAATCGGAGCGCTTCGAGCTGTTGAAATGGATGCACGTGCGCGAGTCCTTCAATGATGCAATTTACAATCAGAAGGCATTGGCCAAGCTGCCGCTCTTCCCACTCAGCATGCAATCCCAATACATGAGCAAGCTCTGTCCCCAGTGGGGAATTGTAAAGGATGTATTGGAAGAGGTGGCGACCAAGTCGCAGGGATTTATGCTAGGTGATCTGCAGCTGCTCTATGATAATGCGGTGCGACTTAAGCGACGCCAATCAACAGACGGACAAACGCATCTGACCTTAGATCACTTCTCTAAAAATCTGAATGATATGCAGAGTTCCTTTGCCGACAGCTTGGGTGCGCCCAAGGTGCCCAAGGTATACTGGTCCGATATCGGAGGTCTCTCTAAGCTGAAGGATGAGATCCAAAGCAGCATTGGACTGCCGCTGAAGCACGTTCATTTGATGGGCAAGAACCTACGACGTTCTGGCATCTTGCTCTACGGACCACCGGGCACGGGCAAAACTTTGGTCGCCAAGGCGGTGGCCACCGAATGTAATCTGAGTTTCCTCTCGGTTCAAGGTCCCGAGCTGCTCAACATGTACGTGGGCCAGAGCGAGCAGAATGTGCGGGAGGTCTTTACCCGTGCCCGGTCCGCTGCCCCATGTGTCCTGTTCTTGGATGAACTGGATTCGCTGGCGCCCAATCGTGGCGTTGCTGGCGACTCGGGCGGTGTCATGGATCGCGTCGTATCTCAGCTACTGGCCGAGATGGACGGCATGTCCAGTGGCGATGCGACAAAGCCCATTTTTATACTCGCTGCCACAAATCGTCCGGATCTAATCGATCCGGCGCTGTTGCGACCCGGACGCTTTGATAAACTCTTTTACGTCGGACCGTGCTCGACGCCCGATGACAAGGCCGCTGTGCTGCGTGCGCAAACCCAACGCTTTAATCTGGCGGACGACGTTGACTTGGCCCAGATCGCAGAGAATCTGAAGACCGAAATGAGCGGCGCTGATCTCTACTCCATTTGCTCCAATGCCTGGCTATCGGCAGTCAGACGCATCATTGGCAATCATGAGAGCTGCGGCCGAGAGGCCAAGGAGTTGAGTGCTGAGCACATTATCGTCGAGTCGGAGGACTTTACGACGTCCTTCAGGAAATTTGTGCCTTCAATTAGCCAAAGTGATTTAGAATATTTCAGGAACCTAAAGGAAACATATAGTGTTTAATTGTTAAACTATTTTTTGTATATTTATTGAGTTTTTTTGTTGAAATTTGTTTGTATATAACTTTTAATACAATTCAAGTTTGTTGAAAAAAAAAAAAAAAACTGCCCTATGATATAATACGTTTCGTCAAATTATCTCTGCACAAATTACGACCAAAAAGTCAATAAATTTGAATACGTGTGAACCGCAAGCGTTATCAGCGAACTTTAGTCTCTCAGAACAGTCCTAACATTTGCCCTTTCATTTAGGGTATATACCCAATAGGGTATATTACTTTAAGGCTACAGACATACATGCATATATATAACAGTAAGCTGGAATGCTAAAGCGGAGCAGCAAGCGTTCCTATTGGTCACTCGATCGATCGAGTGGTACTCACACGAAGTGAGCTCGGGTTGAGTGGGAGCGCCCCATATAAAGGGAAGTCTGAGCAGGCCTTCTTCAGTCGTTTGGCTGACCTTTGGGTCGGTGGTCCAGTGCAGCGCAGTGGCTCTCCTCTTCTCCTTCTCCCGCTGGCGTGGTAAGTGTTTATTTAAATTAAATTATAGTTAATAATATTAAGTGTTTTATTAAGTTAAATTATAGTAGTTATACGTTAATAATTTTAAGCAATTGTTTATAATAATTATTGTAATAATGATCATTAAGATAACTTGAATTGTTATACATTGCAGTTAAAAGTTTGAATAAATAAATAAATAAATAAATTCTTTGTAATAATTTTAGTATTAGTAATTATTAGCATAATTATAATTATATTATTTAAAAAAAATTATTCATAGAAGTAAGCTACAGCCAGAGTTTTGGGAGAGCGCTCTCATCTAAGCTATGGAACTTTGGAACTTTGGAATCGAAACGTGGAGAACACAGTGTGCAGCGAGCAGAAACATGCATGCATACAGTCAAATAAACGCTAATACATTTACAAGGACATTAGCAGCACATCTACATGTACACAAGCATACATACGACAGCGCAGTGAGCGCAAGCAGAGGGAGATCAAGCATAGCGAAAACTACCTAGAGCTTGGAGTAAGGAACGGTAATATTAACACATATGAGGACATGAGCGCTGCCTTAGTAGCATACACACACACACACACACACATGCGAGCATATAAGAGAGCAGTAAAAGCGAGTGCAAGGATAGCTGCTTGATAGGTAGGGTATATTTTAGTCGGGCAAGGTGAACCGTACTGTTTCATCTCTGTGCATCTGAATGATCCGTGCGCGACGTAAATTGAGTGTTTACTTTAAGTTTCAGTTATCAGCGGCTGCTGTTGGTCGTCTATCACGACGTCATAAACGCTGTTGATACCACCAGCGAACCTGTTATGGAACTCAGATTCAGTCTAGCGCGAGCTGCTGTACGGAGATCATCATTGCTGAAATTCTTCTTGGAAGTTAGATTCAGTTGAAGAGTAATCTTATCGGAAGTTATATCTACTCTCTACTGATTGAATTTTCCGTTAAGTACATAACGGAACGAACATTAGTCGAGCAACAGCTATATTATTCCGTTTTGGGATTTAATTGTTTTAAGATTGAAAATCTGATTTGATTATTCGTTTGTTGCATAACTTTAATCTGAAACATGGAGCTAGTTTGTGTGGAAGATTTTGAGAAGAAGGCTTTCACTAAGCTGGAGAAAAATGCCTTGGACTACTATCGAAGTGGAGCCGGAGAGCAGTTTACGCTTGGACTAAATCGCGAGGCATTCAAAAGGTTTTTAAGTCTTTATCAATTTATGGTTTAATTTCCAACGTCATTTTTAATGATAGATTGCGCTTACGCCCACGGTTTCTACGAGATGTCTCTCACGTCGATATCAGTTGCAAGATTCTGGGGCAGCAGCTTAAGTGGCCAGTGGGTATCGCTCCAACAGCTATGCAGAAGATGGCGCATCCCGATGGTGAAACTGGCAACGCACGCGCCGCGGGCAAAGCTGGTTCTATATTCATCCTGAGCACACTTTCCACTACATCGCTGGAGGATTTGTCAGCTGGAGCGCCTGATACTTGCAAATGGTTCCAGCTCTATATCTACAAAGATCGGTAGGTCGTTCAAAAATTCAAATAACTGAACTTTGGCATCGATGCTAATCGATAGCAGAGGGCAATGACAAAGATTATCGATGACTTGCGTCATTTAAAATTTACAAAATAATTTTCTTTGCAGATCCCTAACCGAGAAATTGGTGCGCCGCGCTGAAAAGGCAAATTTCAAGGCACTTGTCCTAACCGTTGATGCGCCAATTTTTGGCCACCGGCGCTGCGATGTGCGCAACAAATTCAGTTTGCCGTCGCACTTAAAATTGGCGAACTTCCAAGGGGATTTGGCGAATGGCGTAATAACTATGGGTGGATCTGGCATAAACGAATATGTGGCTAGCCAATTCGATGCCAGCATCACCTGGAAGGACATTGCTTGGCTTAAGCAGCTAACAAGCCTGCCCATCATTGCGAAGGGCATATTGACCGCAGAGGATGCTGTCTTAGCCCGGGAATTCGGATGTGCCGGTGTGATTGTCTCCAATCATGGCGCCAGGCAAATTGACACCGTGCCAGCTTCCATAGAAGCATTGCCCGAGGTGGCAAAAGCTGTGGGCAACGATCTGGTTGTAATGTTAGATGGCGGCATTATGCAGGGAAACGATATCTTCAAGGCATTGGCATTGGGCGCCAAGACCGTCTTCATAGGACGTCCGGCTGTCTATGGCCTGGCCTATAATGGACAAAGCGGCGTCGAGCAGTTGCTGAGTGTGTTGCGAAAAGATTTTGAAATCACTATGTCGCTGACCGGTTGCCAAACTTTGAGTGACATTCAGCCGGGAATGGTGGTGCACGAGTCCTTCTATTCAAAATTGTAATATCAATACAAACTGAACACATTGCCAAAGATTAGAGATATCTCCACAAATCTTAAACAAATAAACAATGATACATATATACAAAATATAAGTTTGGCTGAAAAATATTTCATTTTCAACTTACCGGCAAAATAATCGCCTTAGCTAATCGGTTCACGACTATCGTTATAAATATAATTCCATAATCGTACATGCAGTATTTAAATACCAACTTATCGATATACAATCTAAAACAGCTGTCAGACGCTTCGTAGTTGCTAATTTGAGCAGCAATAAAATTGTTGCCTAAAATATATACATAAGAAAATTAAAACAAAATGCAGCGCGAAGAGAAGCACTTTGAAATGACGTTGGACGCAATATTGCAGCGTCTCAACGACTTAAAGTTAGCAGTGCTATCCATGATACAAAAACTGGAAATGGAGTACATGGATATCAATTGGCCAACATTTCTGGATAACTTTGCCATCATATCAAGTCATCTGACTGGTTTGACTAAGATTCTGGCCAAGGAGCAGTGTCCACCGCTTCGCAATCGAACAGTGCTGCCGCTGCTCGTCTCAATGGATCGCGACGAAACGCTGGTTAACATCACCGAAGGCCGTGTGCCTGTCTTTTCGCACGATATTGTGCCGGACTATCTGCGCACACGGCCCGATCCCATTACGGAGCAGAAGATGCAGCAGAATGAGCAGAAGGCAGCCAATCTAACCAACGATGCAGCTATGAAACAAGTAACGCAGTACAATAAGGTGGTATCCCACGTCCTGGATATGGTGAGCAAAGCGCGCGAGGAATGGGAAATTGAGTCCAGTTCACGCACGGGTATCCAGCAGACAAGCAGCATGACAGACACTCAGCTGCTCGTGGCAACCGTCGGCATGGGCAAGGGACTGCAGTACAAGGCCAACTATGGACCAGGACCTGGTCCCGGCATGATGGTGCCACCGTCCATACGCGGACCCACTCCGCCCATGGGCGGCCCATCCATGAGTCCGGGCAATGTACAACAGCAGCTGGGCAAGGCGCCCTCGGCCGTCAAGACGAACATCAAATCAGCCAATCAAGTGCATCCATTCTCTCGGTAGCAAAATATCATAATTTATTGTTGCGCTTTGCGTTTGAATACAACTCAGTAACATAATAATAATAATAATAATAATAGATATACATATGCTTAGGTACTATAGAATTTCGGAATGTTGGCTCTCATAGTTATATATATGTATGTATGTGTTTATATGCATCTGTGGGCCACACATCAGTTAAACAAATAAACGTAAACAAAACAAATGAGTCGTTAATTGAGGAAGATCGTTATAGTATGGTATCATGGTGCAGGCAGCGCATGTTTCTCGCTTATCAGTGTTTCGTGCACTTTAATGTCCTGCGGCGTTGAGGTATCAATCAGCTCCAAGCTGAGCGCACGCCGCCCATCCTTCAGCTTATCCACGCGTCTCACAATGCCAATAAATTTCTGGCCCAACGTCAGCTTACGAAACCGCAAACAGTTCTCCTGCGTCCAGTCGATGCCAGCCAGTTGAATGCCTAAAAAGCAAAATGGGAGTTAAGTGAAAAGTTGACAACGGTTTGGATTGTTGTTTTCACTCACCATGAAGCTGTGCCGGCAGCGCCATCATGGGCAGCTCCCTGAACTCCGGTGTTAGCTGCAACAGCTGATTGCAGCGCACGACTCCATCGTCGCCTGCGTCCACATAGCGCACGTGTATCATTTCATCGTAAATCTTTCGTATATTTACGCTGCAGGTAAACAGAATTGGGAATTACATATTTAACCTTGGCTAAGCAAATTTTTGAGCAGCTCACCGATGATAGACGCCATCGGCATCTGCCGCCGCATAGGGCTGACCAATGCTCAGCTGTGCCGGCAGCACGGTCTGCGCTGCTGGACTCTTGCAATGCGCCTGCAGATCCTTCATCATGCGCTGCAGCTGATTATACCACTTGTATGGCTGCACCTGTGAGAGGGAGAAGAACAGAAACGAGATTAGCTGGATTGCTGATGATGATATGATGTTAAGTACTTACTGCAAAGTGACCTGGATTCACAGAGAGCGCTACGCGCACCTCGAAGTAGGCGCCGACAGCGGGTATGGCCTCATACTCCTTCAGTACGGGAAGCAGGGGGCTGCTCTTCGCCTTGCTGGGCGTGGTGGGCGGCGAGGCAAGCCCAACGGCTGCTGCTGCTGCTGCTGCTACTGTCGGCTGATCGCTGCAGCTGCTCTGGCTGGACACCGTGGAGCTGAAGCTACTGCGACGAATCAGCTGACCGCTGGGACTGAAGTGCAGGCCGCCGTCATCGAACGGCTCCAGTCGAGTCGTGCTATGAAACATGGGGCAAAGTTGGATAGGAGGACAAGTGGGGAATAGGCAGCAAGGAATCGAAATGGATGGTGGATGGGTAAAAGTGCAATTGGAAGAGGCAAGGCAAGGAGGTATTATATGAAAACTCTATTTTGGCTTTTTGGCAGTACAGCTGTTATTATTACTTTAACCCTTTTATCTTTTTTTTTTTTTTTTTTTGTTGCAATTTATATACATTGATGAATATTAGATGAGTTCTTAAAGCTAAGCACTTGGTGAACGAACGAACGAAGGTTAGCTTACGGGATGCTGTGAGTTGGTTGAAGGAGTCGTTAATGTTGAGATAATTTTGTAGCGATAGAGTTTCATGTCAGTTCCAGTTTATTGAAAGCACTAATTAGAGACTATCATTAAACCACAGAAGAGCAAAACAAGTTTGTGCGTGTGCGTGTGTGTGTGTGTGAGAGTGTATGTGTGTGCAGATGTAAGAATGATTTGTATGAGTACAGGTAATGAATCGTCTCAACTTACCTCTGCACTTCGTACTCCACACGAATTGCACTGTTCAGGCAGAGATAGAGACTATCCTGACCGCGAGCATGAATCGTTACCATCGGCAGCTTATCGTTGGCGCCCTCCATGACCTTGAGCTGTCGATGAAGCAGAAGAGTTTTATATTAACGATATTGTTTTCATATTAATTACTCGACTTTCCAGCTTACCAGCACTGGCGTCTGCGGCGACAGCAGGCCACGTAGTCGAACCACCATTTGGTTATCTATCGGCGGCACATCGTGCAGACGCACGCGCAATGCCTGAGCCGGATAGGAGGCAAGGGCCAGATTGTTCGCTTCCAGGCGATAAATGTTGGAGATGTGCGTTTTACGCAATCGTCCATCGTCCACGTAATACACATCGAACACCTCCTCCTCGGGACTCTTCGGTTTGGCGGTGAGCATGCCACGATACCACTGCTTCAGCCCATCGCCAGCCTCGTCGCACACGCACACCAATTGATCGTGCAGCAGATCGGAGTAGCGCACGCGATGCTGTTCGCTGCTGTCGCTCATGATCCGGGCAATGCTGCGCTGCACAAACTTGAGATCTTCGTTGGGCAGCTGCACCATCAGGTCGCCCACGTCGTTCACGTGCGAGACGAGCACATGATTCGGCTTCTGTTCCAGCTTCAGCATCGGTGCGGGCGTGTTGCGAATAATCTGATTGGCCACCAAATCATTCAGATGAATATCCTCCGCTGTGGAGGTATCATAGAAGGTGCCCACAATGCACGCACGCCTCACCAGCGATACTCCACAGCCATTCTCTTCTGTCGCGGATGTCTCCCGCTGGGGCAGCAGCACACCCTGAGCCAGTCCACCGGCCTTGAGGAATTGTGCCTCGCTGGTAATGATGCGAGTGACAACGCTATGCCCGGCCAGCTCCTTGGCCAGCACGGGCAGTGCATGAGGGTGCTCCTCGAACTTGTCCAGGGCGTACATGCTGAGGCACACGGCTTGAGCGGGCAGCGAGAGGAATTTCGATGGACACACATAGAGCATATCATAGCTGAGGATCACCTCGTCGCCAAAGTCTACAAAATGGCAGCTGCACTGCCGCTGCTCCGCATCCAGCGATATGACACGCACACGATTCCAGTTATCGCTGACCTCCACCACATAGATCTGCTGCTCCACGGGCTGCTGTGGCACCGGCTGACGATTCTGCAGGCGTGACATATGCGCATTCAGCTGCTCAGTCAACTTCTCGAACTGTGCACTCTGATCGATGAGGCGCGCCCAGACATGCGTCGTGTTGTCACAGTGTGTGATGTACATGCTCCAATCCAGCTGGCTATCCGCCCACGGCAACTGCAGCTCTGGCATGGCCAACGGTCCAACATTGCTCGGCTGCTGCAAGGCGACGGGCGAAGTGCTTTCAGTATTGGCAAATACAATGTGCGTGTTGACGCTGCTCTCGATGCGCATTTTGGGCGACGAATTGATCAGGGACCACCAATTGCTGGGCACCTGGCGTCTCACATTCGCCTCGTACCATTCGGGCAGCTTGTGGCTGACGATGCCATGCGGATGCTTGATCAGCTCCTGGTACAGGCCATCGAGAAATTCATTATCGCTGAGAATCGACAGTTGTTTGCGCGCCTCGAGCGCCTGCAGCCGCTCAACGGCCACCTCAGCGGTGCGCTGCATTGCTGTTTGCTCATCGAAGTGCGCCTCCGGATAGCTGGTGTAGATCGTCTCGCCAATGCGCACCTTGCAGTGCAGCATTTTGGTTTTATTCGCATTGTAAAACTCGTACGCTGGCGGCGGATAGCCCAACACGACGCAATATTGCTTGAGCGAGGAGATTGCATCGTATGCTGGATCGAACTTGAAGTGGATATCGGCACGTATTGGTTGTAGCTGTGTGAAAGAAACAGAGAGTTATTGCATTTCAATTTAATTGAGCTGATCAAACTTACCTGCAACAGCGGCTGCTGCGCAGCTGCAGCTGGCGTCGAAGCATTGTTGGCAGCTGCATTCTCTGGCGAAGCTGGTGGAGTTATCAGTTCAACTGGCGAAGCATTTGTTGGCGCAGTTGCTGCTGCTGCTGCTGCTCGTGGTGCCACAACTGCCGTTTGCTGTTGCTTCAATCTATAGTTGACAGAGAGGCCGCCAGTGGGACGCGAATTTGGATACTGAGCACGCGGATGCATTGGCCTTTTATTGGGAGCGGCAACGGCTGCGGGGGCTGGATTAGACTCTGCCGCTGGCTGTCTCATTGGAGCCGGACGCTGCGATGGCGCGCTATTGCCCAATATGGGACGCAGATGGGGCTTGCGGGCACTGGCGGCAGCCGCCGTCGTTGCGTTGCCGTTCATCTCAGCTGTGACAGGTGAAGCTGGAGGCGTGGGCTGAAGCGAACTCTTTGCTTGTTCTGCCACTTTGGGCCGAGCGTTGGCTGCGATCTGATATTGAGTTGTTGCTATGGCCACAGCTGCCTTCTCTTCACGATGCTTCTGCTCTAGGATTTCCAAGTGACGCTTCAGCGCCAGGCGATCCGCCTGCAGCTGCTCAATGGTGCGCGCCTGTGCCTCTAGTCCACGCTCGTGCCGTTCCTGCAGCTGCTGAATCTGTATATCGATCTTAGCCTGCTGCTGCTGCAACAGCAAGTTTTGCTGCTTCTGCTCCTTGCGCAACTCTGCCTGACGACGCTGGATTTCACGTTCGTGCTGCTGCTGCTGCTCCTGTTGCAGACGCAATTGCTCGAGCTTCTGCACCAGTTCGGCACGCAAGCCTAGCAGATCCTTTTGCGGCGAGTATTGTTGGGCCTTTTGCTGCGCCAACTGTTGCTGATGCTGCTGGTGATATTGTTGCTGTTGGTGATACTGTTGTGAGGCAGCGCGTTGCCCCTGTTGACTACTTTGCTGGTAGTTGCTGTTCACAGCTGATCGCACATTGTTATTGCCAGAGACAGTTACGCGTATGTTTGGGCGGGCAGGCAACGGGGCGGGTGATGTTCGTAAATTGGACTTAGTCTTGGGCGGCTTTTGAAAGCGTACCATAGAAGCAATGTGCGCCGATTTGGGGTTGGGCTTGGCGGTGACAAAGATCTGAAAGAAGAGTTTATTTTATTAGCAATCTATCTTCATAATATAAGCTTTATATAGAGAATTGATTAACAATACTTAGAATCACTAAAGACTCTGCTAGCTATCGTTTATCCCTTTAAATGGTCCAACACGTGGAAGCATTTCAGATTGCTCCGATTATTATAGGTATTATCTAGCAGTCCTAATGCTAATATAGCCTTTATATATATATATATGTTTTATTTATATATATATATATGTCTGATCTTTAAAATTTCATTTTTCATAAGAAGAAGTTTAAGATTTTTGTAGATGTTGGATTAATCATATACTATACAGCAGTTTTTCTAGTTCAAATAGCAGAGTTTCGATATGTAATTAACTTCAATATTAAGATTATACAAGTTGATGACGTTAGCAACAGCCACTTCCACTTTTATTTTGGATGATTCAACATGGGACGTGATAAGGGATACAATACAAATGCAATTGCTTAATGTGAAATTGTGCGATCAGCGGTGAAAGCTGTCATTAAATAAATAATTAGTTAAATTAGTCACTCGATTTGCATTTGCATACACATAAATGGAAAACAGTTGCTGGCTTTAAAGCGAAAAAATACTTTAATCTATATAAAAACTATATACAGTTGCGCTCATAAAAATAGTATCACGAAACATGAACCAAATGAAAAGCTAAGCTTCTCGTTGGAAAATACAAATATTTTGCAACTTTTATTGAGAATGTAGCTAAGAGAATTACGAAAAAATGCTATTACTTTCGATCAGAATAATATTATAACATAATATTTTGGTAATATTTACTTTGATTAGTTTTTTTTTTTTCTTTAATATAAAATATTATTTTAATTAAATTATTGTTTAAATTTAAATAGCAAGTTCATTTAATTATTATTCAAGTACATCATATTGTTTTATTTTATAATTTAACTTTGTTACAATGTTGCCATCTGCCCATCATTCAATTATCTTCGTCTACATTGCATTATTGATTTGATTTTGCATTGACATTTTTTTGTTTTTTCTCCTTGTTTTATAAAAAACAGCCCACATGCGGCAGAACCTGCCCAGCAACCACCCACTGCAAATCAGGCCAGCTCAGCGTGGGGAGCTGCGGTACAAGAATGAGAGAGCCGCATCAGCTAGCTGGAGGCAAAGGCAAATGCACGAAGGCGGCATCCTGATAAGCATAACAAAAACAATAACAATAACAACAACAACCGCATTGATCACAGAATGAACGAGTGTCGATTGACATTTCAACAATCAGACAGAGTGCATAAATGCCTGCAGTTATAAATAAATTAAGACAAGAATGGGCAAGAAGCAACTGAAACAAAATAAAAAGTATAAATTGAAATGCAATGCGGTGTGCCTTCTCGCTTCGTCTTACAGTTGAATCGAACAACGTTTGATTACTTTCACCAAGCATGCAAAACGGAACACTCACACACACACGATAGAGCGCACACACACATAAACTGTGAGAGAATGAGAGCAAAAAGACGAACAGCCAAAAAGTTTAAATTGGCTGTCATTTTTTTTTTCTGTCTTTTTATTTCGTTTTACACATAACTTATGCATAATTGTTGGCATTTTGTTTCGTTTTATGTGTATGCGTGAGTGAGTGCGCTGCATTTAGAAAACAAAAACTGCTTAATCAGCACAGCAGCAAGCTTATAGAAAGGCAGAAATAATAAACAAGAGTAACATTGTTTACACTTTTGTTGGAGCGACGCTACATTGACACGTTGCCTCTTTGTGGCAAGCCAAGCCCCGTACAGCACACGAACACACACACTCTTCCACGCACGCAGAGAGCCAAACACCACCGTTCGCTTTGAAGCAACGAAACTTACTGAGATACAAATGAGCACTTATAGAAACAGGCGCTGCCAAAAGCTCAACCGCAGCTCTCAAAAGCTGCGCTGATTTCATACAACAAGGGAGAGAGATTGGGAGAGGGAGAGAAAGGGAGGCAGTAAGCATGTGAACAATTGAGAGATTTGCGCATTGTGGGAGGTCGCCACCTCTTCATGTCTTTCACTCACTTGTGTTCCGACTTTTTGAAAATTGAATGCATTTGTCTTCTCCAATAATGCGAGGGTATTACGATAGCCAAGGCTGCGATAAGGTATTGGCGCATTTTCCACTTTCATATAGTCGCGCTCTATGCATTGCAAGCTGACCGGCGGCTTGATAGAAGTTATCAATGAGCGCACCACAATGGTGACATCCTTCAAAATTTCTTCGTGCTCCGAAGACATTGTTGCTGCAAATAGATTAAAACAGAAATAATCTTATTATACACTCATATTATCAGAAATAGTGCATGTGTGAGTACATGCCAATCAGGTAATCAAATATGATAAAGCACTGTGAAATGCCAGCCAACCCCACCCACAACAACAAGTATGCGTGCCAAACGATATTCGCAAAAACTTATTTGGGCACAATGAACGCGACACAGATAATGAAAAA
The DNA here is from genome assembly GCF_018153725.1 of Drosophila mojavensis. Lineage (NCBI taxonomy): Eukaryota > Metazoa > Arthropoda > Insecta > Diptera > Drosophilidae > Drosophila > Drosophila mojavensis. The sequence goes on along the minus strand of NW_025318906.1, from coordinate 15,989,514 downwards.
ACAGCTGAGCTATGGAGAGAGGGAGAGAGTTTTCAAGAACATCGAGCAACAGCAACAGCAACAGTAAAATCAAAAGCAAATGCCAATGCAAAAGCAAAATAAAGCAGCGCGTCGCGACGGCGCAACGAGCTCGGGATTTTTTTTTTTTTTAAGACAAAACTGTGGCTGCTGCTCTCAATAATTTGATACAATTCACATAAAATTATTAAACAGAACAAATTTGAGTTCGATTTATCTGTTGTGCTGAAATAACTAGAAAACTATGTGATGTGATTGAAGCTTTGTTTATTTATAGGATTGCATATGTTTATGTTTGATAGCGTAAACATATCAAATTTCAATTTCGTTTAACTGCCCGCCATGTTTTTTTGACTGTCGCAAAAGTGTTGCATTAGAAAAACGCATTGAATTTCAAAGCCGAAATGGCATAATAATACAATACTTACAGAATGATTAGACTATTTAATATATACATATATATATTATTATTTGTATATGCACTTTAGCATAAATTGATTACACTTTTTTAAGAATGCGCGAAATGCACGAAAGTACTATACGGGATCAAATTGAAACTTCAAAAGCCTGTGCTCGTATTAACAGCTGTAAAACTAACTGTATTTTTCGATAAAAAAAATAAATTTTCGATTTATATTAACTGCAATGCTGTTAAGTTCTCGTGAGTATATACTTATATCGAAAAAATGTACAACTTTATACCACATATTAATCTAATAACATTTAATCTATTTAGCTAACTTATGTCAGCTATGATTTTAATTAATTTACCTCTACAACTGCAACTGAGGTAAATGCGCGCTACTATCGATATCATCACCATCAAATACTCTTAAAGCTTTTACTTGTTATGCCGATTATGAACAATCGCATCATACGATATAAATCAGGGTGACCCCATTGGAAATAACACCAAATAATCGTTTAACGTTTGCCGACGTAAATTTAAAAAAGTTAAACTGTTTCACTTTGTAAAAAATATATATTAATTATATAAATGAAATTATTTTTTATGAAGTGCAAGGCGATGTCTGGCTCTTTTGTGCTGCCGCAGGACTCGTTGCAATTGCGTTCTAAGTCTCTTCACCGAGATAGGCCTATTTTTTGGTATGTTGGAATCTAAACTCTCTTTGTTCCTCTTACTCATAGCACTATAATTCCCATAATGCCAATTATTTCTTCTAGGTGCTGGAGTTGTCACAAAGTATTCAATGCGAGCAGCTGCTGGCGGAGCTGCTTCGTATCTCGCTCGCTTTATTTTGTCATCTCGCTCTCGCTGCAGCTGATGCTCCTCCCGCACCTTTTGCTCTAGTTTCTGCTCCTCTCTCAAGGCTGCTGCCAAACTCTCGTCGGTGTTATCCTCGCCAAGTGGTCTCAAACCAAAGTAGAAGCCGCGATTGTGCTTAAAGGGTGATTGTGTGGTGGGCATCGGCGTTGGCCTATCCAAGCGCTCTTTCTGCTTGCCGCCAGGCGGCGATTCGCTTTGGGACTTGTCAGGAGGCAGAGGTGGTGGCGTTGTCTTATTGGTGTCCGTCTTATGTTTGTGGCCCCTGGATTTCACACCTGGCCATCTCTTATGTATCTCGGTGTCCAATTGATTGAGCTTTTTGATAATCAGACACGAACGCTGCTTCATATTCTTCGTCAGCTCCAGCAATCGAGCCACTTTCTGCATAACTTTCTTCTTACAGAGTTTGATTTTGGCTTTGGCTTTAGTTTTGGTTTTGGGCGCCGGACAGGTGTCCTGCGAGCTGGGACCCTCTTGTTTGCCCTTTGTCTTGCAAAAGTGAAAGAAGGGCGCATGTAAGTTTTTAGCCTCAACATTTTTGTCTGCTAAAGATTCATCCATTTTACCCTGCCTCAAACTCATTGTTATCAAGCGCTCGAATGCTCGATCCGCAGATTCACTTTCCATGCGCTGATTGCCTTTGTGCCGTGCAGCCAGCGCCGAGGACACCAGCAACTCCTGCTCCTGTTGCTGCTGCTGCTCCTGCTCCGGGCTGTTATTGCTCAGCCAGTGCAAAAGTCTCTCATTTGCGTTGAGACTCCGCAATCTTGGCCTGCCAGCATCGGCTCTCACTTTATTCCCATGGCTAACTCCCCCTGCACTAATCCCGAATTGATTTCTGTTCAGCTGCTCGAGCAAACTATTGAGATTCGTGTTTGCATCCAGGGTGTGTCGCTCAGCTGAGGCCTGAGGCTGCACTTGTGATTGAGTGCGGCGCTGCTTCCTGCTGTAAGCCTGTCCATTATTGTCTGCATTCACTGTACTGCCGGGCAGTGAGTCGTGCGCCACAATTGCCACAATTACCATTAGTATAATTCTCACTCTGTTGTGTATCACATTTGACATTGTTTTCCATACCAAAACATTTTGTTGAGCACAAAGTGCGTTCACAAGTGCTTTTGACTCAGTGATGCCAATTTAGCTTTTATTTTACGGCCTAGTGTTGACAGATTTTTGGCTGCCTTTTCTACTTGGACTATTAAACAAGCAATTTATGAATCAGTGTTTATATATATATTTTTTGAATATTGACAATTATTCAATTCTATTTTGATCAGTCAATCGCTCAATCTATCAGCTTATCAATTTTGTTTAACAGTTTATCAATGAAACTCTTTATCACGTCAAGTCAAGTGCATATGTACAATTTATAAAACTGACTATTATTTCTATCAATAAATCATTCATTCAATCAATCAGACAAGCAAACATATTAAATGCAACTTGTTTAAGGTAGAAACGTAATCTTTTTGTATAAATAATTGTGTAGTAAATCAATCGCTTAATCATCAGTAATTAGGTAATACTACATAAACATAGATAAGCATTATTGCCAAAGAAAATCTTCACTTAGACTGCCACAATCCTCTTCTAGGCAATTCTATCATTTCAGTTGACCTTTTCGTCAAAGTGAGTTCGTCATTAATCAATTTCTTAATCAATAAATACATTTTTATATATAGACGTCTCTAGATATATCGAGGCAAATGAAATTTGTTACTGAGCGTGTGGCACGCATGTTGGGGGCCTTGCGTTGGTGACGCAAACATTTGCCACTGCATTGCCGCAAGTGCAAAGGCAACTCAACGTTCGACCACTGGAAGTGGCCTGGAAGTAGCCTGGAAGTCGCCTGGAAGTGTCTGAAACGCACTTGGGTGACTCAACGGCCTGTCGCAGCCCATGCTTCAGACAGTCGAATTTTCTACATCGAACGCAGCAGTTGGGCTTAGTCCGAGGACTTCGTCGTCCCACAGACAAACTAAATACATAATTTAATACACAATTATACTATACTTTTGAGTGCCTGTCTAAGGGCCTCCTGCTCTAGGGATTCAAACTACGCTCAAGTTTGTTTCCGAGTGACGGCATCGATTTCGTAGTTTTTTAAATGCCACACAAACGCAAAAGACACAAAAACTGAAAGGATTCCGTCGCCCGCTCCATAAGAAAACAAAAATAGATCCGTGGCGTAGTCGTATTGTGCCTTACCAAGGAGGATTCGTTGTGCCATGACTGTTTCCAATATGCACACCAAATTAATTATATTGATTTTATTTTTCTATAACGGTTCCTACAATTGGATTAAAAACTTGTAAAGCGACTAAACTAAAAACGTTCGACCCTCCCCCTTCCTCCACAGGCGGCGACCGTCTGCGTGGAGTGTGTGTGTGTGCGTGAGTGCGTGCGTGCTTGTGTGTGTGTGTTTAACAAGTTAGTGCCGTTAGTGCTAGTGACTGTGTGCGCGTGTGAAATAAACGGTAAGCTTTTCTCATTACAATCACCTATTATTATACACAAGGCCCCAATACCCACGGGGGCCGTCTCACTTCATTGTTTTTCGCTGTTCATATTGATTTTATAATTTCGCCATGAAAAGCGCATTGGCCAACAGAAACAACAACAATTACCCCAACCCAACCCAAACCACCCAAATGCCAGCAGGACTCGCGACAACAGCGACAACAACAGCAAGCAGCACCAAAGTAGACAACAAAGAAATTCCCTTCCTCTCTCTATTGCTCTCATTCCGTCTCTCTGTCTATCTCTCTCTTTTTCTGTCTTTTCCTTTGATATATGCAAGGCAAATGCGCAAAACATCTGTGCTGCCCAGCTTTGGCTACAGTGGCGTACCAAAATATTGTATACAGCTCGATGGGTAAATTTAGACTGAAGCGCTGCAGTTTCTTTGTTCTCCACAATTGTTATGAACCATATGGCATACAAGTAGAGAGGAAGGAAATGTCATAAGTAAATAGAGCTGCACAAACACGGTAAACGACATCAGCTAGTTTAATTTTTATTTATTTATTTGCAATGTTAAACCTATATAAATTAAATATTTAGCTAGCTTAATATATTTAAAGATTTCGAGTCAATAACATATGGGTGTATCTTTTTGGCATATGTAAGCTAGATTCATTTATAGTTATTTTTGCGTATTACTTACAAGGAACTGAATATTTGCAAATATTCAGGACGCCACTGTAACGAATCAATGCACTCCCAACGTTCATCGTTCCATTTTCCTTACCTTTGTTACACACACGAAGAACCATATGTATATATTCCAATAAATTCAACTGGAAATTCCAAAGAGTTCACGAGCCTGCGCACTGCTCCATCCATCCTTCAGTACGCAATGTTTTGATAGTAAAAACGAATGTGAAACGGAGACGAGGATAAATGCAGCCAACGCACCAATACTAACAGCACGCGGTTGAAAATTGTTTACAAATAAGCGGAACGCCACGTGGCACATGGCACATACAAATCGACGGCCATTGGAAGAATGTGGACAATGAGTATGCTTCTGCATGTGTGCATGTGTGTGGGAACGATGTGTGAGTGGGAGTAGAATTTCGTGCAAGCTCACGCACCGGCCGGCTACAATCTTTAATTTCGTTGGGCCTATGGGACGCCTTGATGACGTCGGTGCTGTGTCGACATTGAACTACTTACAACGGTACTTGCCACATATGTACATATGTGGCCCATTGGGCTGAGCTTGGTGGCCACGTTCATATTTCGTTGATGACGTCAGCAAAGTTTTATTTATGGCCCGAACAACAGTTAATCCAATTTACAACCGAAGCTCGAAGACATTTCGATTTGTTTTCTCACTTTACGACTTTGGCTTCCGGATCATTCGGCGTATACGTGATGTGTTGATTTCTCGCCAATCGTAAATCGTTCATTGGCTCGGCGCTTGAGATAGGAAACCTTAATTAGTTATTTAATTAAAAATGAATATGCTTAGATTATGCAGACTTATGCTAAATATGCCCTCAATTGATTTGATTTCACGTTCACTTTGACAAATATATCTATCTAGTACAAATATATTTTAGTTTCTCGAACATACTAATATATATGAATGCAAGTATGTATGTATGTATGTATATAATATAGAAATTGTTTGTGTGCAATTAAAAATTTGGGCAGTCGGCATAAACATCACCACGAATGTTTGCAACAATTGTGGCAACAACAATTGCAAAATTGCATTGCCTCAAGGTCAAATGGCAAACTGTCTGAGAGCGCCTAGGGTTTTACAACTTTGCTAGACAGAATGATATGTATTTGCTACGACGCAAAAGCACCTCAACTATATAGCAGCTATATAATAGAAAAACATATATTGCAGATGTTATGATCTTAGAGGAGGGGTCGGATGTTGAGGAGTGGAAATTGAGGATTGTTTTTATTTCGTTTTCATTTCAAGTCTAGTTCTTTAGGGCTGTATAAAGAATAAACTATGCTAATTCATATATCAAACATATGATTTAACTGCTCTAACTACGCAATAAACACGTTTATTTATTTACATTTCGATAAGAGTTTCAACAACATCATAATGATAACGTCAATTTTCAAACAATGTCTTAGTACCATCAAAAGCTAGCTCTAATTCTCTCATGGAATTTTCCAACACTTAAATTGCGTATATGCACAGCACGCACCCCATTTATTTTTGCATTACATTACATTATTTATTTATTTTTTTGTCATTCCATCTCAATATTAAATTGAATTAAAGCAAATCTTCTCTTTTCTACTCTTTACAGTTACCGGATTCTCGTCTTTTCTCCAATTATCAAATCCCCTATTTTTGTTTACACAACAAAAAAAATATTGACACGATTGTACGTAGCAAAACAAACCTCGCGTTAATCGCTCCTGCCGTTTCTCCCCCCATTCTGTCTGTTGGCTTAAAGCCCTGTGGAATTTTTCAAGCTTTTTTTGCGTCACATATTAAGGTATATATGTATATAAACACATACACATAGACGTGCGAGTGTGTGCGAATAGAGCGAAAAACAAGAGGAAACCAAAGCAAAGGCAACGCAAAAGCAAACGCAAAGGCAGCCAGCGAAACTGTGCCAGCCCCGTCGCTGTGCCCTCGCCGATATCAAAGACAATAACAATAGCAATTGCGATCGCCCGTCGTCGTCACCCACCCCAAAAAAAAAGACAAAAACAAAAAAAAAGCAACAACCTAGAGCTGTGTATATAAACACGCTCGTATCAGCGAACTGTGTGCATTCAGCATTCGACATCGAAACAATCGTCGCTAAAAGAGCTCAATTTTCAGTCGCATTTCGACACTCGTTGGGAACGGATCACGAACGGACCAAAGCATACGCAGGGCCATCTGTGCGAAAAAAATAGACAACTGCAAGAGTGCATATACTTTTAACGGTATATGTAAAAACGTATTATAATATACAAAAATATATATTAAGCGGACAAAGTGTACAAGAAAATCCACTTCGATGTCGATTAATTCGCCAATATTGTTTAAAAACTCTGACCTGCATTAAACAGGCAAAAGCGATAAATACCAAAACAAAAAGAAGACAAATTTAAATAAAGGTTAATTTCGTAGCAGAAGAAAAGTAAAGAAGAAAAGACACTTATCAAAGACATTAAATTCACTTTAGCAAATCAACAATAAGTTGTTTGCTTTTTAGTTCGCGTTACGGGTTTTTTTTTTAATTTCGTTGTGTTTTCCATCGTAAAGAAAAGAGAAAAGTGCAAGCAGTTTGAGAAGAACTGCAAGCAGTAGACATCAAACTTCAATTTTGTGTTATTCGATATTTTCAATCAAACGGAAATCAAAAACTCGTCTGAGCAGTGTAACACATTGACAAGAACAACAACAATACAGCAACAACACTACACAACAAAACAACAAGTTTGTTTATTGGGCTTAGGCCATTGTATGGGTAAGTCTTTCATAATAAATTTATAAGTATATATGAAACTATATAAATTTGTATAGTGTTTTGTGCAAGCATACCTTTAGTTTGGGTACGGCTTTCCATGCAAGCTATTTTCTCCTATGCAACAGTTTAAGAGTCACTGTTAGCGTTTGCCTAACAACAGGTGGCCGGAGCTAAAATATTTTTAGATCGCAACTTTATATTTTTAGACATGCGTTTTACTGGCCGTTTAGGTTTTGTTGCCTAACAACAGGTGGAGCTAAAATGGATTTAGATCCACATAGAGTGCTTGGAGGTATTTTAGTACATTTTTTTATTTAGTACACATCGCTGATTCATATTCACTCGTAAAGGGCGTTAATTTGTAAAATCACAAAAAATCACAATTATATGACTCACATATAGATTATTTTTTAAACAAACAAAGCAATTCTATGGCGCAATAATAATACTAATTTTAATTGAAATAAATAACAGTATGCTGAAAACCTTGAAATGCATTAAGTTAGGTTGAAAGCAACGTAAAGTTCGTGGAAATTCACGTTTGCCACTCTCAAGTGGGCGGAACAGTTGAGCACATGAACCAGACACGTGCTGGCTCCCCCATCACCCCATCGCCCCCTCGACACGTCGCCCCATTGCCCCTTGTTGTTGCGCCATGCTCGATTGGGCATCATCCGGTGCTTCATTGCCGAGTTTCCAACGGCTCTCTATTTGATTTTTATGAACCCAGCGCATAATCAGTCAGACTTTATCAGCACTTGGGGCTAATTCTATATAACTACGCGTGACTTTCATTCATATATATATTATATATATACAGATGTCTCTGCCTATAAAGTAATGTGTACTCAAGTCAAATAACAAGTTAACGGAATGTCCCGTCATCTCTCCTGATTAACCTTGAGTTGTTTATTAGCCCCAGATGATTTTCATTTGCGTTGTATAAGCTTGTTAGGCTGAATAACAAATGAAGCAGCTCGTATCATCATACAGATAAGGCCCTTAGACTAGACCTGTGCTACCTGAGCTAGGTCACGTGGAATTTGCCTTTTTATTTGGCAAATGCTCAAAATGTTGAGAAAGCAATTATAGAAGATATATAGTATATATGCATATGTCTAAATAATGGGATAGTTTCATTGCATATGAGTCTTATATAAGGCATAGTCTATAGAAATGTAAAAAAAATACGATAATAAATATATCTCCAAACTAGGTTTTAAACGCAATTAGAAGCTTTGTTGGGGACTTGAAATTGTTAAAATATATATAATTAAAGAAAGAAAATTGTAAAAAATTAATAATAAAAAAAAAACCTAACCCTTAACTAAAAAAAAAAAAATCAATAAAGAAATGCGAAAAAATCATTAAAAATAAACATCTAAATGATTTTAGTAGCTGAGGCTTAGATCAACAAAATGTTTTTCAAAAAGTTTTAAATGAAATACGTAAAAGATTTCATACAAAAAGGTCGTAAATTAAAGTAGTAAAAAGGTGCGAAATAGAGCAGAGTAAAGATCTAAACAAAGAGATATTGAGTCTCAGTAGTAAACGACTTTTAAAATAAAATAGGTAGTAAATTAAAGTAGTAAAAGGATTTCTGCAAAAATATACCAAATAAATGTAGTAAATGATTTTGAGGTTATTTTTTACTATTAAACAACCAGATAATAGAATTATATAATTGAATCGATAACTTATCGGTCAATGCTGATACAGATACAGACTATTTGCCACTTAGAATCAGAAACACAAATTCAAGCAATAACTTGACTTGTTATAGAGGAAATGAGATATGAAATGGAATTGATAGCGAAATGACAAAAACACGATAGTTTATGATTATAATAGTGTTAGCTAGAGGTAGATAAGGTTGCTATAAAAAAATGCCTATTAAAACTAAAATGTTAACATCAAACTAATCCGACTTATTCCTTTCAACAGATCAGTCTAAACTAACAACGAAATTTGGAGACGAGCCGGACCTCCTGTTCAACCGAGCGCAGGGCCGGAATAGTCTGCTGAATAGTCTTGGAGCCAGCTCTGCGATTGCCGCAGCCGCCCAAGCATCAATCAACATTCAACTAGAAGCAACATTCAATGACTGTGAAAGTGGCTACGTGCCCACCGTGGGCCGTTGGGGTGCCGAATGGCCGAGCTGACTCGCCGCTGCAGCCAGCCAGGATGGTGCGGCAGCGACGCCCAGCTATGCCGTCGACGTTGATGATGTCGACGACGATGACAGCTTTGGCAGCGTCGCTGCTGGAGGCGGAGGCGGTGGCTCCGCGGAGCAGCAGCTGGCGAATGCGATGCGTGGCATGGGATTGACTACGACAGTCCATGGTGTCACAAATGAGCAAGATGATAAGCCAAGCAGTTGCGCTTCCACGCGAACCACGCCTTCGCGCACGCCCTCCACATCCAGCGAGGACGATGACGAAGAAGATGTTGAAGAGCAGCATCAGCAGCAGTGGATGCCAACCGACCTGACATCAGTGGCAGCCGCATCGGAGCGCTACTCCGACATCATCCGGGTGCTGTCCAGACAGAAGTCACCCACTGTCCAGCAGCAGCGGCACCCAGGCGCCAACTGGGCCATGGCCGATGGCTATGATCTGTCGGCCTACAATCAGATCAACGGTGTCTGGCCACTGGGTCATCCTCTGCCGCTGCCCGACTGGGGCAGCGCCGATGAGCCGGCCAAGGAGACCTTAGTGTTCGAGAACGTCTGGCAGTACGAGGAGCTGAATGGCATTGTGGAGACGGCGCTGCAGCGCATGCTGGAGGAGACGCACTACAACACGGTGAATCTCTTCGTGGATTTCTATCGCAGCTTCAAGCGCACACGGCGCTCCGATCTGCGCAGCTTCTTTCAGTTCTATGATGTGCCCATCAATCGACGCCATCACATGTGCGTCTCGCTGGCCTTTGAGATCATTGCGCGCCTGGTGCAGATGTTCCCCCAGCTGGGCCATCACCTCTATGTGGTGTCCTGCGAGGAGCAGGTGGCCGACTGCAATGATTATGTGCAAATGGATGAGGAGTACGGCATGAACTCGGCGGATGCGGGTGTCGAGAAGGAGCACGTCATGGTTGCCATGCGCTTTGCCATTGGCGAACGTCGTGGTGTCATGATACTGGATCCGGGCTACCATGTGGGACGCGCCGTAACCATCATGTGTGACCAGAGCTATCCACATACAGGTGAGCAGAGCGACACAATCCCTATAGAGGAGATGTACTTAATTCTCTTTTTCTCTCTCTGTTTCTCTCTCTAGGCTGGTTCAATCAATCCAAGGAGCCGCATTTGCAGCGCGACTATTGCTATACCTTCAGCCAGCACAGCGAGAAGTTTGTGGAGTGGAAGGAGCGCGAGATACGCGGCGATGAGGCCAGTTTCAAGACATCCTTGATATACATTGCCCAGGAATATAATACCGCGGTGGATGTCACTGTGCGCCGTAATTTGGTTTACAATTTCCGCTCGCTGCTATCGCGCGACGCCAAGGGGCGCGTCTATGCGGGACTCTACTTCCCGCTGGTGGCCAATGTGCAGGAAGCGCATCTGACGCTCTTCTACGATGGACCCAATGAGCAGCGCGTCAAGGTCAAGCTTATGTTTAGCGTCTTTAAGGTGGCCAAGGGCAAGGTGAGATGAGCTATATACAATATAAACAAAAGTACACCGAATTTTAATCTATTTTCTATATCTCTATAGCAACTGCCGGATTATGTGTCGCAGCATCTGATGAAGTTGGCGCCACAGTTGAATATGTCGCTGCATGAGCTGACGGAGCTATGCAAATCTCTGTGCGAAGTGGTGTCCGATCAGAATTTTATCACTCAAGTTTTGGCCATTAACGATGATATTGGCAACATGTCCATGGAGAATTGACAGTCAAAGCAGCCTAAGGATGTGGCTGCATCTCCTGTGCATCAGGATGGGGAAGCAGCTTCAACTTAGACTTCAATTTTGGCAACAATTTAAATCACTATTTTTTTCCAATTTTTCAAAAACAAATGTTTTATTTCTAGATTTTAGGCGCACTAAACAAAACTATATTTCAAGATTTATTAATATATACCTACGCATAAAGAATATATACAATTATTATAAACACACACTCACACTCTCACATACATACCAAGAAACACTTTGAAAATCCTTGTATTATTTAACAAATGAAAATTTGATTACAAATTACAAATTATTGTAAGTACGTATATATATATTTAGAATTTCTTGTTTTTGTGCTTAGCTTCTTTTTCGATTTTCAATTTGTTCTACTTACATAAAATATATACAAATTTAAACTATACAACAATAACATTAGTTGACATAACACTTTTGTTAAATGCACTGTAATACTTTTTGTTTAATAAATAAATGCAAAAATAGCTATATAAAATAAGTTTTTAATCAAGTATTTAAAATATGTAAATGACATTTGAACCATCAACTAAAATCCTACTTTCAGTATTTAAATAAATTGATTGGAAACGCCAACATTTTGAAGCTTGCGGCGCGCGGTCACACTGAAAGCCGGCAATTGAACAGCTGTTCAGACTAAGTTTCTTTGGTGGCAATTTCAGATATTTAGTCAGCTTAATGGCTCATTAAAAGTTTTATGTAATATAATTATCGAATTATTTACTGTTTCTATCTAAAGCACATTAACATTTAACAATTGTGAATTGACATTTTGTTATAATGGGTAAGCGTAATTTGTTGGGCAGCTAATTCACCTGTCAACACCTGTTGTTTGGCGTCGTCAGATAGCAGCAACAAAAACACAATTGAAAATTAAATTCAGGTTCTAAACTGACAACGAGCGCGCGAAACTTATAACGTTTTAGTTGTCGTTTGAATTTCCAGCGGTGCGGTTGTGTTTTGTTATATTGAGAACCGGTTTGGACCTACTAAATTGAATTGGAAACGTGACGTGCTGCGTCAAAGGCATATATAATTTGAAACTGTTTACCCATTTAAGTGAATAAAGTTGATTTTTTGTTGTCAAATATTAGCATAGGCCGAGAGTTCGGGACACGAACGAGTGCATAGAAATCGCATTAGCCTACATACATACATACACATATTTAAGTGCAATAAGTAGAGGTTCAAGTACATATGCATATGTATATAACTGCAAGGCTTTGTGCACTTGTGCGCAACAATAAAAGAAATAGAAAGTTAACAAATGCAGTCAGATACTTTTTTGTTTCTTTTTGTTGACGGAAGTCGAAGAAGACGGCCTGTGCCCAGTGTTGACAGCGCAAAAAGTCACACAAGCACACACACATGCATGTTGCCATGCACACACACACTCCATGAAACTGTTTTTTTGTTGGCTATGTATGTTTGGTAGCTCTCTTCGCACCTCTGGAGCTACCCATCAGAGTAACGTTTTTTTCTATTTGTTTGTTTTTTTTTTTTTTTTTTTTTTTTCATATGTTTGCTTTTATACTATGAGTCTATGTTTTTTTTCGTCTTTTTCTTTCGAAGCTATTGGCCCATTCTTTGGCTCTTCAACTTTCATTCCTTTGCTTTTGACTCTCTTTCTTTAATTTGCATTTTATGTGCCGCTGTCGCTGTCGTTGTTGTTTTTTAGAAAACCAACTGCTAACTGGGCCATAATTTCATGGCACTAACTGATATTCATAATAAAATGATTATTTTAAATAGCCGCGAAGCTCTCCGCAGTCAACGTTAAGCAATTAAATTCAACACTAATTGGCAACGAAGTGAGCAAAACAAAAAGACGAACTGAATTCAAAGTGCAGTACTTAACTAAATAAATAAATCTATATTATATATAGTACTTTTGAAATGGCTATTAATGGGCACAGGCGGAGCGAGAAGCAAAAATAGTGGGAAAATACAAAAACAAAAAACAAAAAATAATATTTGCTGCTGACTCAAGTTGCGGACAACGAGCACAGCTGCAAGCAAATAATTGCTGCTCATAGACATTTTTCTATATATGCATAAGTACAAATATAAATATTTATGATATCTACGTGAATATTCATACAGTGACTTGGGCTTATCAGAGCCAACATGACGATCTTTGCCCCCCCACCCGCTTACGTATACTTTTTGACTCAGCAACATTGATTCCTTATCTTCCACAGACAAAATACACATAATTGATTTGTGCAACATGTTGCTCTGGCTGCTTATCATTCTGACGTTGCTGTGCAGCTTTATTTTCACGAAGACAACCAAAGGCATACCAAAGTCCTGGTTCGAATGGAAAACTGAGTTCCGCTATCAGTACTTGGGCATTGTTGGACTCATACATGATGCACAATACGCCTCTAGGGATCGTGTGGGTATGTACATCTACAATTATCTAAATCTACTCCTACAATTATTATCAATTAACAACATTTTTAACTGATTATTGTTTTCGCTTGCAGCACTTTATAAACAACCGGATCGCATTGCTGTCATTACAGGCGGCAATCGCGGCATTGGCCTGCGCATTGTAGAGAAATTACTGGCTTGCGACATGACTGTTATAATGGGTGAGTGAATGGACATCTTAGTACTTGACCAATTGAACTTTGTTTGGTAACGCTGTCTGGAAACGGCTATGTAAATCAGCTTCGACCATTTGTTATTCAGTCAACACAACACACGACAAGAAATAATAGAAATAAAAGTTGGGCCAAAACGTGCATTGCCTGAGTGATTTGATCGAAGAAATTTCACACATTATTTGATATTTCTACACCCACACAGTTAGAGTCCACTCTAAGCAACATGTTGTCTCTCGAAAATGTTGCAGCCCAAATGTTGCTGCATAGCTTTAGGGCACACAGAAATAATATTACCTTTTCGTATTCTGTGAAGAATATTTGCTTACGATTAATGAAGTTTAAAGCCTGTAGTAACTTAGCTTATAAAAACCAAAAATTTTAAATAATTTTGTGTATAAATGCCATCGTCAGTAACGCATAAACAGAAATATAATCCACTGCACTGTGAAACAGACTCATCTAAAGTCCACAAGAAATTTCTACTTGAACATTCTTTACATACCATATATAGACGAAAACAAAAACAAAATTTTAAAATTAAAAATACCCGAAGCTGTCGCGTGAATTGCATTAGTAATGAAACCATACACACACATTCTGCAACACACCTGAAGTCCACATTTCACAGCAAGTTGCACCAGCCAAAAGAGCAACATGTTGCTAGGAACTCGAATGCCCACACATTTGCAGGGGAAATAATTGCATATTTTTGGGCATACTGAAAAAATACCCTACATGCATTTCATATGCTAAAACAACTATGAGGGATATTTTGTTATTGTGGTATTTAATGAAATGTGCTAAAGAGGGATTTTTTCCAATGTGGTATTTTTTAATTAGGGGAAGAGAAGTTAGCTGAAATTTATTGATATAAAAATGAAATTATTCATTAATAATTATTATTGTTTTTCTTACAGGCGTTCGGGATCCGCGCAGTGCCGAAGACGCTGTTGGCGGCATTGTCGATCTCAGCCAGACGAAAGGCAAACTGATTTGCGAACAGCTCGATGTAGGGGATATGAAGTCGGTGCGTGCCTTTGCGCAGAAGATCTCGCAGACATATGCCAAAGTTGATTTGCTGATAAACAATGCGGGCATTATGTTCGCACCATTCAAGCTAACGGCCGATGGCTACGAATCGCACTTTGCCATCAATTACCTGGGCCACTTCATGCTCACCCACCTGCTGCTGCCGAAGCTGCGTGCGGCTGGCAAGCCGGGCAGAAATGCGCGCATTGTGAACGTTAGCTCCTGCGTGAATCTGATTGGCCGCATCAACTACAAGGATCTCAATGGACTGTAAGTGAATGATAAAGGATATCTTTGCCGGCTCAGACTCACAATGTTTCTCTCGTTTCATTAGCAAATACTATTATCCCGGCACTGCGTACAGCCAATCGAAGCTGGCACAGATTTTGTTCACACGCCACCTGCAGACGTTGCTGGATGCGGAGAAGGCCAACGTGCAGGTGAATGTGGTGCATCCGGGCATTGTGGACACGGATCTGTTTGAGCACTCGGCCACAACGGCGGTGCCGTTCTTCAAGAAGCTCTTCTTCAAGACGCCTGAACGAGGCTCACGCACCGTTGTCTTCGCTGCCATAGATCCGTCCATCGAGGGCCAGGGAGGCACCTATCTGAGCAACGGCGGCAAGGGACCCTTCCACGCGGACGCCAAGCAGCCGGCCAAGTGCGAAAAGTTCTTTGAGCACTCCTGCGCGCTGCTGAAGATCAAGCAGTACGGCAACGGCGAATATCCACTCTAATACCATTTATGTATGACATTTGCTAACATTCCCCCAACTGGTGTAACGTAATTTTCTGTTAAGTAATTTCATGTTTAATATCATCTTATATTAAAAAAAAAAAAACTAAAAAATGGAAAGAACAACACAAATTGAATAACTAAAAAAATGTATTTGTTTTGTTTTGCAAGCATGTTGCATGCCTTCACTTAAAGTCGGATAATGTCGGATAAGTGTGGATAACAAGTTATAACTCCAAATGTATTTTAATTCAATTACGAATAGTTTCAAAATAAATATGTTACGCTACTCAGAATAGTCGATCTATCTAAGTGGATGAAGATGCTAAAGCCAACAGCTTAACATATCTCTATGGATTTTTATTTTAATTAACTTGTCTGCGTTGATTGCCATCAGCAGCAACGGGAGGAGGAGGAGGAGGAGGTGGCGGAGGAGGAGAAGCTGCGATAGCAGCAGACCAAAAAGTGCAATTAAAAAAACAAAAGTGCAGCAATAGCAGCAACAAATCCACTTCGATATTTCTTGGCGGCAGCTTAAAAGACGTCGTTACTGCAACAGCAACAGCAACAGCAACAACTGCAACAGCAACAGCAACAGCAACAGCAACAGCAACTGCAACAACAGCAACATCATCAACAACTATTATATGTCAAATTTACAAACAATTTAATTTGTGCTCCTCCTTAAACAATGAGCGATTAACATTCAACATTTATGCGGAATTTTAATCGACTTGCGTGCAGAGTGGAGAGTGGAGACTGCACCGAGTGGAGAGTTAAGAGACGTGCATCCAGCTAGGTGGCCAGATGGGTGGATCAATCCAGCGCAACAGCAACGACAATTCCAGTCATACGAAAGAGACAGATGTAACTGCAGATGATCGAATAAGTGATACCCTATGCGGACTTTGTCTTTTAGCATATGAAATACTAATATGAGATGATATAATATGTATTATATGTATTATAATAATATGAATTGATATAGGGCAATCATAGCAGTTCTACTTCTTTCTGTTTAATAACCATAATGAAGCTATTTAATGAGACAAGAATTATTCATTGCAATGATACTCAGCCATATACCATATGGTCTATAGTTACTTAGACAGCTCCTTCTCTTTGACATTATGATAATACCCTCGGCGAGGGTGTTAGACTTCAGTTGGCTTGTCACTTGAGTTGCTTTTGAACTTCATGGCGCTGTCTTCACCTATTGAAGTCCCTTCTATTCCAACAGAGCTGAGAAACAAAAACATATCAATGTCGAATGTCGAATCTTGAGTGCTGAATGCTGAATGCTGAAATGTGTAAAGCTGCCGTCGAATTCCATTTGTTTTTTCGTTTTTATCATTATCGTGGGCGCAGCCATCAATCAAGAGAGGCTCCCAGGCCCCAATGAAGTCATCTGCGCCAATGTGGGATCTCGTTGCGTGCGTGTTTAGCGGACATTAAGAGTGTTGATTGGATTGGATAATGGCTGCTTGCATTGGGTCTGTCTATATTAAAAAGAAGTATAAAAGATAACAAGATATCATCGGCAAAGGTAGAGCACATCTCGTTGTGGGAAACTGGTTTACTAGGCCCATTAAATCAACAGCTAAATACAAATCCGTGTGAGGAAAAAAAGACAACTAAGAATGCATTAGGTGGGGAGTGAACGACTAGAAGTTACCTCTACTCTATTACCGAGATTGTACTAAATGTTCAATTAGAATGAAATGGGTTAAGCTAACCAATAAATGACATAGCCCTAGATCTTAAGGTATATCTAGCAAAACTTCCAAGGTCTCTAGCTTTTGTAGTTCCTGAGTTACTAAAGAACAAACAGAAGTCAGTTCATTTGCCTTATCTATAATATATATTTATATACTATTGCATTAAAAAGCATTATACCCCACTTGGCCCTGCTTAGGGTATTAAATACAGTTTAAATTGCATATATACTCAGTACATGAATCATGAGCGACAGGAAGAAGAAGACACCTTGAATTCCATTAAACGACTTTTGGGGTTTTTAGAGATTAGCACCTTGGGCAGCTAATGTGCTGCTTAAAGTATTTTACAAATGTGCAGCACATTAATTTATTATTATTATTATAATTGTAATTGATATTGAGGCAAGTAAACTACTAACGTTTGTTTGAAGTATATATGAGTCTAATTAAAGATATATATTAAAGATATTAAAGATATATATCAAACAAAAATTTTAAATATATATATATATATATATATATTTTTTATTTTTATTTATTGTCTTTTTACCCTTTCATGTCTATCAATTAATTTTTATAAATTTTGCAGAGGGGGGAAGGCGAAGCAGCAGTCGATAATGAACTGAATTAAGAGAGTAACAGAGAGAGGGTTATGATAGAGCCGAGAAGAACTTAAGAAAGCTACTACGTAAGCAAGCGACTCACATTTAGTGGAGTAAATCTTGTTTTAATTTATCAGAATTTACAACATTTTATATAATACAAGGAATATAGATGTCTGCTGCCAAAATATAGAAAATATAATAAAAATTTTAAAATTATTATATCAAATGAATATCAATCAAGTTTAATATTATATTATAAATCATCACATCGGAATAGCAAAGACATTCTTTAGTATTAACTCCATTTACAGAGTTCCTCAGGTCTGCTCTGAGAAAATGCTGTGATGCATAGATCCGTTTGGGTTAATTGTTTATTCATGTGGCAATAGCGCGATAAAGCACACGCTTCATTCCTGGTCGCCGGCGTGCCATTAATTCTCCAGAGTTTCTACATAGCTCTGCATTGCCCATCTGCTTGACCATCTCTGTGGGGGCTGACCCCCTGTCCAGCTCCCACTCCCCATTCTTTTTGCCGTTGAGTTAATGTGCTTTTTATTTAAATTTCGGTTCGCTTGAAATACAATTTGGTTGCATTTATCTGGCGGCGAATTCTTTGCAACAATTTGCTGCTCCAATTAAAGCCTTCAGCAGCTGCCGCAGTCGTTGCAGCTCCAACTGAAACATCTTCTTCTAGCCAAGCGCGTCCGTCCACATTAATCATGTGTTGAGATTTATGGCGACGCTGCGCCCACGCAGCACGTGTTCATTCCATTTCATTCCATTCCATTTCGTTCCATTTGCATTCGCAGTGTGCAGTGTGCAGTGTGCAGTGTGCAGTGTGCAGCGTGAATTGTGCATGTGGGCGAATCGGCCTACCCTAATCTTCTATCACTGCGCAACGCCCACCCCTCTTGCATGCTCATTGTTGCAAGTTGCAAGCTGCAAGTTGCAGGTTGCAAGCTCGTTAGCAGTTAGAAATTAAATTTATTGAGCAAGCTGCCAGGTTGCACACCTGTAATTGACTAGAAATTGCGCTGATGGTAGGTGGGAACCCGATGGGCGGGGGAGGAGCTGCTTGTGCTGCCAATTGCTAAAGCTGAAAATATAACTTAGTATCACCTGGATTTGTAAAGCATAGTCTGATATTACTAGATTTAGTTTTAACTATATTTGTTTATATTTTTATATATTTATATTTATTTTGTGTTCATTATTTTTCTGTTAACAAATATTTTTATTTAAATATTTTCAAAAAATTAATTCTCATATTTTTATTTATTTATTTTTTTTTTTTTTTGTAATTTTATATATATATAATTTTTGGTATTTATTTCTTTATTTTGTAAACATTAAAGACAAAAAATTATTTTATTTATATATATAAAATTTATATTTTTTATATTTTGCTATATTTTATATTTCTTATATAAGATATTAAATATATAGATATGTATAATTATATTTCTTTTTAAAGTGAAGCGCTTAAAACTTTGTTTCTATGTATAAAATTTTTATTTTATTCATTTTTTTATTAGTTTCTTAGTGCTTAAAATATTTTTTATATTTTAATAAATAATTTTGTCTTTAAAAATATTAAAAATAACTTTTTTTTATTAAAAAAAAAACAACTAATTTATGTTTATATAAGATAATTTATTATTTATAGCTATAAAATGTATAATTTATTATTTATTATAGGAGCTGTAATCATTAAGTAGGTGCATAACTTAGTTCTAATACCTACAGCAAATACTTGCAAAATATATTTTATGAATTCTTGATGAGCTGCTCTGCCAAGACAACTTTCTCAGTTAAGTTAACTTGACTTGACTTGAGCTGAACTAAGTAACGTTGCGTTGAGTTGAGCTGAGCTCAGTTCCGTTTGGGCAATGAGATGTCAGAGACACATGGTCAACAAGATGTGCACAAGATACCCAAAATCTCATTGGTGCTAACAAGCCAGCAGACACATGTTGCACATGCGGCTTAGTGCAGTTGCAGTTGCAGTTGCAGTTGCTTTTGTTGTTTTTTGATAGTTTATTTTTTTTTTTATATTTTAATTTTTATTTATTAGTGGCTGCTGATGATGAGTTTATTAAACTGGGATGCGAACACTTGCAACGAACGCGTCGAGTGTTTTAATTACAGCCGCATCCGCTTGAGCGACGAGAGACATCCGCAACTGAACCGAAGTGTGCATTACAAGTGACCACGACTAGTAGTAGACGTATCTGACAGATACTTTTGTAGCTTGTGCTATGTGTGTGTGCTTGTGTGTGTGTTTGTGCTGTGTGTTTGATTTACGCGCAGCCATTAGCCAAAAGTAGCCGCAGCATCTGCTGCCTGTCGCAAATGTCAAAAGGTTAATTGGATTGTGGCAGCAAGTGCAGTTCGCAACAGCAACAACAACAGTAACAACAACAACAACAACAGCAGCAGCAGCAGCCGATAAGAATTTGCTCAGCATTGGGAAGACACTTCAAACAGTAAACAGCCCAAACGGAATGTGAATGTGTTGGCTCAAACGGCACACTTGATTTAAGCTAATTAAATTATATTGAACTCAAATTGACGCTTTTTATATGAATTTATTTATTATGGTTTGATAAGAGGCGAATAAAGTGGGATAATCTGAGTTGATTTTGATATGATACTGCAAAGTGAAGAGAAAATTGTTGTTTATCGCATATCATATCAAAGCAGATGGTCCACTGAAAGAGACTTGCCAAAGAGTAAACATTAGAGTCTAAATGAGAGAAGCAGAAGAGAAGTCTGTATGGATTACTAAATCTAACAGATTATAGCTGATAAATATGCGAAGAATTTTTAAATATATATAAAGTGTTAACTAAAAATAAATACAAAATAAAAAAAAAAAAATATTACTGTATATAATTAAACAAAAATAATTTATTAATTTTATTTTAAATTTTAATATTCATATTTTATAAATATTTATTTTTTTTTTTTATCAATTTATTGATATAAAATATAATTATATAATATATCTATATCATTAAACAACAATATTTTATTCTTTTTTTTTTAATTTTAATATTCATATTTTATAGATTTTTTTTATAAATTTATTAATATAAATTTATGAAAACAAAAAATAAATAATTTAATAAACATATCGACAGACATTTACAGCGTTGCCATATGTTTGACGTTGTACTTGACATTGTCAGATAGTTCATCTTCTTCCCTGTCCCATTCATTCCATCATGTTAGCAACTATTAAATGCTTCAACAAGTTGTTAAACCGTTATCGCGTTACGCATACGCCGCTTTGTCCCATTAGCAGGCGCGTCTCACATTAAATTTGCATAAATTATAATAATTAATTTTGCAGTCAATTAATCAAACACTTGACCATCTTTGGCTATTGTTTTTGCCAGCTTATCTATCTATTTATTTTGTTGTTTTTGCTTTTGTTGTTTTTCGCTCGGTCTTCTATTTTTGTATTTATAGCAATTTGCATATTGACGCCTCGATCCCTTCAAGAGTGACTCTTCGCTTTAGTTGCCCAGGGCCCAGCGGCGACTTGTAAAAGAAATCAAAACACGGCCAACAAATTCACATATTTTGCTTGGCTTTTGGCCATTTTGGCCATTTGAGCGACTGCTGCCGGCTGCTTTTATTTATTTTTGAATTTTTTTTGATGTGGTCTGTGGCCCATTTTACGCTCGATTATCGCGCACAAAGGCCGAATGGGGCCCGCAATTCGCTGAGCACAATAATGACCATAGAAATTTCTCATCGCACCCATTGAGCCTGTCAAAAAGGTGCTCCGATGTAATTAATCGCAGAAGTATTTACACGCCGCTGAAGTTCAAAACTTGAGGCGCCTCCCAAAGCGCCCCAAGTCGAGTGGCGCGCCATGAAATTCGCCAACAAAAGTAAAAGTGTCGAATCGAAGGTGAGACGAGGGCCACATATTGATAACTTGGCCCGCTGGCTCCAGTTGACAGCTGTCGAGGGCTAAGCCCGCAGTTGGCCGATCGCAGATCGCTGATCGCAGTTAAACTGCACAGCAGCTGCAGTGGCAATTGCTGTGGCATCTTCAATAATCAGAGCGTCATAATTGTTGTTTGTTGATTGCATAAATCAAGCAAACAAATGAAACAAAATCATAAATACATTTAATGTACTATATAATGTGTGTCCATAGACAGGCATCATCATCAATGCTGACAAGCACCGACGACGACCTTGCGGGTCTGACACAAAAACCGAAATCCAAAAACCGAAAACCTAAAACCGAAAAAAAAAAAAAAACTGTATCAAGTAGCAGGAAATTGGTTGACGACTGCAGCAGCAGCAGCACCCATGCAAACATATACACACATGTAACCATATACATACGTAAAAGTGAATGTTTATGATACTTCAGTTGCGAGTCATTGTGGCAACAAATTCCCAACTGAAAAAGTAGAAAAAAAAAAAAAAATCCAAATAAAATACAGATAGATATATATAAAACTCCGTCTGGCAGATGGCCCCGATTACGCAGCCCAAGTACTCGACTCAACCAGGGAGAGCATCGAACAACAAATCGAAGACCGAAAACCGAAAACCGACAGCTCGAAACTGTGTTAGAAAGTCAAACGGCTGACGGATGTCATAAATAGTTGTAGACGCGCCAGCAACTGGAAGAGCAACAACAACAACAACAACTGCAAACCCTTTGCAACTCCCACTGGCAAACATTTACATACACATATATTTAGAGGCGGGCTGAGGGCGGCCCTTAACTGATTTAGATACTTTAATTATGTGTAATTAAGCAACAGCTGCTTATGCAATCCTCACTTCATGTTGACATCTGATTGAAATGTCAACACACTTTGCCTAATTGGATCTCTGGCTTAATTCCCCCCCAAAAATAATCAAGTGCAAATGCAAATAATCCCAAGTGATGAAAGTAAAGCGAGATAGGCAATTAAATGTTAGCCTGGGAACAATTACAAACAAATATTTTTGGCCAACTGCCAGCAGGTCTATGAAAATTGTAAATATGTATTTTTGTATATTTAAATAATAAATAATAATAATAAATAAAATAATATTTACTAAAACTATATATAGAATTTTATATACAGATATATTTAAATGAAATATCAGGTTATTGATTTAGCTAAAAAAAAGTTATATATAATATATATATATATATATATATATATATATATATATACATATATACATTTTTTT
Organism: Drosophila mojavensis; assembly: GCF_018153725.1. Taxonomy (NCBI): domain Eukaryota; kingdom Metazoa; phylum Arthropoda; class Insecta; order Diptera; family Drosophilidae; genus Drosophila; species Drosophila mojavensis. Next base: position 15,966,418 of record NW_025318906.1, on the reverse strand, counting down.
TTTTTTTTAATTTTTCATACATTGATTGATAGTTACAAATAAAAATTTTTTATTTTTTATTATATAAAAATAAATAGCCTGCCGAATCTATCATATTATTATTAATTAAATTATTATATATTATATTATTATTATTAATTAAATTATTATTAAATTCGTTGATTTTATATTCATTAACACAAACAAAAATCATTGCAAAAATTCCGTTAAAATTAAACCATAATACCATAATTTAAATTTATGCAGGATATAGAAATTAACCCAATTTAATTTTTAAAGAATTTTTATTTTAAATTATTTATTTATTATTTATTTAAAAAATAATTATTTTTAGTTCGTACAAACTTATTTATATTGTATTCCTGACCTAAAAGACTGCAGTGTAATTTTTAGTATTTTTCGTTTGTAAGCTTTTAGTATTTTTTAGAACTTTTAATTTTCTGCCCATATAGACAGACCATGTTCATAGAAATGTTATAAATGTAAGTAATAACTGTAGTTAAAGTTGGTAATCGAAGCATGATTCGCATCTTTGTGTAAAGAATATATAGTTATTTGTATTTGGAGGAACACTTGCAATCGCATCAAGTTGCTGTTAGAGAGACAGAGAGACAGTCTGAGAGACAGACAGATAGATAGGCAGACAGACGGCACACACCCAGCACTTAGCCAGGCTCTTCTGATGCCGAGGCAGTTGCTCAATTTTTTGTGCCGCATCATGGCCACAATTATGCGATGTGCCAATGGCAGAAGATCTTCGAGCTGCAGCGATTCGAGTCTCCTGCAATCAGGTGTCGCTGCAGCAGAGGTGGGGGCAGAGGCAGAGGCAGAGTCGCTGTGGCCATTGTTGCAATCGGTTCGAGTGGAGCTTTGGGGTGCCAATTAAACTGCTATTTAGTGGCGAATATTAACGGAGAGATCGAAAACGCTCTAATCTTATTTATGCTCATTGAGTCTGTGTGGCTTTTATTGTCAGTCAGCGGTTTAAAAAGCTCAAGCTGCTGCCACTTGCCGCACTTGCCACACTTGCCGCACTTGCCACACTTGGTGGCACAGTTGTGAAAGAATGCGCCAAAGGTTTTTCGCAATCATGAGCAATAGAAAAAAAAAAAAAAAACATATTTTAATGCGCTCATCATTACGAAAATTCTGCCAAAGTGTAAAACTGTAAAACTGGAAACTCGCAAAACTATTTTAAGCCCAAAAATCATATGTCAAACACTTCAAATGCTGTTGCTGACGCCGCCCCCGCCTCCCACCCGCCTTCGCCTTCTGCATTGAAATAAAACAAAAATCAACTGCAAGTCCAAGTCAGCCATCAACACATTCACTCGAAGCTTAGCTCAGCTTCCTCCTCCTCGGCTTCGACTCGACTAACTCGAGTCATAATTAATCTGCTTCGGCATCGACGCTGCTGCCGCTGCCTCTGCCACTGCCGCTGCCGCTGCGTGTTGCAGCAATTTAAAGTGATGCAGTCAGTCGATGGTGGCTCTTTGATAGATACTTTCAAATGGCTGACTGGCTGACTGGCTGACTCGCTGCTCGGTGGATGCCACTCGAGCGGCGCCCCAAAGGCAGCCACAAAATTCGGCTCACATTTTGGCAGAACTCTCGAGTGGAGGCCCGTCGAAGCGGGAGGTCAACACAGAAGAATTCTGAGGCTCTCGCTTTTCATATTATACAATTTTGTTGTTGTCCGACTGACTATCTGTCTGTCTATCTATCTATCTGTCTGACAGCAAAACAATGTTAAATATTGTTTAACATTCGCACACAGTAGCTAACAAGTTTAGGGTTTCAAGTCAAGTCGACTCAAGTTGAGTTCTACAGGGTCGCCAGCTCAGCTCAACTCAGCTCGGCTCGTTGTTGGGCATTCCAAAGCAGAACAGAACAGAACAGAACAGAAACGTGTTGATCAAATGTCCCGCTCTGCTGCAGTTTCACACCAAACTCAAAGACTCAATGACCTTCAAACTGTAGTCGAACCTGAACCTTACTGCAGTTGCTTTCATGCGTAGTTGTTGTTGCTTTCATATATCACGAGCATTATTCATGGCAAACAATAACTGTAAGAGATGTAAGATTCATTTATGCCTAATGCAGTTAGCTTTTGCTTGTATTATTCTTTTAAATATATATATTTTTATTTATTTTATTTAATCTGACATTCTGTATATATTTACCGAATTAGCTATCAAATTTTTAGCTGGGAACTTGATTACTAAATTTATATATTGCATATATGCATTGTATGACTACTGTACCATATAATTTATATAATATGTAAGTAATAAATAACCTAAAAAATATATATAATAAAAATTATATTGACAATAAATGTTGTATACTTTATGCATATATAAATATAATAAATATTACATAAAAATAGTAATCAAGTAATCAGATTTATAAACTTAGCATATAACAAAGTTTTAATTTAACTCGGAGCTTATCAATTTAGTATTCCAACTCAATAACGTTTATTATTTAATAAATTTATTTACTATTTATTAGAAATATCAAACATTATTTAATAGAAATATCAAATTGATAAACTTTGAGTTGAGCTAAAATTTAGTTATATACTAAATTAATGAATCCGATTACATTACAAAGCTTCCATTCAAAGCGAATTTTCTCATAGGTATATAAATTATAATACTCTTTTTGCTCTCTGTCGATGCTAACATAAAAATATATAAAAAATTATATAGCAATTATAATAAAATATAAAATAAAATACAATCAATATATGTATAAAAATATAATTATTATAAAGGCATTTAATTTTCATCAGGTTTGTTCGACATATAGGCAAAGCCTTTGTCAATGTTGCTCAAGCCCTAATTAACTACATAAATAGGATAAGATTTTGTTCATAAGGAGAAAAGATATACTCATATTTTTGATTTGATTTTAATTTGAATAGAACAAAGAAATTTATTTATGTAGTGCTAAAAGCAGCTATAGAATATGAAGGCCCAGTTAAAGGAAAATTGCAATGCATATTCAGTTTACAAATTATGATACCAAGAAAAATATAATTAGATTATATATGTATGTATAAGACACATTTACATACACAATAGTTTAACTAGACAATTCTCACAGCTCAAGAACAATTACATTTCACACACACACACACACACGCACGCACAGTCAAAAAGTTGATCCCCAAAGACATCGCAGCCAGCATCTTGGTATCTAACAGTATTGCCAAAAAAGGCTTAATCAAAACCTACCATGATGAGGGTAATCTGTCCACACCTACGTGCCAGAGCAAACCCTTCTCTAATGAAGTGTGAGCTAAAAGTAATGCTAATGGATCGTTTCAGAGCTGTTACAATATAATAAAATTGTGGCACGATGTTAAGAGAGGGAGAGAGAGAGACTGCGAGGCTTTGTTGCAACTCATTTAATTGAAATTCTTGAACTAGATTTACAGCTATATAATCTTGAAAGCTACCTGCTGGCTAAAGGAACCAGCCACACGATCGTAAATCATGCATATATAATTATGCGCAAACACGAAGAAAAAACAAAAAAAAAGTATGCACATTCTAAAAGCAGTAAAACAACAATAAAACACAATTTAGTGTCACATAAAAATAACAAAAATAGTAAAAATAACAACCGAGCACATCCCACAGCCTCACGTTGCATGCCACAACGTTGGCAGCAGCAGCAGCAGCAGCGAGAAGAAGAAGAAGAAGAAGGCAACGTTGCCATCAAATTGTAACAATTTTTCACCTGTCGTCTGAGCTAAGCCTGAGCTGCACATGATTATTATTACATCAGAAGGCAAAGGCAAAAAAAAAAAATAAAATAAAAATAAACTAAAATAACATAAATTTCGGCTGGCGAATCGTGATGCGACCGAAGCGCACAAGAGCAAAATCAACAGCAACAACAACAACAACAACAACAGCAACTACAATAAGAGCAGCAGCAACAGCAGAGAGCTAACTGTGCGTTACAACATATTCCCAACTCCTCGCACACAGCATCCACTCCGGCGCAGCATCTTCAAGGAAGCGACGTCGCATGCGTTTGATTTATGTTTGAAAATCAATTTGAGAAACTATTGTGAAATGCGCATAAATAAAATGGTCGAGCTAAATTACAGGGTATCTATCATAATGAGTATTCAATAAACTGTCTGCTGGCCTGTCTCCTTCTCTTTCTCGCTCTCTCTCTCTCTCTCTCTCTCTTTCTCCCTCTGTCTCACTCTCTAAGCGACCTAAGGAATTCACATGAGTTAGTTAGAGTCTTGTATATTTGGCAATGTATCCGATTTCAAGGTTAATGCTGTGCGCTGTTATCGCGCATTTTGCAATTTGAAAATCATCTGGAATTGGAGCCACAACTAATCGGTTTAAAGTATCTGACAGATACGTACGGCCGTGCCTCATTCGATGAGTTGGCGCTTGACTCTTAAGGCCAACAGCAATTAATTTTGTGCAACAATTGCCATACAGCAAAACGGATGAGGGCGACCGATCACCGATCGACGATCGACTATTATCGATCGACTATTACCGATCTTCCATCTCCGGACTCCGACAGTGCACACACACACACACACACACACACGAAATTCAATTTAAATAAATTATAATGTTGTTTAGCTGCTGCTTCCTCTGATTCTTCCACTGCTATTGAGAGAAAAGCAAGTGATTTGCTTATGGGTTTATGCGTAATGTGAGAATAAGATGAGGTTAAGATGTATGTGAGAAGTATATCAAATGGCAGGACATGTTTATGCAGAAGATAATGGAAGGAAAAGGTATCGAAAGGGCATTCCCAATACACTCAATATTCATATTCCCTTGCTCTAACATTCGCTCACACAATATGAACTAAACTCAATGAAACATCACAAGCAGCTCCCCAATAAATTCAACAAATCTCATGTTGAATAGAAATCGTGTAAACAGAGTTTTCTTCAACTCTAATAACAATGCCCGGCAGCAGTTATTGGCATGTCTAAAGCGACAACACCTGCGACTTTCAATATGTGCCAGCTCATTATGATATATTACCAGATGTGTACGTCATTCTGCGCTGTGTGTGGCATGCGCATGGAAGAAGGATGCGCCTTGACATTTGGCCAAGCCGGAGAGCCGTGCTGATAATGATGGATCGGCATTCGTTTCGGCGATTGCAAATTGCTTTCGTGCCGCCGCAGTCCACAGGTGAGTGGAGCGTCTGAGCGTCCGTTCAGTCAGCTGATCAACGGGGAGCGATTATCGTCTCTGCATATGCAAATGACACGAATTCCCCAGCCCCCAGTGTGGCTGCAGAGGCACCTTAATGCGCATAACGCGACGTGTTCTATTAGGTATATTAGGTAAAAAGCTGGACCCAGACCAGGCCAAGCCAAGCTCGTCCAACTGTTAGCTATGGCTCTGCCTTTGTCTGCGGACCCAAATTTAAGTCTGACTGGCTCTTGCAGGCTCTTGCACAATCATCGCATTTTGCTGGAAAAATCGAAAGTGTTTTTCCACAACAACAATAACAACAATGTAGCAGATGCAGCAAACTGAACTCTTTCAATTTCAACAACTTGAAAAATTCCATAAAAAAAAACTTGAAAAAACATAATTTATTTACATTCTTTGTTTGTTTAATTAATGCTGTTAATTATGAGTTGTTAATTGTTTAATAAACAATTGCATATGAAATCGAACCCGCATCTCCAGCTGCTTGTGCACAGTGGTGCAAAAATCAATATATTTAAGTGTTACAATTAAAGATGGGAATTGAAATTGTGAAACTATAAATAAAAGCTTATATGTAAGGTCAACAAATAAAAAATAAAAAATAAATATTTTATATTTATAATTAATTAAAGATGAGCATTGAAAAATCAATTTAATAAGTAAAAATTTAGTTTATATTAAATGTACTTTTAAAATGATATTTTATTTTTATTTATTTATGTGGATCATTCATATTTTTATTTCTGGTAAATTTTTGTTATTCATTTAAATTTAATTTTATGTTGTACAATTTAAATATAGCTATCTGTGTGAGCTTTTAAGCCTAAAGACTTGAAATAATAATTATAATAATTATAAATAAGTTATTACGGGTATATAGCCCTGGCAAATTGAGAACTAGCATATATGCTATATACTATGGACATTGTGTTTATTATATTTATAAGAAAGATTAAGTTGTTTTATTAATTATATACAATATATCATATTATTATTTACATATTTTCTGAATATGTTGCACCACTGTGCAATGTGTATAAAGTTCAATTTAATTGAAGTTGATAACGAAATGTTGTGTGGTCTATGCCGATGCCTCTACCTCGGCCTCTACCTCTGCCTCTACCTCTGCTTAGGCCTCTGCCAATAGCTATCTCGAGGTGTTCGCTGTCGTTATTTCAATGTCAATGCGGTAAGGATGGGGCCGTGGATGGGGTTAGCAACGTAACCTCTTTCGAGTGTAACTACAACTCGAAACGATGATGCGAGTGCTCGTACTCGAACTTGTATGCGGATTGGCTGATCTTTTGTCTAGCGTCGTCGACGTCGTCATCGAGGCGGAAGTAGTTGGAGCAAAGTGTTTATCAATATATATATTAATGACTGACGCAAGTATCGTAATAATTATTTATACATCTCTGCTCCGAGCATGAGCATCTATGTTGATTTATTTTGGAGCATCTTAGCTGTATAGGTGTATATATATATGTGTGTGTGAGAGTGTGGGTAGGCCGTAAAATGCCAATCAAAAACTCGAGCTATGTATTGCTCGAATGATGTGTGTGACCCCCACGCAGCGAACCAAGTAGGATGTACATAGCATCGCTTCAATCATGGAGTTCAAGTTATTCTAACAAGTGCCGATTCAAGTTGCCAGCACAAACACATGCGACCGAGTTTGAGTGCGTGTTTGGCAAGCGGATTAGCTGAATGAACACAATTGCGCTGCTCTGTGCGCTCTGTGCAGCTCTAGCCGCGGCCAGCATCAGGGCCAAGACAATGGACCATTCATTGAACTGCAACCCCACTAACAAATTGTCTAGCCAAAAGGCGAAATTCAATTAGGCAGCAGCAACAGTTGCAACAACAGCGGCAGCACCTTCTAATGCTGCGGCCCTCCTCTCCTGCCGCATCAAACTCAGCAGCTGCAGCTGCAGCCTCAGTCTGGGTCCTGCTTCAGCCTCAGCGTCAGCCTGTCTGCGCCTCAGCTTCATAGCTTGTGGCTCGGCCGTTCGCTCTGGCCTGCAACCTGTGGCTCAAGCAAAGTCTCCGCCTTAGCCTCAACTTCAGCCTGTCTCCAACTCAACTCCAACATCAGCCTCAAGCTCAAACTCTGCTTCAGCTACAGCCGCTGCCCTAGCTTCAGGCTCCAGCTCTAGCTCTCCTCCTTAGCCTTTTCCTCAGCTTTTGCGTCAGTCTCCTCTAAAGCAATGCCTCTGTCACAGTTCCCGTCTCTGCTCACGCCTCAGCTTTTTGTCTCTGCCTCAATCTCCTCAACATTCTTCTCAGCCTCTGTCTCATTCTCAGCCACCGCCTCTGCTCTCGTCTCAGTCTCCTCATCAGCTTCCTCCTTAGCTACCGCCTCTACCTCAATCACAGCCATCTCCTCTGCTCAAGCCCCACTCTCCTCATCAGCCTACTCCTTAGCCACTCTCCTCTTATTCAACGTCAGTCTCAGCCATCGCATCTGCTCTCTCTGCTTCTGCCTCTGCTTGAATCACAAAAAGTTGATCTGCTCACACCCCACTCTCCTCATTAGCCTCCTCTGCCTCTACCATTGTCTCAGTCTCACTCTACCGCCTCAGCCTCAGTCCCAATCTCCAGCTCAGTCCCAGCTTCATATTCTGCGTCAGCCTCAGCTGCCGTCTCAGTCACAGCTCCAGCTTGAGCCATATGTTATGCAACATCAGCACCAGCATCAGAGCATCAGACCATCAGATCATCAGGCCATTAGAGCATCAGCGTGCATCAGCGTGTTCAACAAAAGGTAGCCCAAAAGCATAATCATTTCAATTTAGCCAACTTGACTGCCTGTTTGCCTCATTGCCTTGGCTTCCACTTTTCGCCACAATCGGCGCTCGCAAATGAGTTAACTCATTGACATTTTTTTTTTTTTGAGTTGAGTGGGAGCTATTTTTATGAGTAGCTCAGCCATAAACAGCTACATGAGACTAGAGAGACTAGCTACAAATTGCAACTGCTGCTGCTGCTGCTGCTGCTGCTGCTGCTGCTGCTACCCATTGTCAAATTGTTTTTTGTGGGCCACATCAATCATTGCCGACAACTGTCAAGAATTGGATGCGCTCCCCAAATTGTTCTGGCTCTATTCAATTTTAATTGATGTACACACTATACATACATGTCTAGTCGTGCATACATTCATTCATATATTTTAATTATTGATGCCGAGCACTTTAGCAAACTAATTTCGTTCAGTTGCAGTTGCAGTTCGAGTTGCATTTGCCATTGCCGTTTGCCTGGTTTGCCACTCCAATGCGAAGAACATGTAATTACTTTATGGAGTGCAGTGTGCCGCATTTTATGATTTGATGGCTGCCATCAGTCGAGCAGCCTAAAAACCAGCTCAAAATGCCATAGGTCCTAGCTTTCAAGTCGAGCAGCTTTTACTCTGATTCTGCCAAAAGGCAGGCAGCAACAGCAGCAGAGGAAGAGGCAGAGGTAGAGGCAGCAGCGACCTTCAAACAGCACTGAAGAATGTTGTCTCAGAATGCGCAACATCTAAGCATCGCAACTCCTCTCCAAAAAAGATAAAAACCAAAGATTTAAGAGTTCACGTTTATTATGCTCATGTTTGCGTTTATCTTTTAGCTAAACTGTGTGCTTGAAAAAGCCACAACAAGTGCAACTTAAATTAAGATATAAGACCTAACTGAAAGCAACTAACGATAGATGCTCATATTCATTCATATGACATATTTACAAACATATTGTATCTGTTAAATAAAAAATAAATAAATAAAATAAAAACTTATTTCAGAGGTTTCATCATATCAAATATTTTATTTAAAATATATAATATATATATTTATTACTATGTATTATTTACTATGTATTTATTAAAAATATATTTTTCTTTTATTTACTTTTTTTTTTTTTTTACTGTTCTTTATTTTAAGATATTTTTATTTTTTATATCTTAATTATATATTTTTCTTGTGGTTCATTTATATGTTTTTTCACATTTTTATTATTTATTCAATATATGCATTTTTGATTTTCTTTCATTATTTGTTTTAATTTATTCACTCTTTTTTATATTTATATTTTTTATTATTTATATTTTGTGTATATCTTTTCATTTTTTTATTATTTGTATTTTATTAGTTTTTTCATTAGGCATTTTTATTTTCATTTATTTAATTTTTGTTGTTATTAATTTTTTTTTTTAATATTTATTTTATTTCACTTGAATTTTTAGCTTTTCTACACCTTAAATGGCTTGTTAAAAATCTTGGGATGATGTTTATTTAATTGTTTGTGCTTCAGACTTTAAACAATATTCACAATTTTTGAATGCACATTTATGAAATAATTAAAAATAAATTGAAACAAATCACAGCCTCAAATTTCGCCCCAGCCAAAGCCTTGTAAATGCGCTTGTTTTCTTTAATAAAGCTGTACGCACAAGCACAAAGATTATCTTGATTAATCTACAACACAAAGCCAAAGCCATTTAGCAGCGTCATGCTGTCTGTCCAACTGTCTGTCAAGCTATCTGTCGTTCGTCTGGGCTTAGCACGTGGCGCTAAATATGGTTTATGAATCGTTGAAGAGAGCAAAGCCTCTATTTGATCAACTTTGCCACCCACAAGGCAGAAGAATGTGTGAAGAAACTAAATAAATTTATTTGTTTACTTTACATCTATAATAATTACAGGTGTATTTTCATTCAGAATAAATAAGGAATTTTTACAATCTAAATTAGTTCATCTTAAATAGTATAAAATAAAATGTTGCTTTGATTGTTGTTGCTCTATATGCAATTATATATAGCAAATTGTTTGTTTATGGATCTGAAAAGCTTCATGCTTAAACAATCATTTTGACAAAAATTTGCCCCTGTTTAATCCGGTTCTATAACAGACAAACATTATGATCTAATTACTTGGAGATGAAAACGAACTACTGCGATATCTAGCTTTAGCTTCAACTACTTATAGAAGCCCTAATTTTATATGTGTATATGTATATGATATGTATAGATATATATTATATACAAAATTTTTTCAAAATTAACTTGAGCTGAACTTAAACTGTTAAACATTGTTCAGCAGACACCGATTAATCTATAAGGCATATCATATTCCCATATCAGCTTACTTTTCGACTCACATTTATACAGGGTATCTTAAAGACATTTCTATGACTGGCTCGGCTCAGCAATTAGATTTTTTCTGAAATTGTAAAAATGCCCTTGACTCATGCTAAAGGCATATATAAACTGTACAGCATCTATGGAGAGCCCCTCGGCAACCCTCTGCTCTTCACATCTACTCAACGCCCCTACCCATCTCCTGCTCCCCCCCTTCCCTCACAAAACGCTCTATAATTATGATCATTGGAAGTTTGAAGTGCGCCGCAATTTACATCGAAATGTGGCTTAATTGATTTACGACTCGTCTTCGAGCTGCGCGGGCAGTGCATCCGAAAAAATTATTTGTAGTTTAATTTAAATTATACGTTCCACTCATCTGCGTTCTAGGTTACAAAATAAACACTCACACACACACACACACATACAGATACAGAGAGATCTCCAAGGTAGCCGCTCTAAAGACAGCAACAGAAATTACAATTTGAACTGATTTTTAGGGGGGGCAGGGGCAGAGGCAGGGGCGGTAGGAGGCTCACTTGGCGAGTGCCATTAGAGCTGTTCGAGCACGTTCAATGTAAATTAGCCGTTAAAATGCGTTATTTGTTATTAAAAAAATATTTAAGAAAAACAAAAATTATATGTGTCTGTGCAGGAAATTAAATGATTTTTTGATGTGCTCAAAATGTGATGACGAGCAGCAAATGTTTTTGCATTTGGCCAGAGTGAAGAGAGCAGCGATATGGTATTCAAGCTGAATTGTTGTTGTTGCTTTTAAGCTGTATTTTATTGCTGTTGATGTTATAGTTTCTATGCTCGCTCATGGAATGAAGAGGGTATATAGGGTATGAGTTACTGCAGTTTACCTCTTGGGATATACTAAAACGAATTTAACATATTTTCAAGAGCGCACGAGTATTATGAAGTCATTGCCATCCGACTGCAGCATTCCCATATGTTCTTCTTAGCCAAGTTTGTTAACATTTTGCAGCGCTTAATTTAGTTAATTCTGTAATCATAGACATTTGTTTATGGCCTGTTTTGTTAGGCTGAATTTATGGGCACACAAACAAGGCCAATTGAGTATTACTTGCAGTTTATGCAAAATCAAGATTGAGCTATACACCTATAAAATATACATATATATCTTTTTTATATAATGTTTGGCATTTCATAGATAAGCCTTGAGCTATTCACTCATTCATTCATTCATTACCTATTGAAATTGTTTCCTTTAAATGAATTCGTCATGTTGTGTGTGTTCTTGTCAAAATCAAATGTCTAAGCCAGGTTAAAAATTTTTTTTTTTTTTTTCGGCATATATCAATCAAATTTGTTTGGAAACAGGGCGCGTTACTTCGGCACCTTGCACTATTGTTAGCTCGTTATTAATAAAAGTCTGGACCTTAGCATTAAATTGTGAAAGTCGCTTAAGCATGGCTCGTGCCGACAGCGAGCAAAAATGACGATGGTAAAATGCCAATAATGAAAGAGAGAAAAAAAACACAGACACAGACACACACACAGAAACGTTTGGCTTAAACAATGGCAAATGGCGAAAAGGCAAAGCAACCGTTTGCAATTTAACGGCATTTAAAGTATTTGCAGATCGTGATAAATGTTACGCCCACCATATGCCAAATAAAAATACAAATAATATATAAAATGCGCTCTATTTAAATTTTAAGTTTTGAATTTCAGTTCGAATTTGTTACAATTTTTCAAGAGCTCATTAAGTATCTTTTGTTTAGTTTTTGTGTCTGTTGCAATACAACTTGTTGTTGTTGTTGCTGTTGTTGCCAGCTGATTGGCTAATAATTAATAACAATGTTAATAATAACAACAATGATGACCTTCAGTAACCATTTCCACACCTCATCCAGACTCTAGGCAATTAGCCGCCACACCTCGATTCTCAGCTCTCAGCTCTCAATTCTTATCTAGATTTCACATGCTGAAGACAATTCAAGATAATTTATATTTTGTTTTGACAATTGTTTATAGCTAAGCCCACTTTAAGGCTTACATTTTTAAATGTTCTTTACGTGAAAAGCAGCCATAATTAATTCAATTATCTGATAAGTCAGGGAATTTGTTACTCATCTTATTATTATAATTTCGAAACATTCTAACTATCCCTATCTCTATATAAATGTCCATATAACTCTGTAATATACCTATTTATGTATCTATGTATTTATGTATTTATGTATCTATGTTTCTATGTATCTATGTATCTATGTATCTATGTATCTATGTATCTATGTATCTATGTATCTATGTATCTATGTATCTATGTATCTATGTATCTATGTATCTATGTATCTATGTATCTATGTATCTATGTATCTATGTATCTATGTATCTATGTATCTATGTATCTATGTATCTATGTATCTATGTATCTATGTATCTATGTATCTATGTAGCTATGTATCTATGTATCTATGTATCTATGTATCTATGTATCTATGTATCTATGTATCTATGTATCTATGTATCTATGTATCTATGTATCTATGTATCTATGTATCTATGTATCTATGTATCTGTATATCTGGTTATCTGTATATCTGTGTATTTATGTATCTGTCTAAGAATCTATTTAGAAAATTCGATCTAATCTAACTCCCTATATACAATCCATCCATCTATCTAAATATAGCTATATATTTCCAGTTATTTATCTATATCTTTGGCTGTCCTACATATATTTCTATCTTATCATATTCCATCCGCATATTTCGCATTCCATTCAGTTTACACTGCAAACATTTCACAAGAGCTCCCAGCTCATCAGAAAGCTCATTAAAATTTTTAGTACTAGATTAAATTTTAACAAAATGCAACTATTTCTCACGCCCACACACTCACACAGGCAATTAAATGAAGTTAATTTCTTGTCGAAAAGCAGAACAAAAAGCGTGCAGAAAAAATTACATATTTTAATAAGCTTTCGCATGCGCAAGTTTGCGCCTTAAGTCTTTCGATACAACTGAGCTACTGCGGCTGCCGCTACTGCCACACGACTGACTCGGCCCAGAGCCGAAGCGACGAAGATGCGTGTAGCTGGCAACGTACAGTGGCAGCTCCAGTTCCGCTCACCTGCGGCCCTCGCTCAGATGTTGCTACTGCCACAGCCACAGCCACAGCCGCAGCTATAGCCAGCTGCATGACTAATCCCATTACAAATAAGTGTTTTTGCTATTACATGACAACAGCAACAACAACAACAACAATAACATTAACAGAAGCAACAGCAACAGCAAATGTTTATCGCATGCGGGCCTGGATGTGGGGCCTGGGGCCTGGGGCTGGGATCTGGGCATGGGTAAATGTGATGTGATGTGAGGAGCATATTACTCCCGCGCTGCTCGTTCGCATCAATGAGCGACGCTCATCTTCGCTCTCAGCACCAGCGCCAGCGCCAGCGCCAGCACCAGCTCCAGCTCCAGCGTCAACGTCAAATGTTTGGCGCTTTAATTTAAAAGTAACTAGTTTACTATAACACTAAAGCTTCGCGTCTTCGTTGCTCACGAGCCGAGCGGAGAGCACTCGATGCTGTAGTTATTGTTATTGTTGTTGCCGTTTCTGTTGCTGTTTGTTGCTTTGCATTATTTTGTAATGTTTTCTGTACGAATATGTGTGTGTGTGAGTGTGAGTGTGTGTGTTGCTTTGCATTGCTACTTACTTTGAAACTCGCGCTCTTCGAAACTTCCAAACCAAAAAAAAAAAAACATTTTTAAATGAGAAGAAACACAAAAAAAATAGATACGAAAATTTGGCGCGCTATTTTTGTTGTGATGGCGTCGCTGTCGCCGCTGATGCCGACGCCAACGCCGCTGCCGACAGCGCCAACGACAGCGAATGCAGCACATTTCAAATATAAATACTGGCCTACGAAATTGTTTCAGTATCACAATCAAGTCAACCATCTTCGCAAGAAGAACCACCAACCCAACAATATCAATTCATCCAGTTGATCCTCAGCTACTAGTGCCGAGTCTCCTGCAGTAAAGGGAAAACAGTTTCGTGTGTGTTTTGTACAAAAACCAAGCAAGTGACCGAACAAAATGAAGGTATAGAATCCACAATATCCACATCTGGATACGGACTGTCAGTGCAAAGTTGTGTGTGTTGTGTGTGCATTGCTGCAGTCCTGCCTGTAAAAGGGATTGCAGCAAAAAGTGTGGCTAGCCATGCCAGCCAAGTTCAGAAAAGGATATAGAACAAAAAAAAAAAAAAAAAAAGAATTAAATACAAGCTATTGTTATGCAAATTATGAGCAGATTAGTTGATCATTTTTAATATAAATCACAGTCTTTAGCATATTCAAAATCTAATAAATCATTTATGCAAAAAGAAGTCAAGTTCAAAAATATACTCAATCAATGCGATTAGCTGAAAATGCGCATAAATTTTCGTCAGTTTCATAATACTTTTGCTATGATTTATATCTATCTGCATTTCGACACGCATTCCGGCTTTGGCTACTGTGCAAATCGCATTCCCCCCAAATGTAAATTGGCTATAAAAAAGCAGTTAGCAAGAATAGACACGGTTCGGGCAGACGCCGCAACACCACTAACGCAGTTGTTTTGCATAAATTAAGAGACTTGTACTTTCAACTACAACAGCTGAGTGCGCATCAGTGACCATGTTTGGACTGCAGTTAGCAAGATAAGCAAGGGACGAACACAACACCGAATACAACGCAATATCAAATGTTTTTTGTTTTATTGTTTTTTTGTTTTTTTTTGCAAGCCAATGAAGCATGAAAGTCGCTGAAGGTCTTGCACTCGCAACTAAAGTAATTGGGAAGAAGAAGAAATGTTACATCATTTATGCAATTAGAAGAGTCGCGACAAGTAAACGGAAGATCAATCTTTATAGCTCCTTTAGGCAAAGCTTGCAAGTTTGTTGCCCAAGTTTATAGCCGTAGGCTGACTGCTACAGCACTTTAAGAATTTCAAGATAAGCAATGCACTAGTTCCTTTCGGCAAAAAGTAGCACGCAAAAAGCTGGCTGCTGCAACACTGTTCTACAATTGCAGCAATCATAAGAATATTTGCATTAACTAAACAGGCAAGTTTATTGTCTAAGTCATTTGCAGCGCAGCTCACAGTAAGCTGCCAGCTGTAACACTATTCTGCCATTAAAAACGAATTCTCAAACTTCATTTAGCAAAGTTAGCAAGTTTGTTGCCTAAGTCATGTATTTCGTAGCGCACATAAAGCTGGACGATACAACACTATACTTGCCTCTAGTATAGTTGCGACTGAGGCATTTGTGAATAGAATCCTCAAGCTGCTTACGCTAAATGCAATTTTGTTGCACAAGTCATACACGAAGCTGGCTGCTACAGCAGCCGTCGTCAACGCGACGTATGCGGAACATGACAAATTCTGCCTCACCTGCCAGAGTTGGCCCTTCACTTTGCTGGTGCACATCCACAGCCGAAAGTCGACCCAATTTCCACAAATTTGCATATTACACGCGTCTAAACGTGGCTCAGACAAAGCATAATTATAATTATAAACAATGTGCATAAACAATTGCACAAAAGAGCCATAAATAGGCTGATGCAGAGCTAATTACGATAACAATTTTTAATGAGATTCTTTCAAAAGGGCAACAGAAACACGAAACAAGCTTAGAAAACATTAAAACAGACAACAACAAAAAAGACAATCACCTGTTGTTGTTGTTGTTGTTGGCAAGATACAAACAATTTGGTCATGGGCTCAAAATATTGTCAGGCAATCGGAGCACTCAGTTGCTATCCCCTTCACCTGGCTGCTGATCCTTACTGACGGCAATGTTCTCGCTCAGCGATCGAAGCGCCATTTGATGGATCTTGAAACCATATAATCTGTGTAGCAGAGATTAGTGAAGCTGGCAGCAGACCACATTAAATCACCTCCCACCTGGGCACAAACTTTTGCTTGGTGCGCTTCGGTCGCATCTCTGGCTTGACCATGAATAGCATTTGCGGGAAGCCGGTGCCGAAAAAGGCGCCATCGATGGCCGCGTGCCGTGTCGACCTGGGCGCATAGACATCATTGCATTTGGGACAGAAGATGCGCACCAAATCCTCGCCAGGATTATCGCTCAGGCCAATGGGCAGCACCGGCTGACGCTGGCAGAAGACACGCGGACAGATGCCAAATTCACTCTTCTGATACTTCTCCAGCATCAGATCAATGCCACGATTGGTCAGTATGAAGCGAGCGTGTATCAGGCCGTATAGCTTCTGGGCGCACTGCTCCAGCTCAGCTTCGGGCGGTGGATCCGATCCGGACTCTGGCTCCAGATCGAGTATCACCTCCAGCGAGCGACGATAGTTGCTCACGTTCGAGTCAAGGAAATTCAGATTGAACTTGTCATGTATATAGTCCTCGTCCACTTCGCAGAAAAACTCGTTTCCGCGCTGCTTGCAGAACCAGGGTATCCAGGCACCCTCCTCCGAGTCTGACATGGTTACCAAAACAAAAAAAAAAAAAACAAAAAAACAAAAACAACTGTTAAACACCAAATACAACTAAAATAGCAAACACAATTCGATTTTGGCTGACTGCAAAGCCAGAGGCTGCCCTTGCTTCCATTTGAATTCACTTGAACTGACAAATCCTTTTCCCCTCTTCCGCAGTGCTTTACAACGATCGCAATGCTCGTCTGCCTGGCCGCCTGGACGCAAGCGGAGCCACCAGTCCAGAACCAGTATCTGCCACCCAACCAGTCGCCCCAGGCGCCCTCCAACAACTATCTGCCGCCCACACAGACCTATCAGTCGCCCGCCAACAACTATCTGCCTCCTCAGCGCGGCGGCGGCGGCGGCGGCTCGGCACCCAGCAACAGCTACGGCGCACCTCTGCCCCAGAGCCAGTATGGCGCACCTGCTCTGACCGGCGCCATCTTCAAGGGACAGAACGGCGGCGGCAATGGCGGCTATGGCGGCGGCAACGGCAACGCCGGCTACGGCCAGCGCGACGAGGAGCAGTACGGCCCAGCGAAATACGAATTCAAATATGACGTGCAGGATTACGAGTCGGGCAACGATTTCGGCCACATGGAGTCGCGCGATGGCGACTTGGCCGTTGGCCGCTACTACGTGCTGCTGCCCGATGGCCGCAAGCAGATCGTCGAGTACGAGGCCGACCAGAATGGCTACCGTCCAACCATTCGCTACGAGCAGGTGGGCAACGGCAACGGCAATGGCAACGGACGCAATGGCAACGGTGGCTATGACAGCAATGCGCAACAGGGCAAATTCAATGGTTATCAGTAAGGAGGCTGAGTGTGCCGTCTAGTGTTTCCAGTTTAGGTCGACCCTCCAACTCTCTGTAGGCTAACTTGTCTATGAGCATTGTTTTTTATCTATATTATTATTATTATTATTATCGCTAACCGAGCTAAGTATTAAATGCATCACAGTTTGGCATGCACTGGCTTCGTCGTCATGCGAGACTCTCTGTCCACACGCTATCATCCACATGCGCCACTACTACCACTATTGCTGTCTCCCTCACTCTCTATTCTGTGGAATGCCGCCATATTGCCATAGCCAGGCGCGTTCCAATGTCCAGCCGTCCCACTTGTTCCAGCTATGCCAGCCTATGCCTGTTCCATCGACTTTTGCCGTTTCGTTTTGTTAAGCGCCTTCATTTTGTGTCGTTCCACAACAGAACAAACACACACACACACACACACCGAAACACACACACACGAAACCGAGCCCACGCACACATACATTGTGACCATCACACGCATCCATACATACATAAACATAAGCATTGTATTTAGTTTTAAACGAATTCTGATGAGAAATGCATTGGATTACACTCTCGAATGGAAAAATGTGTACGAAGACAAATGAGATTCTTTTGTGTATAAATAATGAATGAATAATGAATAAAGAAAGCATTTTTGTATAAAACAAAGTAAATAACAAATTGAGTTTCTATTGAAAAGGCTGACAACCTATAATAATCGCATCATAAATCATTCATAATAAAATAATTCATTTATTTTCAAAGTAAGCTTGGATAACATTGATAAAGCTTTGCCATTTAATATTTTTCAATAATAATGAATTTGTTTGTCAAGTAATCTCAGCTCTCATGACCTTTACTTCAGCACCCGCTCCAATTGCCCCTGGCGATTGTATTTATAAACGGGATCCTGCAGCTTACCCACAGGCGAGTACCTAAGCTGTGCTGTTAGATCTTCTCCGGGGCTTTGAACCGTGCGATAGAGCACGCGCTGTAGTTTCTTATCGTCCGAGACTATATAGTAGCGACCCTCTTGAATATTTGATCGCCGATTCGATTGCAAATCAGTGGCTGGCGCGGAGACTTCCTCATCGGGATAGTCAATGCGAAATGGGGCATCAGTTGGTGCACCGTATTGTGGAGATGGCGTTGTCTCGCCGTCCACTTGCTTGGACACTGGAGCCTGTTGGCCCGCATCGTATGACTCGGTGTTTGGTGGCAAATAGTTGGAATCGAGGCGAGGTTCATCGAAAGTGCCAGCATAATCAACACGTTGCCTGCTGATCTCAAAGCTGGACTCCAGATTGCCAGGCAAGCCAAATGGCACGCGAGGACGCCAGCCAGCAGGTGCATATGGCGCTCGCACAGGTGATTCCGCAGAAATGCCAGCGAGAGAGGCGATTACCAAAATTACCTTTAAAACAAATACATGCATGACAAATCTTTGCAAAACTAACTCTCCTATTGCGTCATACCTTTAGCAGCATTTTATTTGTAACTTGCATTTGTAACTGAAATGCAAGACTTGAAATGCGCGCATTTTTATACCAAATCATTTACAATATTGAGCTAATATTTGGCATGGCATGCACGTAACTCCCTGCCTCGTCTGGCATACATAGAGCACATCTGTAAACACGTAAGCCATCAAAATTAAATCACAAACGATCATTGACCTTGCCATAATTGGCAGGGGTTCAAATCACACATATATTTTACGTATTTACAGGTATATTCGTTGCCTAACTGTAACTATAAAATATACAAATTTTAAACCAGAACATTAAGCTGAATAGAATTATTGTAGAACACAAAATTATAAAAATTAAGCTAAAATATATATTACGGAAGAAGAATCTTGGTCAAATACTCCACGTCTATTTTTGTATTAAATATATCTCACCGCAGGTGGGAATCAACAATTTGGGCTTGTTCCGCATTAAATATACTTTAATTAGCAACATCATTAATATATTTTAATTAGACTATGATTAATGAATGCATTTTGTTTATGTATTTCTAAAAATCTATATTTAAATTTTATATATGTTGTTAGCCAAATAAAGCTAAGGTTTATTAGCTTTAGTCTGAAAGTTTATTAAGATGTCTCAATTTTGTTTATGTATAAAATATATATTTATAAATTATTAATTTTTTCAATATTTTCTTCTTTCATATTTATATAATCAATTTAAAATTTGTTACAATCAAAATAACATTAATTGATTCTTTTAAGTATCCTTTATACATTTTTGTCAAGTAAACTAACCAAAAATGTGTTTTCTATTTCAGCATTTATGCAATTCAAATGGGGCGCCAAAAACTGCTGCCCGTCAGGGTGACCAGACTTCTGCAATTCACTGCAGCCCTGCTAAAGTATTAAAGCGCGGGCATTCAAATTCCAAAATGCTATGTAGACAAAACGAAATCTGAATGTTTTATATTTATTATTTATTTATTAGTATTTATGTATAATTTAAATTATTCAATATCTTAGACATTCATTTAATATTATATTTGATATATTAATCACTGAATTTCCCTTAAACGCAGCAAAAGCTTTCTCTTTGGAATACATTTTAAAGTTTTTGGTATGTTTATTTATTTTATCTTGTTTTCTATACAATTCGCATTAAATTGGTCAATATAATCTGTTTTGCACTATTTACTGTATGTATATATGTATATTTAAAGCGGGTTAACTGCTACACATTTGCTTCTTACTGCTCCCCAGTCACGCCCAGCTTCTTCTTCAGCGATTCGGGCATCTCTGGTGGTGGTGGGCGTGGCATGCGCAGGAAGACCTTGACAGCATCATAAATGAACCATTGAGCGGCAGTGAGTGTGCCAATCATGACAATCCTAGGCATCAGACCGCCCCACAGACCTGTTGAGCAATGAAAAGTTGATTTAAGCTAATTTCTCTAGAGGATCGTCAACAATCATCAGTTACTCACCAGCCCAGCCCAATTGTTTGGCCACATCAAGAGCGCTGGCGCCCTTGGCCTGGTTCAGCTTGGAGACGACCGTATCTGCGGGATGGGAGACGATGGCGCAGAACACGCCAGCAATGTAGCCAGCAGCGAAGGTGACAATCAGCTGTTCGCCCTTGCTGCAGTCGGCACGTGGCTTGGGCACCACATACTTGTAGAGCAGCTCCAGGGTGCGCTCGAAGCAGGCGAACTTCATCATGGTGTATGGAATCTGTCGCATCCAGAGCGGCACCAGACCCTTGTAGAAGGCCGAAATGCCCTCCTGTGCGGTCATCTTAGGCAGCGCCTCGCGCAGCGTCTTGGCAAATCCGGGCGTTGTCTGTATCTTGACCTTGGCGGCTTCCATGGGCGCCAGCGCAATATCCGCAAAGAATTCAGCCGAGGCCGAGGCGGCCAAGTAGAGGCCGGTTCTGTACAGGAAGGCGTTCTCCTCGCCAATGGCATTGGCATACATGACTTTGAAGACCTCGTATAGACCGAACTTGCACAGACCCTGCATCGAGTAGCCAATGAAGGTGGGCGCCCAGCCCTTGGCCAAGCCCCGGACGCCTTCCTCAGCCAAGCTGACACGGAAGCCATTCACCACACTCTTGTACTTGGCCGGATCCACCTGCAGACGGCACTTGACCAGATCGAGAGGCACCACCATTGTGTGCGTGGTACCGCACGAGATGATGCCACCCAAGCCGCATAGCACGAAATAGTGATTGGAGCCAAATTCGCAGGAGTCTAGAGAGCGAAAGAGAAAGAGCATTAGATACCAAATCATTGGGCTCCCGATCCTCACTTACCACCCTGAACAGCAGCAGCGGCGGCAGCGAAATTGTGATTTGGGCTCAGCTGGCGGGCAGCTCCATCGTTGGCCGAGGGCAGGAGAGCTGGCGCGGGAGCGGGCGCTGAAGCAGCCTGGCAGTTAGCACTGGTGAATGGCGACTTGAACGTTGAGTTCTGAGCGGCCTCGAACAGGGATTTGAACATGTTGGCTAGCGAGGATGCTGTGGATTGGTTGAGGTTAAAAGATCATGATGTAATCGACTTGAGATATTTCAGAAAACATGTAAAAAGGATTCGACAATATGTTCAACATTTGCGAAAATTTCTTTTCAATTTTTTTTCTTTCTTTCAATCTATTATCGAACACTTTGTACCATTGGCATTGATCTTGTCTATTGAGCACATGCCCAATGCATAATTTTTTATTTTTTACATAACTCTCGTTCTTTTTTTTTTTTTTTTTGCTCACTGAACATTACGTAATACAATCGTGAGCAATCCAAAAAAAAAAAAAAACCGATATTAATTTTGGAAAGCAAATAGAGTGTATGGTGTATCTATTGGCCTTACCTCAAAGTGCGAGGAAAATTGTGCGGGGTGCAGAACAGAAGCTGAACTCTAGCTGAAGTAGCTGAAATTGTCGTTGTCGGGTTTCAGAAAATAGAAACCTGAAAACAACGTTCGTTGTGCGCCAAACCAGAAAACCAAATGCAACTGTCGCAAAAAAAAGATCAGAGATTGAGCACAAAAATTCGATCATAGTGTTGTCATGTACCGGAAAACTGTATCGGTTAGAAACGGTTATGAAATGAACAGCAGAAAAACTGAATTTCCCATAAGATATCTAAAAAAATATAGAAAATAATAATCAAAATTTACGTAAAATATTGAATAAATAATTAAATTTTCATTCAAATATTTAAGCACATTTAATTAAAAATAATCTTCATAATCATTTGGAAAATTTCGGAAAATTCTCTTTGCTCTTCTCTGACAACTCTGAGAGATTTTGTTATTTCTAAATATACGCAACATTTTGGGCACTGAAAATTCTGCTATTGAGCGAAATCTATTTATTGTTTTTTTTTTCTTTTCTTCTTCTTCTTCTTTCCCTCTGTTTAGAGTTTGCTGTAAAAATAAATTCATTAACGCGTCGACAGCTGTAGCCGCGGCTAACAGACAATTGGCTCTAAATCAAGGCTAAGAAGATTTTCCAATCTTCCTTTTCGTTTTGTGTGTAAAATTTTTGCAAACATTTTATTTCAAGTTTGTATTATTTACGAACTAAAATCGATAATTAGTAACTTTATGCACTTAAGGACTATTACAAAAAATGTATACTCTTCCTTTCGAGTCGTTTCGTTACTTTGATAATAAGTACATTTAGTTGATTTAGTGCTTAACGTAGATATATATATCTATATATCCATATATATATATGTATGTATGTATGTATGTATATGTAAATGCTTAAAGTATTGGAAGTAGCTGCATAATAATACTTTTTGCAATAAATTACAGTGCACGCGCATAGTTCGTGCACCTGGACAAAAATGGCAAAGTAGTTAACAATATAAACGACTTAAAGATTAAATTGGCTGGCATTTTGTAGAGTCTGAATTAGTTATCGGATGCTGATCTGATTCTGTGTCGGATCGTGTGATTGTGAACTAACCCACAAAATAACCAAGTTGGCAAACAAGCGGACTCCTTAAACGTTAATTGCAATCGACTACGATTCGGCCGTCTCCATGTGCCGATGGACGGTCACAGGCGCCAGTATATAGTGGGATCGCGACTCGTCGGCATCCAGCGGCAGCGTGGTCTGGCCATAAACCGCGGACGTTGTGCCGCGACAGGGCGACGGTGTGGCCTGCGGCTGCTGCTTGTAGCGCTCCGTCTTGCTGGCCGGCTGATTGCTCAAATAGGGATGAGCGTTGGACTGCTGGCGGTTAGTGGGACTCGATATGGATGTTGATATGGACATGGTGTCCGACTTGCTGTGCCGCTTGTCGTGCAGCAGCAGTGGCTCCGCCAGCGTAAAGCACTGCTGATCGGAGCTATCCTCGTGCGGTGTCATGGTGCTGTAGCCGTGATCCGACTCCCCGTTGGGCGGCCGGCGGTAGTAGCTGCTGCCACTGGACATGTGATACGGTGATATGTCCGCAGCATGCATCAGTTGGCGCTGGGCGGCAGCATGATCATAGCCACCCATGGGCGGCTCATCATGTGCCTGGCAATCATCGAAATTGAAGCGTGACAGGGGCAGACCGTAGTTCTCCTCCTGCACCGAGTCCACATAAAACTGCTCCAGTGCCTGGTTATCCAGATTGTGCCTATAGCAATAGATGGCAAAGCCTATCACTATGGCAAGCACAACGATAGCACCACCAAGTGGCCCAAAGGCGGAGTACGCATGCTGTTCCCGCTGTGGATTATGCGCGGCTAGCATCTCCAGCTCATCCAACTCTCCATACGGCGTCAGCGATGCCAGCACACCATTAAAGCAGCCCGCCTGTGAGGAGCAGAAGGCCGTCGCGAAGGTATTCCCCTCCACATCCTGTTGACACCACTCACAGCCCATGATGCCGAGGCATTCGCGCTGTGTAGCGAACGTCTCACAGCCGCCTCCCCCACCAACGGCGGTGCAGCTGGGCAACATGCTCAACAGCTGCGT
This sequence comes from Drosophila mojavensis, assembly GCF_018153725.1. NCBI lineage: Eukaryota > Metazoa > Arthropoda > Insecta > Diptera > Drosophilidae > Drosophila > Drosophila mojavensis. The sequence goes on along the minus strand of NW_025318906.1, from coordinate 15,942,371 downwards.
GGTGGGTGGCAGTGCGAGAAAATGTTCGCTCGGTGGTGCACAATAGGGAAATTGTCGCGTATAGTTGGTATAGTCATCCAGATCCCTGGCATCGCTATTCGCCAGCATGGGGCATTCGCAGGGACACTCGCAGTCCGTCTGATCCATGCGTTTGCAGTTGAGGCAGACCCGATCGATGGTGCTGCACGGACAGAAGGCACCGCCATCGCAGCTGGAGTTGAGCACCGCCGCAAACAGATTGCTGCCACGGATCAGGGCGATGGCGTATTTCGTGCGCTCGCCATGCACCACATTGCTCAGTATGGTGGCCAGCGATGTGTTGAAGGCGTAATAGCGTTGCAGCGTCCGATTCTGATAGCTGCCACAGCCCAGCTTGCGCACCAGTTGGGCATGGTTTAGCATATCGTTGGCCAGATAGGATTCCTTGTGCGTCAGATGCTCGTGGGGCCGGCGTTGATTGCGCGTGTGCGTGGACACCTGCAGCATGCTGGGATGCGCCAGCAAATAGCCTTCGTGCTCGAACAGCAGGCACTTCATATGCGGCTGTGTGCACACCGGCGTGCTGTCCAAGATGAGCCGATAGTAGAAGGCGTAGGGCACATCCAGGGCGACCACAGCCACAGGCCGATCCTGCTGTGCGGAGTGTAAGGCATCCGCTTTTCCCTCAAATATCGTATGCGCTATCGTCACCACATAGCCCGCTCCACCAGCATCCAGATACGGCGCTGTGCTGACAATGCGACCCGGCTGGGCCATGGCCTGCCGGAACCAGGGACGTCGTGTTGCATCATAGCTGCTGCTCAGCAGGCAACCCGGATATATCTGCAGCACGCCACTAACACTGGCTATATAACGTCTGATAATGTGAGCACGCAACGATCCGCTCGAGTCCTGATGCCGTCGCCGCAGCAGTTGCATGGCCTGATATAAGACCACAACCTCGTGCCGTATGCGTGGCCGCAGCCCGGGATTAGCAAACAGACCACGGGAATCACGCAAATAAGCCATTATGGACTCCACTTGACGCAGCTGTGTGCGTGGGCGATTGTTGTGCAGAAATGCAAAGGGCGAATTAAAGGCGGCGGCGCTCAGAAAAAGAGTGGGTGCATCTGAAAGAAGCAGTAGAAGAGGATTATAGTTTCGATGTACTTAAAATCAAACCCATTGCTAGCTCACCCATTGTGGCCAGTTGCCTGAAGTAACGGCAATTTGCGGGCGCTCCAGTGGCAGCATTTTGCAGCAAGTCCAAACGATGGTACAATATATCCATGCTGTCGCCATAGTAGCCAGACTCGTAGCTCGTTACAGCATCCAAGCGATTGTAGCGCTGCTGCGGCACAGATGTATTGTGAGCGGCAGTGCCACTGATGCTGGCGGTGCTCACCAGACAGAGCACATAAATGCCCAGCACGGATTGCCAGTGATAGGTGCGCAACAGCTGCTGGCGACCCAAGTAGACGCCAGTGCTGGCATTGCCGCTCTCCTCACGCAGCATACGTCCGAGGATGCTGGAAAAGTCCGTTGCATTCTCCAGATAGGCTATGTTCACTGGATACGCTGTTTCACGCTGGATGAGCGGGCGTGGGAATGCCGGATGGGCCAGCGTATTGCCGGTGTCACGATCCAGCAGAAAGGCATAGCTGAAGCCCTGCTTGGCAGCGGGCGAAGCATTCGGATAGTTAAGCAAATCCTCCAACAAGTCAGCCAAATACAAATTCACGCCCACCACACCATAGGGCGGCACGGCATGTGTGATGGCAACCAGGACATCTGCAAATGTGAAGAATATTAGCTTTAGAAAATAACATAAATACAAACACAAAGGACTCACCTCCACTCTCGGCATCCACAGCGGGCTGGTGCACTTCCAGGGAGTCGCTGAGAAAACGCTCTGTGAAAAGCTGACCAAAGACGCGGCTGCTCGCCCGTGGTATTGTCTCCGCGTGCATCTTGTTCAGCACAAAGAAACGTCCAGCCAATTGCGCCTCCTGGCCAGCGGGCAGCCATGCACTCACATCAATATCGAACTTCGTATAGTTCTGCGTGGCCACATCGCTGAGGAACTGCTTCTCATACATGATGCGCTTCTCGTCCAGGACCACGGCGCAGGTGTTGATGATAACCGGCGAAAGCAGACGACTCTGGCCCTGTGCCAACACACGCAACACATGCATGGCATCCGAAAGATTTGTGAGCAATCCACGCGTCACATAGACAAACTCAATGGGCTGCTCCGACACATTGACGAGCTGTGCCTGCTGCAGTCGATGCAGCATTTCAAATGCATACTCAAAGCCCAACGTGTGATTGGTCATGCCGCGACCAAAGCTCAGATTGTTCACATAGCTAAGAATCTCATCCTTGTGCGCACGCGTGGCGCTATAAATGCCGTGAGCTGCGTCTGCAGGAAATGCATCCAAATACATATAGTCCGCCTCGCTGGATATAGTCACTAGCGATATATAGTCCGTGTCCTCCAAGAGCAGCAGCAACTCTTGAACTGTGGGAAAATATAGAAAGTTCAGATGTTAGTTTAAATATCCTCAGTTGCTCTGCTCCATTAAACACCTACCAAAGCTCTTGGTTATTTCAAAGAGTTCCGCATTTAGCGCCGATCCCACATCTATGAGCAGCATCACAAACTTCCGTTTGATGGCCGAAACGTACAGGCGACGAAAATGGGCTGTGCCTAAAGCTCCATCGCTGCTGGAGAGGAAATAGATGTGCTTAAAGTGGCTGACGCTGTTGCTGCTGCTGCTGCTGCTGCTGGCTTTATTTTTGCTGTGCTTGATCTTGCTGCTGCTGTTGGCCTCGTTGTCGCTTGGATTATTGCTCAAAAGCTGACGCAATATGGCTAACTGATCGGCAATATAACTATTGGCGGCTAGCGAGCGACCATTGTTCTCGTTCAGGAAGGTGGCGCGCGATACCTCATCCGATTTCAGATAGTTCAAGATCTGTATTTGCTGTTTATTGTAATGGGCCGAAGCCAAGGAGACAGCATCCACATTTGTCTCATAATACGGTTGGCATTTCTCGATTTGCGTATTCAGATAGAGATGCATATTCTCATTATGGGCAGCCGCATTCCTATTCTCTTCCTCCTCAACTTCAAAGTCAAATTCACTTTCTTGCTCCTCCTCGGCATCGTCGTCGTAGCTGTGCTGCTGCAGCAGCACTTTGCTAAGATTGAAACGCAATAAGTCCCGCAGTTCGAGTACAACATGCGTGGCTCTCTGCAGCTTGCGTCCCAGACGCTGGCTAAACGCTTGCAGATCCTGCTGCACGGTCTCGTTGTCGTTGCCAGACGACAGCCGCGTGGTCACTGAGCTGGCAAAATGTATAGAGTCGAAGATTTCCTGCAAGAAGTCGATGTGAATTATGGCACAGTTAAAGCATATCATGGCACTTACTTGTATTTTCGTTACTAGCATCTCCACATTACGTATACTATGTAGCTTGTTCTCCACATTGTGCCTCAGCTGCACAACGTTCTGCTGATTGTAGTTGACGAAGAAAACACTTGCTGAGCTCTGCTGGAGCGGCATGTAGCCGATAGCAGCAGAAGCAGCATTGGACGTAGGCACTTTGTAATTATTGCTAGGTATGGTTTCATTTGTTATGGTTGTGTTTTTGCTTATGCTTAGAGGTAGAGGAGGAACATGTTCATTGCTTGGCGATGTGTGGGCAGCTGCCGCCAGGAGTAGGAGCAGCGCGATGCCGCTCCACATCTTGCTGATTTCCTGGTAGGCTCTATAGGCCACAACTACCGCGTCATTTAGATACAAACAAAACGATTTTCTTTTTTTTTAATACTTTTATGCTGCTGCAAATGCTGCTGCCCGATAAACTAAAAGGTCGGTCGATAAGTGTCATCGGAAACGCCGCTTTTTTGCATCCAAGAGCATTTAATATTCGATACGGATAATCGATACTATTTTATATTGATGGACACCATTCCATTACTATCGAAGCTAAGTTGTTAATCGATGATAAGAGAATAACATTGTAATACCATCGTGTGAATCATAATAAAAATTATAAGTTACAACAAACAATGGCCGCCACCTTAAAACCATATTTGACCGCTGTCCGCCATTCCCTGACTGCTGCAATGTGCCTACAGGACTTCCCGTCGCAGGTTGTGGAACGGCACAACAAGCCGGAGGTGGAAATTTGTTCCAGCAAAGAATTAGTGCTCACGCCTATCGTTGTCTCTCGCAATGAGAGGGAGAAGGTGCTTATTGAGCCGTCCATCAATTCGGTGCGTGTGAGCATTGCTGTGAAGCAAGCAGATGAAATCGAGCGCATTCTTTGCCACAAGTTTACACGGTTCATGATGCGTCGCGCTGAATCCTTTATCATACTGCGCCGTAAGCCAATCGAAGGATACGATATTAGCTTTCTGATAACAAATTTCCATACGGAACAAATGTATAAACATAAGCTGGTGGACTTCGTCATTAGCTTCATGGAGGAAATCGACAAAGAAATTAGTGAAATGAAACTGGCAGTGAATGCTCGCGCCCGCACCTGTGCTGAGGAGTTCTTGAAGCGCTTTTAAAAATAAAATGAGCAATAGTTTACGAAATGATTCATTAAATAAATGTGTGTTTTCTAAAACCGTTTATTATTTAAACTGTTTATCGTAGTGCAAAAGTAATTGGCAATAGCTAGTTTCTGAAGGGGAATATGCTGACTGAAGATCCTTGGTGATTATATGGTTGTTATCGATATGTATTGAATGTCGTTAATAAGGATAATACTTCCAGTTCCCTATTGAAATAGATAGAGAGGGATAGAGCATAGAGAGAATTATAGTAAGGTACAATAGCGCATATTGATGCTTTAGATGAGAATGAGTTCACTTCGTTTGAGCACTTGCAGCGCACTGACTCTGTCGTGCCATATTTTCTCTGCCCGAGCGTAAAAAGACTGAGCCGAGATAATACGAGGTTGAGTAGGAAAACTCTATGGTTAATGATATAAAAGTCTAATTAAATGTGTTAAAATGGCACAATTTTGTTGTTATTTGAATTTTCCCGCCAAGTCACACATATTAATAATAACTATTGGCATTGTGCAACACTGCTGCGTAACAGCCCTGTACAATTCAATATCAACAAACGAAACACGCGGACGGCTCCAGATCGAGGTGCTATTTGATTTGATGAAAACATGGTGGTGACAAAAGCTAAGAATAACGGAAATGCTAAGCAAAAGAAACCCAAAAGCAACAGCGACATACCAGTTCTGAAGTCGAAGGGCTGGCAGAAGGTGAAAATTAAGGGTCATGTGATATCAGACGACTTTACCGGTTACGAGGGAATGATCGGCCTGGAAGTTCTCAAAGAGTACGATCCAGCGCTGGTGAAATCAACTCAGAAACAGAGCAACGACAGTAGCTATGAGCAGAAGAGCCGACGTAAACGATCCAAGTCAGGAAAAGATTCAGAGGAGTCCTCGAGTGAAGAGGAGGAGAGCGACGATGATGCCCAGAATGGGGCAGTCAGCAAAAAGAAAGCTAAGCTGGCTGAGCGACATGCACTGCGACTGCAGAAGCAGCGGGAGAAGCGTGAACAACGTAAGAAAGAGCGGAAGCAAAAGAAGGCAGCGCCGACAGCAACGGAGACCAAACCAATCAAATCACAATTCACACCCAACGAGGACTACGAACCAGACCGCTTTGCGTTGCTGCGACCACCGCCGCCATCAGATGAAGAGCAGCTGGAAGGTGCAGAGAGTGCCGACGATGAGCAGGTGCCTGAGCTAGTGCCATGTGAGCCACAACCAAACAATTTGGATATGACGAAATGGCATGGCATGGGCGTGCCAGAGCCAATTATGCGAGCTTTGGCGGAGCTGGGTTACGAGGCGCCGACCCAGATACAGGCCATGACTCTGCCGGCAGCTATACACGGCAAGAAAGATATACTGGGTGCAGCGGAGACAGGAAGTGGCAAAACTCTCGCCTTTGGCATACCCATACTCTCGGGCATAATGGAACTGAAGCAGCGCAACGATGACTCTGGCATACGCAAGGCGCCAAAGGTGAAAGGCGCTCAAGGACCAGTAGAAGAGGCGCCGCCGACAAAGGATAACCATGAGCTGACACCGTCGCCAGAGGAGCTGGACTACGTGTCCGGCGCCAGTGATGAGGAGAGCGACAACGAGCACGACCCAGAAGCGAAGCAACGGCCACTCTACGCCGTGGTGCTAACGCCCACCCGTGAATTGGCCGTGCAGGTGAAGAATCATCTGGTCAGTGCCGCCAAATATACGGGCATCAATGTCGCCGCCATCTTTGGCGGCCTGTCCGTGGCCAAGCAGGAGCGCGTGCTGCGTCAATGCCCAGAAATTGTGGTGGCCACACCAGGCAGACTCTGGGAATTGTATGCGCAGGGTAATAGTCATCTGAGCAAGATTGAAAATGTGAGTTTCCTGTGCATAGATGAAACCGATCGCATGGTGGAGAAGGGACACTTCGAGGAGCTGCGCAGCCTGCTCAAGGTGCTCAATGCGGATGAGGAACGCAAGAAGCTGCGACAGAACTTTGTCTTTTCGGCCACATTGACATTGGTCCATGATCTGCCCGAGCATATGCAAAGTAAGAGAAAATATAGATTATAATGAACACTCAACTTATCTTTTACCATATTTCAGAACGTAATCTGGCCAAGCGACCCAAGTTCATCAAGCAAACTGTGGATCAAAAGATTGAGAGCCTGATAGAAGAACTGGGCATATCGCAGCCCAAGATTGTGGACATCACCAGCAGCCAGCGTAAGTAAACTCGAATCCAAAGAGGAATCCCTTTAATTATGTTTGAATCCCTTTTCAGAAACTGCTCAGACGCTCACCGAGAGTCGCCTGCTGTGTGCCATCGATGAGAAGGATTACTATCTGTACTACTTTGTTCAACGTCATCCTGGTCGCACGATTGTCTTCTGCAACTCCATCGATTGTGTCAAGCGGCTGGCCACGTTGTTCGGCTTGCTGGACTGCAATCCCTTGCCGCTGCACGCGAATATGATTCAAAAGCAACGTCTGAAGAATTTGGAACGCTTTCGGGACAACCCGATTGGCTTGTTGATAGCCACCGATGTGGCTGCCCGTGGCTTAGATATACCCAATGTTGAGCACGTGATACACTACCAGGTGCCGCGCACCAGCGAGAACTATGTACATCGCTCGGGTCGCACTGCGCGTGCCAACAAGCATGGCATAACGGTGATGTTCATGGAGCCGGGCGAGGTGAAGGCCTATGTGAGGCTACACAAGACGCTGGAGCGGAGTAAGTTATTCAAAATTTAAAATCTGAGCAGCATAATCAATGTAATCCCTTTCAGCTGAGGATTTACCACTGTTTCCCATCTCTGAACGTTTCCTGGGTGCGGTCAAGGAGCGAGTTAATCTAGCCCGTGAACTGGACAAGGAGGAACTAAAGTTGCGTCGCACCCAAAGCGAAGAGGGTTGGATGAAAAAGCATGCCGAGGAAATGGATATGATTATCGATGGCTACAACGATGAGTCGTAGGTGGACATGTACTCCTGATGGTCATTATTCTAATACCCTTATCTATTGCAGTGGTAGTGACCAGGATGAGGATGCATTCATCATTGAAAGAAGACGCAATCGCTTGCATGTTGACACGGTGCGAGCACAGCTTAGCGCCCTACTCTCACGCCCCATTTTCCCCAAGGGATTCAGCTTTAAGTATCCCACCAGCACGGGTCAGCTGCCCGAGGGCACGGACATTGCCAGTAGTGATTCCCGCAGCGCTGTGGAAACGATGAAGGCAGCCATCGAGGACATGAAACTGGCCAAGCAACAGCGCAACAAACGCAAGCGCAAAGTGTAAATAATTATATGCTAGTTTACTGTACAAATATATATATATATGTTGATGACATGGATGCAATCAATGCTTGGAAACGAAGTAACGTGTGCCGCCCTCGGTTAGGGAGCGCGCGTGCTTGGCTAGCAAGGTGGAGACGGATAGGGCGGGTGTGGTAAAGCAGCTGTAAAGAAAAATAGATTAGATTTAATATATGATAATGATTACGATGATTTCTACTCCTTACTCAATGTATGGCTCCATCTCATCCAGCGTCCATTTGCGTTTTGTTTTAAACAAGACGCGCATGCGATCAATAATATTGGAGGGTAGGTGCTCCTCAGCCAGGGAGCGAATGCTGGGCTGTGCACCCTCCTTGTCCAAGATGCCCAATCCGCGCAGATACTCGATCTTGCAGCTCATGCCCTCCGGCAAGGCTTCCTGCCAGGTGGTCATAAACTCATCGCTGCGAAAACGTAGTCCTGGCTGCAAAATATTCTGTGCCACAATCCGCGCCACCAGCGACTCCTGGTACTTGAACTTATCGGGGCAGCGATCACTGGGCACTGTGTAGATATCAAAGAGTCCGGCAACAACGGGCTCTGGAGCAATGCCTTGCAGGGCATAAATCGTCTCTTCACGTTCCACCTCATCCAGTGCCCATGAGTTCTCACTAATCAGTCCCAGCATCAAGCTTATAATGCGATACTCATACTCGTAGTCGAGTATGCGTATGTGGCCATCGAACTCGATTGCCCTAAACTGCTGCAGTCCATCGACAAACTGCGCTCGACTGCACTGAACTGTATTCAGCAGCTGTTGGAAGCTGAACAAATGCTTGCGCTCAATGCAATATTCGTTCTCTGGCCCGGAATAGCGAGTCAGCTGCAGCAATTCGCCCAGTTTGCGATATCGTGGGCGTATCTCACGACATTCAAAGTATTCATGGAATATTGTGAGCACCTGTCGCTGTTCGAGAGTGCGCGGCACCTCCAAATCATCATCGGCGCTGTCGTTGAGGCTGCGCTCCAGCGATGTATTTGCATTGCCCGTACGCGGACTCTTCAGTGGCGAAGTGCTCGTTGCGGCAGCAAACTTTAAATCAGGCACCAATAATAAGCTATTCGAGATCTCGGCGCCCTTCACGTCATAGGTGCGTTCATCCGTGCAGAGCACAACTTTCTCATGCAGGCCGCCCTTAAAGTGCAACGTCTGACCGTTGCGAATCTGTTGCAACATGTGTTCATCCAACTCCAACAGCTTCAAATTGTCACTCACAACATGAGCGCTTGGATAATACAAGGCCTGTGTTACTTGTGTGAGCTGGCGCTCATCCAGTTTGGCATGCTTAACAATAGCCTTGACATCTTCTGGTGTTCGCACATAACTAGAATATGTGAATAACTTTAGCATAATTCAAATATTATTTACATTTTTTAAAACTTATTGTTGCGGTGCATTTTCATCTACTTCCATATTTTCTATATTAATCTCATGCTTTGCGCGCCAAAAACTTTTTTATCACATATAAACAAATGGGATTATGAGCGTTGCCATACAGCTATAAATACTGTAGTTGCTAGCAAATGTGATATTTTAATAATTGAATATAAGCATGAACATATTTAATGATGCTTTAATATTTGTTCATTTATAGTACATTGTTTGGCATTTACTTTTAAATGAATATATACATTTGCGCATAAAAAAACTCAATCCATTAATTTGAAATCGTACGCTGCCACCTAGTTATAATTCGCCAAAAGTCACGATTACTTTCGTGTATCTGCATACCTGCCTCCAACAACAGGTTTGAAGCATAGCATGTGCAATTCCCATACAAAGAGACACAAATGGAAAACCTGGCGACGAAAAAGAATTGGACTGATGAGGAACGGCTAGAGCTGGCGGCGCAGTTAGATGCTCAGTTGGATGAATTCATCGATGGCTTGGAAAAGAAACGCTATGAGGAGGGCTGGCCAGAGGATCGCTGGCAGGAGGAAATGGACAAACATCCGTTCTTCATGAAGAAAACACCACAGCCAGGCGATGAGGTGCATCCGATGTTCGAGGGTCTGCAAAAGCTCAAATACGATCCGGAAGAGAATACGCAAGAAGAGCTGGCACTCAACTACAAAGAGGATGGCAATTTCTATATGAAGCACAAGAAATTCCGCATGGCCGTCTACTCATTCACCGAGGCCATCAAAACGAAGTGCGACAATCCCGATGTGCTGGCCGTGCTCTATAACAATCGTTCCGCGGCACATTTCTTCCTCAAGAATTATCGTTCGGCTCTGAGTGATGCACAGCGTGCGCTCTTCTATAAGCCGGACTATACGAAGGCGCGCTGGCGTGCTGCTCAATGTGCCTATGAATTGGAAAAGTTCGATGTGTGCACGAAACTGTGCGAGGAGCTGCTCGAAGTGGACATTGATCATAAAGAAGCCAAGGCGCTGTTGCATAAGAATAAAATGAGAAAGCTCGAAGTAGATCGCAATCAGCGCAAGGAAGCGGCCGAAAGTAAACGCAACCTGGCCCGTTTCCAGAAGCTGCGTGCAGCATTGGAGCAGCGTGCCATCAAATTTGATGATCAACCCATTAATAAACGTGCGAATATTACGGAACAATTGTTGGTACCGAAGTTTTTGCCCCTCGAGGATTATCCAGTACATTTGGATGCGGAGGATAACAGCACCTTGATTTGGCCCGCTGCCTTCTCGTATCCCGAATTCCTGCTCAGCGACTTCCAACAACAACTGCCCGAGACGGCCACCATGCAAGATTGCCTGAACACACTGTTCGCGGAGCCGTTGCCCTGTGACCGGACTCTGAGCTATCGTCCGGATAATGTGCATGTCTACTATGAGAACCGTAAGGCGGGCTGTGTGCACAAGGTGGACCTGACGAAGACATTGCGCGAGATTATAAGTGAGAAGGGTTTCTTTGTCTCGGGCGGCGCATTGCTTTTCTATGTGGTGACCAAGGATACGCGTGTCGAACAGGAGTTCCTCCACCAGCAACGACGACCCATGGTCTACAGCTGAGACTATGATAGGGATAAATAGAAGCAATACATTGTAATTTTAGTAGTTAACAAGCATTTGATTAGTTTTTATTGTTCATTTGCTGCGAAATATGTATAAAGTATATGTTTTTATTATATATTTTATATTTTAGTCACGGTACAATTGAGCCTTGTTAGCGCTGTAAAAGAAGCTTATTCAATATCCATAGTTCATATATCCTTGCGGTAGAAGCTAAAAATGCCTGACACATACATTCATCTGTGCGACATACATATATATGTATATATACTACATATAATAAAGATCTTTTTGTGTATATAAATTGGACATTTGATTAGCTCTTAGTTTACAATTTGTTTGATATGTTGCGAAGCATTTGATAGCATAATTTGTTGTTCTTCTCTTTCTCTTTTCTTTTTATAAAATTCAACTAAACTACATCAAATAGTATAATTAGAAATATTTAAGCGTAATCTCACATAGAGCTGCTGAAAGTTTGAGGAAAGCGCATTAAGCTTATCTTAAAATATTAATTTTTGTTTTACTTTCAGTTAGTTAAAATAAGTCAACAATAGTTTCATTTTGTATATATGTATATGGTATAAAAGCGTTTTTCGAGTTTACTCTATATATAATTGAGCACACTTAAGTATAAGACTATATCATATAGGATATTAAAATACAATACATATGTAGACAGACACGCATACCCAATATGGGTTCGGGGGGGGAATTGGACAACCATTGGACACAACAGCAGATATTAGATATGGCTTTAGCTGGTTTCTCTCTTACATTGATATGATCAAATCTGTGCGTAGCTAGACTTAATTACAGTTATTTTTATGGCAAAACAGGCATTACATAGAAGGCTTACGAAGCTAAGCGTTTGAGCTAGAATACGTATACAGTTGCGGTCATAAAAGTAGTAGCAGTTGTAAAAAAAAACTATGTTAAATTGAATATCAAATATCTAAACTAATAACAATATATGTTAAACTTAATATTCTTTTTAAAATTGATTTGAATTTAACACTAAGTTATGAGTGTCCTATTTTTATGCTCGCAACTGTATACAAATATATATTAATATCATTTAGCTAAAAGAAAAATCACATGCGAACTAAACACTCGAACTTATTGCTACCTACATTAACAACAACAATGACAATATTAATAACAATTACGATACTCATAGAATTGATTACTGAGGCGTTGCTGGAGCTGCTGCTGCAGTTGCATTCCGCTGCAACACATTGTTGAATCGCAGCTTCAGCGGCGAGAAGTCGATTTTCTTAAAGCGCGGCAATGAGGCAAACTTTTTCATGGTGTTGCTGGATGACTGTGGCAACTGTTGCTGCTGCTGCTGCTGCTGCTGCTGTTGGTGTTGCAGCTGCTCTTTGGGCGAGTTGCTAGCTGAATGAGATTGTGTCATGGCGACCTTTAGCTGCTGCTGCTGCTGCTGCTTGGTGGGTGAGTTGCCGAACTTGGCCAGTGTTGCATATTTCTGTAGCATGCGCGTGGCACGCTCAGCTGCCTGATAGCAATGCTCGTATTCTTCCTCCAATTGACTTGATTTCGATTTGTTTTTGGACTTGGATTTGCTGCTGCTGCTGCCGCTGTTGCTGCTTGGCTCGGGCGCTTGGCCGTCGTCGAATTTGAAATCAATATTCTGCAGCATGACCAGCTGCAGCAGCTCCTCCTCGCCCTGCAGGTCATTCACATTATTATTATTGTTATTGTTATTATTATGACTAATACTTTGACGCTTTGTGGCATGGGTGACGGCATAGACACCCTCGGAGATTTTGTGGGCGGCAGTCTTTTTGTTTAACGTTTTAGTCTTGCTCGACGCTGATGATGATGTGGATGTGGATGTGGATGTGGATGTGGATGATGGTGATGCAGTGCTTGATTTGTGCCTTTGTTCGATAATTTGCTGGGGCGATGATATATAGAGATTCTCTTTGCGCTCCCGGCGCACCTTGGCGCTGACCAAATGACGTACACCTGGCGCTGCTTCGGCGCTGCTAGGACTACGTCGCTTCGATTTGAGCGTATCGCAGCTATTGGGATAGTACGAGGGAATCTTATCGTCCACGCTGATGATGGACTTGCGCGGCGTTTGGTAGTAGTCCTCCTCATCCGCCTCGCGCTGCTCCGCTGTGATGGGCGTCTGCTGCAGCTTCGGGGGCAGCGCTGGCACCAACGGCGATTCGGTGGGCGTGCTGGTGCTCAGGCCAAAGCCAAGATTGAGCGGCGGTTGCTGCTCCAGCTCCTGGGATGCCTTCACGGCCAGGAGATTCTCATACAGATGCTCGGCCAGGACACTGTTGCTGTTACTGTTGCCATTTAGCGACGTGACATGCATCGATTCATATATATCGCTCTCATTTTGAGCGGGCGCAGCTGCAACGGTGGTGGCTTTAGCCGCCTGCTCCTGGTCGGTGTTGCAGCTGCTGGTGGATGAACTATAGGAACCTGTCGAATAGCCAGAAGTGGTGGATGCTGTGCTTCCGCTGGGTTTCTTCTCCAACTGTGCTGCACCGTTGTTGCCTGCCAGCTTTTGTATAATCGGCGCCATCACGCAGTAGCCATTAAGCTCCTCCACCAGCACATTCTTATTGCGCTTGCCATGCGATACGGCGCCATTGGAGCCAATCAGATTAATGGTGGACGTATTACAGGCAGAGAAATTGAAGTTTTGAGGCAGCTGCTCGGACACATTCAGACTGGCCAGCGAGTCGGCACGGCTTAGCTGGCCGGCCACGATTTGGGCCAGGAGAACTTGACGCGATTCATGCTCAATGGCCGAGTCCTCCAGGCTGATATTCAACTCGTCGCTGGACAATGCCTCACCGAAAGTGTCCAGAAAGTTGAGCTTGGACAGATCCGGACTGGAGAAGCTGTTACGATGGGCATTTCTCATATTACCCAATATACGTTTGCCAGTGGGCAGCGCTGCCTCCGGTGTGGGTGCATTCTCATAGAGGGCGAGCGCCTGCAGCTCCCGCTCCTGCTGCTGTTTTTGCTCCTCTGCCCGATCCCTGCTGGCCGGCTCCAGCTCACCGACGCTGGCACTGCCCGAGCGACGCTTCTGCCCAAAGAAGTTGTCCAACATATTCTTGTATTTCTTCTTCTTGGCCAGCTCTGACTCTGGATTGGTGCTTGAGCGCGGTATCTCGCCCGGCTGCAGCTCGAATGTATTGATGCGTTTCCGATGCGCCGGCAGCGGTGGCAATACTGGCGGCGTGTCTACAACTGCTCCGGACGCCAAATTCATTTCCTCATAGATGCCCGAGGCAATGGATGCACGCGAGATGCGACTGCCATCAAAGATTTCCTCATAGATCTGCGAGACGCGTGCAGAAAACGAGAAACTATTTGCATCCAGATCGAAGCAGAAGGATTCCGGCACATTAGGCAGCGGGCCAAGTGCTTTTTGGGCGCTAAAATAGAGAATTTAATGGGAAATATTTATTATTCTATAATATTATTAAGTTATAATTATAATCGTATGCGAATTGAAGAGCATTATTTAGGATTTTAACTTTTTAACTTCCTTGGATCATTATCAAGCTACGGCCTATGCTCACCTGGTGTCGCGACTGAGTCTGCGCTGCTCCAGGAAGACCTGTCTATATAGCTCCAGATTTTTGATGGACTTCTTAATCCATTTCATGTGTCTGCGGCAGGCCGTCTCTGTTTCTAAAGCGAAATAGATGAAGCAATCACGACGATTCTGCGTCCAGAAGAGCCCATACGAATGCTGCTTGGTGCGCGAGGTGGCCATGCTGATGCTCACGCCAGGCACATTCACCGAGACGGTCAACAGCTTCTGTTGCTGCTGCTGGGGCTCATCGTCGGGCAGGCTCTGGAAGCTGAGGCGCAAGAAACAGGGCACACATTTAATGGCCTCTATCTTGACGAGACATCTGGTCCATGTTTTGTAGCGCAGTGCAATGGCGCGCTTGTCATGTGTATCCAATTTGACGTCCATGCACATAGATATTTCATTGTGATCCATGTTTAGGGTGTTGCGATGATGGTTAGGTGCTTTTATGCGATGAATGGTTAATGAGTTTAGCTGATTTTGTTTTATTTTCCGATTATTTTACATGTTTTCTTTCATCTTTTTTTCTTTTCGCTTTACTGCCAATAACGGTGAGGGTGGAGCTCAGCGAAGAAAACAGTGAGAAACACAATGTGTACACATTGCTATTAGAGATGAACGTTGGATAAACGATATGAACACAATATCATCGCACATTAGCCGATAAGCACTGCTATTTACAAAGAATTTGCTGGTATTTTAAGCAATTCGATGTATGGTAACACTATCAGCAGTTAATGTGAATTTTCCGTGGAACGTTGACGTTTCTGTCGTTTGTGCCGAATCAATCATTGCGCTCGTGTTAGAATTCGCGTTCGTATTTCTTGACAAAAGAATTGTATATAATAACAGTAAAGACGTGTATGTGTATTTTGTATATCGCCAATTCAAAGGCCTGTAAACATATTTGTTCAAAAATATATTCGGTTACGCACGATTTTTACGCAACGAAAGCAGCTGCCAGAAATTGCAGTTGTCGAGGCGGGGTGGGGTAATCCAAAGACGAAGCAGAAGAAGAAGAAGAAGAAGAAGAAGGGCAACAGCGGAAAGCAAAAGAAATCAAAGTCTGCGCATCGAAATAAAATAAATAGAAAATAGCAAAAGAAATAAATAAAAATTTTAAATTAAAATAGCCAAGTGTGTAACTGTTGGCAGTTGATACTAAGTTTCTAAATCTTTTGGCTAAAAATAGTTCACCATGGCGCGCTTGAAACATTTATAATTATTTTTTTTGTCTAAACAAAGAGGTGTGTGTAAGGAAATAGCGAATTCTTTTTGCGGTTGAGTAAGTAAAAAATACGAACAAATCAATTTTAAGTACATATAAATAATTTTTTCGTCAACACCTACGTCACACACTATGCGTGGGCGTGAATCATGCTTAAATATATATATATATATATATGCACATACACATGCACACATATGAATGTA
This sequence comes from Drosophila mojavensis, assembly GCF_018153725.1. Taxonomy (NCBI): domain Eukaryota; kingdom Metazoa; phylum Arthropoda; class Insecta; order Diptera; family Drosophilidae; genus Drosophila; species Drosophila mojavensis. The sequence goes on along the minus strand of NW_025318906.1, from coordinate 15,926,457 downwards.
TGTGTGCATATAGATATTTTCGCACACTTGTTTCCACATTGATTTTCCCTTAGCAAGCGCACGTGCTGATTTCCAACTGGTCGCAACTGAGTTATCCAATTGGACCAATTTATACTGAAGTGCAGGCAAAAGAAGGCAACCCTTAGCAATGTTATTGTTGTTGTTGCTCTCAGCTGTTGGGACGTATGAAAAATTTCCATTTTGATTCGTTTTATTGATGGAAAATTTTCGCCACCCTAAAACTAAAAATTGTTGGTTGCCCAGGTAAACAAACAGCTTCAAATTTTCAACGTGTTTGCCGGTCGTTTATCAGTAAACGCAACAGCAAGAACAACAACAGCAGCCGCAATCGCAGCAATGCAGTGCAGCTTTTGCAGCTTTTGCAGGCAGCAACGAACTTGCAGCAAGCGAAAGCTCTTTCGAATTATCTAGAGAAATTTTTAGCCAGCACTAAAAGTTTATTGGCCTTATTTTGAAGGAATTTAAAGGATATGAAGAAGAAAAGACCGAATATGCATATAAACATTTATTCATGCAATTGCATTTAATTATGATTATTTTGTATACCAGAATTACTAATTGTATGCTTATAGTATGTAAATTTCGTGATATAATAAATTGAACTGACTTTATTAATTATTTAAAAATTTTCTTGATTTTCATTTTTTGCAGTAAATCTTGAACATCAAGCTACAATCCAAGTGCATAAATTTGTTTTTGTTCTTTTAAAAATTGTGTCATTCAAAATTTTACTATCAAAATGTCGCGTACAAGTAATTTAGAGACTAAACAGTTTAACTGTTAATTTAAAACAATAAAAAAATTAAAAAGAAATCATACAACACTAGAATATTCCATTCGAATATAATTGAAACTGCACAAGAAACTTGTGTGTGTGCGTGTGTGTCGTTGTGCGTGTGTGTGTTTCGGGCAGTGCAATAGGAAACTGGAAGTATTAGGCTGGAAAGCTCGCCGTTAACTGTATCACATTCCATTGGAAACGTATCTTAGTAGCTCACGCAAACTATCTCGCTCGCTCTCACGCCTCGCACTCTCACTCTCTCTATCCATTGTCGATTGCATCTGTTCGAGTTGGGATAACGGTTAAGTGCCTAATGGCAAGTTCGCTAAACAAGACGAGACACAGGCGCAGATTGGCTGCGATCTCGTTTCTATCGAATATCTCATTAGATGGCACACATCGGGACACAAAATTTGGCGCAACATTTGGCAGCAGCATCTGCACTCAGCAGCAGCAGCAGAAGCATTACAACAACAACAACAATAATAACAGCAGCAGCAACAACAGCAAAGGCAACGCAGCGGCAGCGTTGGGACTCGGCGCCGGCGGCTATCATCAGCATTATCAACGAAATCATCAGCAGCGCAGCAGCCAACCACAGCAGCAGCAGCAGCAACAACAACAATACCACCACCATCAACAACAACAACATCAGCATCAAAATGGTAAATGCGGTGGCAGCGCCTCAGCAGCGCTTCTGCTCTGCAGCGCCGATGTGCATATGGGCAGCGGCAGCGACGCCAGCGTCGGACTGTGCGGCCTGGACGACTGCAATGCCGCCGGAGTTGGCGGTGGCAGCGATGGTGATGGTTTTAGTGAAACTGAAAATATGGGTCAATACCTGATGAATGTGAGCGATCCGCCCATCCAGGCTGAGAGACGCAACATAAAGCGGCCCACCTCCTGTGGCCGCCAGCAGCAGCAGCAGCAAACCCCAAAATCGGGACGCATCAAGCAGCAGCAGCAACGTGGCGGCAGCGGCGGTTCTGGTGCTGAAAGCGGCAGCGATTCGGACAGCGTCAAGATACCGCTGAAGGTCTCCAATTTGGGCAGCGGCTTAAAGCTATTGCCGCTAAGAGAACGGTAAGTGCAACGAAGTCTTTGTAATCTATATAGCATTATTAATATTCTAAATGACTCTGTTATTGATGGCCTTAAAGCAATGGGTAATTTGGTGGATAAACAAGTTTTGGAAAATCTATCTAATAATATCATGTTCATATAAGGGATTTTTGATATAAATATTTACAAAATAACTTGTTCAAGACATGCTCTGATTCTCTCTCCCTCTCTTTCTATCTCTCTCCCACTCTCTCTTTCTTTTCATAGAATTTTACCTCCTTAGCTCCTTTAAGGTGATCGGAAGTTCCAAATTCCTTCGCTTCCCACTTGAAGACGCATACAATAATCATATAATCATTAATTTCTTAAAATAATGCCAATGTATAACTAATTAAATCTAATCCTTCATCGATAAATTATCGATATTTTTCCAAGTACCAAGAACATTACTTAACTTCATATTAGTTTTCTAAGCCCATTTATTACACCTTCATAAATTTAATTATCTAAATATTATTTTCGAATGCAATTTATGAATAGGCCTACACATATCTGAGTGTTTAGTATTATTAATTTTAAAATAATTTCGAATAATGATTTATAATTCATGTGAATCATGAATGTTTCTCAATTTATAGAGAGAGAGCGAGATGGAGATAAAAAAAAGTTTGTTCCAATCATTTTGCTATGTTGAAATTTCCAATTAAGTTGCTGGCAATTGACACCTGGTGTTCAATTTGTTAACAAGCTTAACGCGTCGTGGCTAAGCAAAACAATTCAGGCCAATGATTTTACAAGTGAAAAGCGCGAGCGAAGAACATTTGTTTATGCATATCTAAAGTTTCTCACAGCTGTCGTACGGCTAATTGAATCTATGTATTGCTCGAGCTCGAACAAAATGCACAATATTTGATACATATAAATATTGATGGGGTATATTGATGTTGATAAACGCTTTGTGACTGAGTAAAGGCGGCACAGTAGAGGAGCTAGATATGCATAGAATTGACTCAGTTCCATTTCTTTCCATTTCCATTAAATTCCCATTCATTGAAAATTTCACCTATTAAAGCAAATAAACAAAAATGTCCCAAATTTCCCATTGTCGTCAAGCAGAGTAGGATATTCTGCTAATCGAGCATTCCCTTTTGCAAGATCACTCTCTTTTTGTCTTCTCGTTCTGAATTGACGTAATTGCTTATGGTCGGACATAGTTGGACCCCGGACGGATGATATTTTTCACAGCTCGCTAAATATAGTAGTTGGATGCGGATTCACGCCGAATGTGGCGCCGTATCCATTCAAGTGGGTAACGTGTGCCAGTCCAATTAACGCAAATCAAAACGCCTCATTCGAGTGGCAGCCCGCAAATTAGTCAGCAACAATAAACAACAATTGCATGTTGTGCGTGTGTGTGTGGGCTGTCGCGGCTTCCACTTTAATTTAGGCTTTTGTTGTGTATCACTTGTAACTGCAAAGCCGGCCAGCCACCCAGCCCCAGCCTGCCTGACCTGCCCCTCATTCTCATGCCATAGCCAGCTGGGCGGGCTATCATTCGGTTTATTGTTTATTCGATTTAGATACGCTTTGTTTGACTTTTATTGACACGAAATGTGTCACCTGGCTTGACTGAATCACACGCAACTATTTCATAGTCATGCGCCACGCAAAAAGCAGTTCTAACTATCTGCTTAATGCATTAAATAAACTTAAAAGTCTGCCTGACATATGTATGTAGAAAATTGGCAATTTCGGTTTTACTTTGCTCCTTTATACTCGCCGCTATGCTCTCAGTGAGCAATGACATCTGCCAGCCATAAGATAAAGTGTGATCGAGCGATGGTCAGCTGTTACAATTTCCCTTTTCTTACTCTCTCTCTCTCAAATGTGTGCATGTGTGTGTCTGCATAATCCCATATCTAAGAGAAGAGCAAAAAGCCTTTACTGTGCACATATAATAATTACATCGTTTTTGAGCAGGGGACATCTTCCACATGAGCACACGCACACTTACATATACTTTGGTATGTACATATGTGTCTGTAAGTACATATCCTATGCCTGAAAATGATGAACACGTTTTATATGGAAGACACATGTGGACATATGTATCTACATACATACATATATGTATGTATATGTATGTATGCTTGTATATACATATATTGCATTTATAATAATAGGTCTTACTGTCATTTTGAGCTGCCAACATTAATATTGCCTGTTCATAAATATTTATTTATATTCGCTGTATGGCATATATGTACGTATGTACTTATATAACCCACTCATCGAGTGAGAGTGGGAGAGAGCGCACAGAAAGTACAAACGCAAATAAACTGCCTTGAACCTTGATAAGAGCAGTTGCACCACAAGATATATCTATCTCGCTTCGGCTATCATCGGTTCACACACAGTCCCGTTGCAGCACAAAGCTTTCTGTCTCAATGTTAGCACATTGCTCAAGTTGCGTTGAGCTCTGCTAGACGCATTTTAATATGTGCAAACACACACACACACACACTCACAAACTCATAGTTGCATTCGTGTGTGCACACTGCAATCCGTTGGCGCTTGCCGCGGTGACCTTGTTTCTTATTCGCGCTTCACCTACGCCTCTGCATTCGTTGTTGTTGTTGCGCTTTTGCTTCTTTCATAGTCATTGGGCTGTAGTTTTACGCTGTGTCGTTCACCTATCATCCAATTGGTTTCGTAAAGCTTTGCATGCCACTCGTAAATCTTATTAGCACAAGTCTCTACACACATGCAGGTATGCTTGTGCATGTAATTAGTTTAGCTTACATTTAAGCTAATTTAAACCAATTTTATTTGACATTTTGCCAACTGTTTGAATTGTTTGGTCAATGTGACAGCTACGTGTATAGTATCACTTATCAATTAGGCTAAGACGTCAGCAAATATTTGTCAAGAGCTTGTATTGCTTATCAGCCAATTGGATTTCATACAATGAAAGCTGATTAGATTATGGCTAAAGATGATTTAAACTGCTAATATCTGGCCATATCATGTACGACACTATCTGCTATTATTGCAAAACAATGATTTTCCAAAAATAAATATATAATCATATGTATAGTATATTAAATTTCTTAATATTATAGCCAATAGCTTCCACTTTGGCTTTAATATCATAACAAACTAAAAATAAACAACAATCAATGTTTTTCACACATTATCAAGAATTTACCCACAAGGCTTCAATTACATAATTCGAATAACATCCGTTTGACTATGTCAGCAACATTCATGGAAAACAACATTCATAATTTGAGACGTTCAAATTCCATTCTCATTCCCATTCCCATTCCCGCTTCCCGTTTGCGGAATGCTGCTTCCTGTAAGAAAAGAACAAAAAATGCTGCGCATGCGCGAAAGATGAATACCATTCATATACACAGCATAAGTGTTTATGTAAATGTATGTGTGTGTGCTTTTTATTGTATGGCGAAAAATGCAGAAAACTGCGACGCAAAAGCCAAAAGCAAAACAAACTACTTTAAGCCAATTTAATGGGGTCTCTTTCTTTTCTTGTTGTTTTGCTGTTGCTTTTATTTTATTATTTTTGGAGTCTACATTGAAAGTTGTTTTGAAATTTGATATGTGTGCATAGTAGGGAAGGAAGAAGGTTCTCCGAAAAAAGTGCGACACCGAGACCTTGCACGAAAAACGTAAACAAAAATATTGGATTGCGGCATTTTGTCTAACAAGTTGATTTTTGGCGGTGGCTCCGGCTGTACTCGAACTCTCTCACTCTCTGGCTGTCCCTCTCACTCTCTCTCCTCTCTCTATTGCAGCTGCTAAAAGCTCAAAATGTTCTCTATTACGTCATAAAATTTGTAAATTGATTTGGACATTTCCGCATTGATGTTACGCACTCTCAAGGACACAGACAAAACGCCGCGCTTGACACTGAAATGGAGCTTTAAGCAAAAGTCTGGCAACGCTTCGTGCGTTTAGCTCCTGTGCGCGGTTTCGCTCAATGTCAATGTCAGGGTTGCCCGTAACCAAAAACCTGTGTCAGACACGCGTTCTCTCTCGTCCTCTGCCTGTGCCGCCGCCTCCTCTGGCTCTGGCACTGCTCTACCTCTCCCCTCTGTCTAATTCGGCTTTCTGCACAAGTTCTTGTTGGCATCTTTTGCGAACTGGGTAGCCTTGAAGGGCAGCCAGCAGAGCTGTTTAACGACGCAATATGTACCGGTTAGATTGCTGTTTGTTTACTTCGCTTCCTTTACGAAGGCAGCTGTTTTTTTTTTTTTTTTTTCCTTTCTTTCTCTCTCATTGTGTTCCCATTTTTGTTGTGCAACATTTTCAAGGTCACCCAAAGAGTTTTGCATGCCAAAGGTATAGGGTTTCTAATATCGAGGGGTTGCAAAATATATGTCAGTAGAGCATATTTATGACACTAAAAATTCATTTAAGAAACCCATTTAAAATCGCAAGGAAATAGTTAAGACATTCCTGATCTTTTACGGCATGGGCCAGCTAATTTATTGGCAATAAAAAAAAAAGCAATGTAAATACTATTGCGCAGTTAGTTGTTATTATTGTCAATTTGTTATCCACCAAGCGCAGCGTATTGGATATTTATGGACTTACATATGTACGTATGTGTGTGTGTGTGTATGTGTGTGTGTGTAAACAAACATGCAAAATATTAATGGTAAAAACAGCTTTTTAACTTTTCGCTCCCTTCTCTCACACACGCTCGCTCTCCCTCTCTCAGTATTTCTCTGTCACTTACAAAGTTTTTGGTCTTTGTGCTGTGGTCATCAGCAGTTGCTTTTGTGTGTTGTGTTGATTCATTCGCTTCGACAAGCTGGCAAATACCAAAACAAAAACAAAAATGAACAACAACCATAACAAAAGTCGCAAACTCGCTCAAACCACTTTGAACCTCTTCAAGCCGATTGTGCTGCGTATAAGCACTTCGTATAGAGTCACAATTTAACGGAGCATTTGTATGTATGAAATTGCGAGCTGCAAGCTCAGGCGAGAGCCTGATAAGCAAAAACAACTGAAGAGAGCGAGCGTATGACAAAGAGAGAGGAGCATAAGCAGAATGTTAGCAGGGGAGGCAGAGACAGAGACAGAGAGAGCGTAAGAAGCAGCCTGTTCAATGGTTGTCGTTCTTGTTATTTTTGTTGTTACTTTATCTTTAGGCATTAGTTTTAATAGCGCCTATGCAATGAAACAAGTCAGATTGACAAATTGAATAATTGACTGATTGCGAAAACGTAGAACTGTGATAAAGCGAACTCAAAATCGCCTTAAATATGTGTAAATATATGAATAGAGAGTTTGCATATGGCTGAACGGAAATTTATAGACCCGCCGACTAGACTTATCTTTCATTATCTTGCATTTTATTTGCAAATGGGCGTCGTCTACCCAACTTTATTGCTGTGTAGATCTGTTGCACATTCATTGCTTAGTTTCGAGTTATATTCTCAAGTCTTATTCTGTTGGCATTGACAGTGCTTAATAAACAAGGGCCTTTCGTCAATCCCGACAGATAAGCTAATCTAAATTGGGTTTTAATGATTACGTCAAGATTTTCGACTTTTTACAATCGAATTTATAAATAATATAAATACATATATGTATTTACATTCATATGTATGTATATATTAGGTTTTAAAATATGTTAAAGCTCTTTAGCCGAAGGTCAAATTGTTGAACAATAAGAGTCAAACAAGTAAACCCGATTGGTTGATACAGGTACTGAGCAAAACCAAGAGTTTGCTCAATTTTGTGAACTAGAAATAAATAAACAATTAAAAGCATAATAAATAATTATGAACAACAAATAGTATATCATTATGCTAATTACTCAGTAATGTATATATGCAATATGTATAATTTATATAAAAGTAATATATATGTATATAGGGTATATACATATGTACATACCATTTCCATGGTCCACCAATTTTGTTAGATTTTTCACTTAGATCTAACCTTGCTATAATGAGGGATAATTATGGAATCTAAATTCATACATTTCTATCTATCTATTATCTATGAAACTTAGGCTAAAAGAGTAAATGCAAATTGTCAATGCACCAAGCTAATATACTTAATTTTTGCTATCGAAACAGAGTATCAAAGTTGGATTTCTAAATATATTGTTGCTTATTGTTTTGCTTTTGTTTTGTTATGCAAACTGATTTTAATCACATTGTAGTTGGGCACGTGAGGCACGAGCGACAAGCTTTTCCTATTAATATATATTTGTAATATAAAGGCATACACTACTTTCTTATATGAAGTGCTGAAGAGCTGATAAGAGCGTAATGAATGATAAGCAGCTAGCAGCGCAACAATGATAAGACAAAAGTTAATTGTTTTCAATTGATATTGTTTACGCTGCTTGTTGCACAAATCACATTTGGAAGTTTGATTGCCAACAGATGACAATGGCGTGTAATTAAAAATATGTAATCAAATTCACGTTGATAGTGGGGTATATCTGTTACTTCATATAAAAAGTAACAGTTTTTAAATTAAAACAAAACAACAAAGAAAAGTTTTATTGAAATTATTCTTATTTACAATTTCTATATAATTTAGTACATATAACAAAAGTTCTTAAATTTGCATGAAAATAGGACCGAGGTTTTATATATTGCATTAAATTGATAATTAAAACTCTCTTTGTCAGTTTTTATTGAATTCCAATTGGCTTATATTTAAATTCCAATTAGACTGTGTTTGTCAACTCTGTGCATGGGTATTTGAAATATTTGTTTGAAATTTAAATATTGTTTGCCGATGGTACAGGCGCGCAGATGTCGTTAGACAACAGCTACCGAAAAAGAAACAACTCAAAAATGCCAGCAAACACGCACTCACACACACACACATGCCCAAAAATATAGCGAGAGTGAGGAAGAGGGAGAGAAAGAGAGAGTCAGTCAGTCTACCACTTGCACTACGACACGCACTTGTGGGCGTTGCATTCGTCTCTCTTCTAGGGCTATACTCTTCTCTCCCAGTTACTTCTAATCATCGCATTAAATACCGTATTGTTGTGCTCGCACTCACAAACACACACACACATACTTACGCATGAGCTCGCTCATTATTTGAAGAGTCGATAAGTTACACAAGATGACGCGTCGTCGTATATTTTCTACAGCGTGCCCTTTTGGAAATGTCTTCTGCTGCTTCTTCTTCTTCTTCTCCGCCTTTGGCTGCAGTTTGTTGAGCATTTAAATTCCATGTAAACATGTAAATAACATAATAGACGTGCGTGTGCGTGTGCGTAAAAGTGTGTGCGTGGTTTTTGGCGTTCCGTCTTCCCTTTGGTCTTTTGCTCCGCTCATTTGTTGTGTGTGGCGTTTGGTTGCTGGCATTTCTGGGCGCCTATTCGAATACTCCAACTAATTAACGGGTTATGACAGGCTTGGCGCCACTTCATCATATTGCTTATGGGTATGGGTCCCCCCTTGAGCGAGTTTCCTAATTAATGCAAACGCTATTTCACGGAAATTTGTGTACGTGATTTTAGGTGCCATTTGTTGGAGCCCTTTGCTGTAGCTGGAGCTGGAGCGTAACCTCGATCTATACCAATTATCTCAAGGTAATTGAGCAGGCGCACAGAAATAAATAACAACAAGATGCCCTTCTGCAGTTGCAGTCCAATAAATACAAACTCGATGTTTATTTTCTACGAAAAACGCACGACAAACAATAAACAACGATCTATGAATGCCCACATCATGTGTCTGTGTGTGTATATATGTATGTATGCAGTGTGAACCTCGATCGTATTGACAAAATTTCTTTGGACTGCTCTTTGCTGCAAGCCTGTGAAAATATCGATCACCTCTTTGGGGTGTGTGCGTGCATCTTCTGAATGCTGCTATTTAAAGAAAGAGAGCGAGAGGGAGAGGCAATGGGATATTGTGATGCGCCGTTAAATGTACCCAAACTGCTGTTGGTATTTAGAAGGGGGAGCCAATGAGAGAATGGGATATTATGATGCGAGTGAGAGAAAGGGAAATTATGATGCGCCGTTAAATATACCCAAATCGCTGTGGGTATTTTGAAGGAAGAGCCAGTGAGAGAATGGGAAATTATGATGCGCCGTTAAAATACCCAAACTGATGTGTGGCTATTTGAAGGGATTTTGAATGGAGAGCGAGCGAGTGCGTAAGCTTGAGTGAGTGAGTAGAGGGGAATATACGCTCATTGTTGCATTTGAGGCTTGTCATTTAAGATCATTTATACATGCATAAGTAAATAAGTTATCTCAATGGTTTTTGTATACTTAATTCTCATTTTAACCCTCATTCTCAATTGCAGAACCTTCAGCAATGGAGCTAGCGAACAGAGCTTGCAGCCGGAGAGACGTGCCCGTCTGAATACTGCACCTGGAATGCGAGGAAGCAATGCCGGACTCATTGCAGCTAGCGGACTCAAACGCAACTACAACATTCGTAGCGGTTCGAGTGCCAGTCACATAACGGATGACAGCAGCACCGAGAGTTTGGCCCCTGCCACTGGCAGTTTTCGCAACAGTTTCGGTAAATCCGTGCAGATCACTGATGGACGTCGAGCTCCGGGTGTAGGATTGGGACAACGCAATGAGCGCATTTTGTTGGTATCACAAAAGGTGCCATTTTTTATATTCTCAGCATTGCCGTACTACAAGGGCAAGAATGGACGGTACGTAAATGATCATAAAGAATTCGAAAATATAAATTGATATTAATATATCTGCATATCCTTCTAGTGCCGAGATACGCAAGGAGGATCGTCGACGTCGCAACCCATCCACTTCTCGCCCCTTGAGCTCCATTAACGATGCTCCCTTCGACCCCTTCGATTTGCTAGGCATAAAGAAAGCTGAAAGTGGCCAGGTTAGTTCTGTACGCAAATATTAATCAAGTTAAGCGAATTAATTAAAATTTTTTTATCTATTTCTTAGGATATTTCGTACGGACACTTGCTGGTACCGTCGCGTCAATATGAGAAGGATCGCAAGAAACATGGCAATGCCTCGACCAATCCCTCTATATTTGAGAATCAAATGGAGATAACGAGCACAGCAGCTCTCAGAAATCATGGCATAGCGAGGTTGGTGCCTCATTCAAATCGAATGTTTCATTTACCTGTACCATAATTTTCCATTACCATAAACGCATTATGATTAAAATTGATCTCATGTCTCATCCATATTACAAACATTATTAATTGGTTCATTGAAATGTTGATTAACTATTTCGAAACATTATGCCTAAATTTATCCATATCCTTTCATCCATAAGTATGCATATGTAATTCTGTAAAAAACAGCTTTAAAATCAATTTAACGACTGTAATCCAATTTAATTTACATAACGTCTCGTAATCCCCTATAAATGAAAGAAGGAGAAAAAAACAAATAATCAGCTTGTTAAATATTTTTGTCAAATAAGCAAAATATAAACAACAGCTAAAGCTCAAATATCAGATGAACAACATAATTTTCATTCGCTGCGTGCACAAAATTCTATAATAAATATATTGCGGCTACGGACTGAGTCATGGGCATTCGAAATAAATCAGCGAAAAACAAGTGAAAATATTGCCGTCGGCTGTGATCGACTGCCCAATACCTGTTGATGATTCCAAAAATTAGCTATATTTGTTAAAAATTTCATATTTTAGAATTTGCAATCATATTTTTCGGTTCATAGTTTGATTATGAAATGTAAATCAAGTAGAGAACTTGCTGATTATATGCGTTTAAAATTGACTATATCATAATCCTGTTGGATGCTACCTGTAAAACTATTGATAGTTAAGCTGTGAAAGGTATAAGAATCAAAGGTTAAAAATATTTAAATTTTAAAAGTATTATATGATGCCCAAGCCAATTTCAAAATATAATAGGTAACCATATGTACATAGTCTATAAAGCGACCCATATAGGCACACAAGTAGGCATACCAGAAAACCAATATACTCATCTTCTACCTTATGAGCGAGCATACCAATATGATTCAGGTGTTTTTTTTTAACTTTTAATGATTGCGTAATACTTTACATAATCAAAAATATATATATTTATATCTAGCATATATGTATATATAATAACTGTATACAAGAAGGAGAATTTCGACGCATTTTGTACCATTAACTGTTTTTTGCTAATCATAACGCTTTGCACTACTTCGTTTCAGCACAAAAACCATAACCAAACATCAAGGCAAATGGTAAATTTTTGAAGCAGCTAATAAATAACAAAAATCCAAAAACAATCACAGCTATCTCGGCTATGAATTGATAAATATATATTAACATATTGTATATACATACATGGATAGTTCATGGCTTGGATGGCTTGTGAAAGCTTTCAAATATCCGTTGTATCTATATTATATAGAGTAGTTACCACTAACAAAATTCACACTTCACATTTGCACAGTCGAAAACTGGCTAAAACGCTTTCAACTAAACCGCTTACTCACGCCTCTTATAGATCAACAATAAATACATTTATATCTATATATATATCATATCATACGATATATCTATAATCAATAATCGATGCATTTTACAGGTGCTTCACCTATGAGAACAACAATCGCAATAATACCACAGCGAGTCCAACACCCGAGATGAAACTCGATATGGATATGGAGAGCATGGTACTCAGTGGAACAGATGCGGGTCGTGGTTTGCCTGTAAGTAGAATTTTGTCTAAACTATATATATTGTACTATAGCTTATCCCTTATGCTCTCTGTCTACAGTATCAACAGTATTCGGCGAGCATCCTAGATGATCCAGAGTTAATAGCGGGCAAGCATCGCACTTTGTTGACCTTCACCTCGTATATGACTTCGGTCATTGATTATGTGCGTCCGTCGGATCTGAAGAAGGAGCTGAACGATAAGTTCCGTGAAAAGTTTCCAACCGTACAGCTGACCTTAAGTAAACTGAGAAGGTATTTTTGATCTGCTAAACTCTTCAATGAAAACTTTAACTAACTCTATGTTATTCCACAGCATCAAGAGGGAGATGAGACGCATCAATAAACTGGATTCGCGCATCGATTTGGTCACCATATCGCAGGCCTATGTCTACTTCGAGAAGCTAATTCTAGCCAATCTGATAAATAAGAGCAATCGCAAGCTGTGTGCCGGCGCCTGTCTCCTGCTCAGCGCCAAGATGAACGATGTCAAGGGCGATGCTCTGAAGAGTTTGATTGAGAAGACGGAGAGTGTGTTTCGTTTGAATCGCAAGGAACTGATATCCTCGGAGTTCGCCGTGCTCGTGGCGCTCGAGTTCAGTTTGCATGTGCCAATGCATGAGATCTTGCCGCACTATCAACGCTTGCTCTACGAATCCTAGAGTTGGCCCACGCGCTGCGCCGAAGGTTATCTGACGGCGGCAGCGCAGGCGGCGGTTGCCCTGGCAGCGGCCACGACGCGACATCATTTAAGGCGCAAAGGCAGTCGCAAGTAGACGGAAGAAGAAGACGAGGAAGATGGATGATGTTGCATACTTTTGGGGCATGATTTTTGTACTTATTATATTGCATATTTTTGGAGGCGGGATTTTTATAAACTTATATTTTACGAGTATATGAGAAACAATAATTATTTAAGTATATAGAATAAGTTTTGCTACGAATTAAGTTCACACAATTGACAAAAAAAAAAAAAATACAAAAGAAAAAAACAAAAAAGCAAAAAAAAAGATACAGAAAATATAGAAATTTACATATACATATATAATAACCTTCCTAACGAGACCTCTCCGGTAGTAGGCGCTTATATCTGTAGCTGTTAAGTGTTTTTCTTTTAGCAAGTTATTTTTTCTATGTTTTGTTATAGATCGAGTATAATAAACAAATAAATCTAAATAGAACTGACAAAAAATATTTATTACGAATGCGTCATATAATTTACATATGTAGCGATAGCGCGCGCGGCTTATCAAATTCAGCTGTCACAGCTGGTGGAGCTCTTGCAACCTGATAATATTATTCAAATTCAACCTGAACTGCGGCGGTTGTTTGACTCCACTCGGCACGGCACGGCTCGGCATGGCACCGCCTAGCTCGATCTCTGCCTCTTGGCATTGCTGTTAGCCGCATAAGCAAAGCTAACTAATCCGCCCCAAACGGACAGAAGTCAGATGAGCTTTATTTGGTGCCGAAATATCCACGCAGCGCCACAATGGGGGGCCTCACACCCATTTGCGTAAATCACCTGAGGCTCATCAATCAAAAATCAATAAATAATTTGCGATCGATTATTTGAGTGGGCAACAGGCGCCCAGCAGCCAGCTACAAGCGACGAAACCCTAAAAAGAGTTCTCCGTTCCGAGTCTATAAACAAATGCGGGCACCGATAACCGAAAAAATAATAAAATACTCACGTGCCCAGTTGGACTGGCCCGGGCCCCATATGCATTACATTGTTTGTTATTGTTGCTAACAGTTAACTCTGCTTTGGTATACCCTGTAAAGAGCACGGACAGCAACGGGCATACCTCAAGTGGCTGAGCAAGCGATGAAAGTAGTTGTCTGTTAATATAAAAATAAAATTAATATACATATACATACGTATACAATTATTTTGTATATAAATCATTATAAGAAGAGCATTTAAAACAAGTAAAAGTAGCATACAGTACTGCACAAAGTACAGGGTGCACATGTAGCACTACTTGTTCACACATACACGCACATTTGAGGGCTGTCAGAGTAAGCAAAGAAAATGGTGTATTCTCAGAACTGCCGACTGCATCGGACCTCTCGCTCGATCACTCTGCGGCTTAAGGCTGTCAAGTGGCACAGCTTCGCAGAGAGCGCGAGAGAGTAAATGACCCGAGTAAATGCGAAGCAGGCTGTCCGCTTAAATAAATGTCCTACCTGCTTTCATATGTATGTGTGGTATGTATGCTTTGTGGTATAGGGCAGTGTTTAGTCGAGCAACTGCAATAATTTTATATTTATTTATTTTGATAAGACATCTGTTGTTATTGTTGTAACTGTTTTGGGCAGACAGCAAATGGGCAGAGGTTGCTGCTGCACACTTGGCTATGCCATGTATGCGTATCACAGTGTGAATGTGAGTGTGCATGTGTTTGTCTCTCCCTCTCTTTCTCTGTCTTTCATTCCATATGTGGGCATTGCATTAGTGTGTTTAATGCGTTGCAATGTAATCAGTTTTTGCTTTATCAGCATAGCTCGCTGACTGTACTAGATTAAAAAAAAATTATAATAAAACAGAAGAATAACAGAACAAACTAGCTCGCTCCATGGCTGTCTTATACGTACTATTTCAAATAATGTAATTGCCGTGACTACGAAATAATTAAATTCTCTACTATGCGCAATTAGACGAATAGCCTGAAGAGCTCTCCGATGCACATAATTATATACATACATACAACATGTATGTATATGTTGAATATGAAGACACACACATACATACATATGTACCTACGGCCTTACGGTCCGAAATATATGTATGTATGTATTTACATATGTTCATATTTATGTACACTGCTGTTGCTTGCCACATGCTGTTGCATAATGGACATGCTTAAAACTAATTAACGCAAAAGCAACGCCGGAACCGAATCTGTTTACTCCTCCGCTCTACCTCTCGTTCTCTTACATTCTTGCGTTAACTATCTCGTTCTGGGACGCGCTCAATCTCTGTTTCTCTCTCTCTCTCTCTCTCTCTGTGTCTCTCCCTTTTCCACTCTCTCTCTGTGTGTTCCCCTCTTCATTCGCTTGTGGTCGTTATTCTACTGCTCTGTTTGCCTGATATTCGCGTATGCTGCTTGTCTAGGCCGTAGCAGAACGGCAGCAGCAAAAAAAAATTATTTATTACTCATTAGCACGCAAGACGGCAGCAGAGGCAGAGGCAGAGGCCGCGGCAACGGCAACGGCAATGGCAGACAACGCAGCGGCGTTGATGACTTTTGCCATCTTTAGCTCATTTATTAAGAATAAGCCCAAGCGGCACACGCCCAGCAAACACACACACACACGCACACTCAGAACTTTTTCATTAAAATTTCGTTTTTATTATTTCGTCACTCATTAAGTTGGCCATTGCGCACTTTTGTGCCTCCCCCATTGACTTGTCTTTTATGGCTTTTGTTGTTGTACGTTAACTGTTTTAGTCGCATTGGCTCACTAGTTAACTTTTTTTTCTGTTTTTCTGCCGCTGCCACTGAAGTTGCCCTGTGCCCTGGCCGAGCGCTCGACGCTGATTGGAAAGTTCTGTCTGCATTTTCAGCAGCGACGTCCGCCGGTGACGCGTTTCTTTCGCAGCAGCAGCGGCTGCTGCTGCTGCTGTGGTTGCTGCTGCTACTGCTGCTTCTGCTGCTTCTGCTGCTGCTGCTGCTGCTGCTGCTACTGCTTGCTTCTGTTGCCTGTCTGCTGGCTGTGGTTTTCTGTGCGCCTGATACTGTGCGCCGAGTTAATTGGTTTGCAAACAAATTAACCAACGTGGGTGTGTACGTTTCCTAATTAGCAGCTTTTGTAATTAAATATGCCCGCAGCCACTCACACACAAACGCGCGCACACACACACGCACTCATGTGTACGGCCTGTGTACATGTACGTATGTCGCAGTGTGTGTGTGTGTACAATGGCATAACGGTTCATGTGACTGTAAGGCGCAGTGGCAGCTACTCGAGGGGGTCCGCATTCTAGCTAATGAATGAAGCAATCCCCCCTTAGAGTACGTCCCAGGCACAGTAAAAACAGGCACGCGGGGTGCGGTCAGACGATGTGGTAACAACGCTGACGTCCCGAATGAAAATGCATTTTAATTAGGGGTTTTTGTTGGCTTTTGTTTTTAGTACTTTTTTGTATGCTGATGGCTGCTACTGGCTGCTCGAAGTGCTGCGCTGCTTTGGCTTCGTTCATTAGTTGAATTGAGGCGTAGAGCTGTCAAGATGCGAAAAAGAAATGCGAAAAATAGCATTAGCAATAGTAAATCGTATAAAAACTTCAAATCAGTATGTTTTGATAATAATATAATACTTATAATTAAAAAAAATTAAATTATTTAAAAATATTAATAAAAAAAAATAATATTTTTAATATTTATTTTTATTATTATTTTATTTTTAATATTAATAAAAAAAATAAATAAATAAATATTGAAATATTTATTTAATTAAAAAATATTTATTTATGAAATTAATGTTATAGAAATGTAAATTTAGGACCAACTGAAACGAAATCTTAAAACAAATATAGTGAAAACAATCCCTGAATATTTTAGTTATTATATTTGTTTATATTTAATAGCGGACAAATTAATAAAATTTGGCGTATTTTTAGTATAGCCTGGCAACCCTATGAATCTCAACAAATAAGCGCGCCCAATGGAACAGTGCAGAGAGTGGGAAGGTTTTGGTGGTCTTCAATGACATTGCACCATAGTTGAAGCCAGTGCCAGTGGCACAGCCAGTGCCGGTCTCTATAGCTCAGGTATATATATACGTAGGTAGAACTGCCTGGGCATTGGAGGTGGATATAGTCCATGCCGGAGCCGCTGCCATTCATGCGATTGTTCTTTTTGTTGTTCAATTCAATTCAATTCAATTTCAGCAGCACCGAAAAGGGTCCAATTAAAAAACCACAACAATTAACGAGCCAAGTGAGTTAACTTGGCATAAATGGAATTTTAATTGGCAACATAAGAGCGGCAGTAACAACAACAACTACCAGCAGCAGCAGCCAGTGAAAAGAGCCAAGAGCCAAGAGCAGGAACGGAGTGACTCGCCGAGTGCCGATAAGTGAGTGCAGCAATCGGGTAGAAAGAGCGAAACAGAGAGAGAGAGTGGGTGAGTGAGTGAGTCGGTGAGTGAGTGAGTGGCGCACTGAAAGGAGAAAGAGAGAGATGGGACGCTCGTTACGAGCCCGGGAGTAGTTAAGTAAATGAGCATTTTGTTTCACTAATGAACACTAATGAATGCCGGAGACAACACTTCGGTTAAGCTGTGTACGTGCGTACGTGTATATGTGTGTGTGGATATATGCATGTGTGTGTGTGCTTGTGTGTGCTGCCTTTGTGAGTTTGGGGTTTTGTGTTGTTAATTAATAAACACGAAAGCCGGGCCAGGCAAGGCCCATTGTGTATGTGTGTTTGTGTGTGTGTGTGTGCCCAGTTTTGAAGGGGTTAAAATAAGCAATTAGTTGGATTTTCAACTAGGCGCACAGCAAATGCAGAGCCGTCGAAACTGGCAACTGGTAACTGGCAACAGGCGCTGGCGCTGGCGCTGGCACGGACAGAGGCAGAAGAAGCAGCGCAGAGGCACAGGCAACTTTGGGAGGCAAGCCGACGCCGACGACATGAAAAACTTTCAAACTGTTGCCGACCAGCGTAGTCGACATCGCTTCTTCTAACGAGCAGCGGATAGAAATTGCTGCCGCTGCCGTCTGCCGTCTGCTGCTGTTGCTGCTGCTTGGTGGTCGGCGAGCGAGGGACGAACATTGTCGTCGCTGTGGCATGTTGTTGTAAGCCTGCCACGCATTGCCCCTAAGCCACCCACCCAGCAGCAGCAGCACCAGTTCGCGTGCCTCGCTGTGTGGGCGAGCGGATGCAAAAAGCTTTTTTGCGCTTGGCCCTTTGCGGTGTTTCTCTGCTTTCTGCTACGAGTTTTAATTAGTGTAACGGTTTTAACGTTACCTACGTGCGTGTGGCACTGAAACAACAGGTGGTCAATAAGGTATGATTTGTTAATGTGTGACATGTTGCCTATAAATTTGCTACACTCTCCATTCAAATATCGATCAAATTGTGAACCAATCGGAACTAGTTGGGATTTGAAATTGACGATAGATTGAACATGGAACTAGCTTAGATTATTATAATTATAAATTCTATTTACTTTATGTATCAAATTGATTGATACTATCAATAAAACTCTAAATTATAAATACAAATTACTTAGCTAAATTTTAAAAATTTAATCAATGGGCAACAATTCTTAACCATAATCCTTAATTTATTTACTAATTATTTTATTATTATTATTTTTTTTTAAATACTAATATAATGCTTTATTTAATTGAATCAATTAACAAAAATCGTTAATCCAACTCATTAGAACAAGAATAAATAAAGTATCTAGAATATATATCAAGTGCGAAGACACAAATTTATACATATTCTTATTTTTTAAAATATTTATTTGCAACTATTTAATTCAAAAAGCTAATTAGAAAGCTGTTTCAAGTCAAGTTTGACCAGCTTCTGAATTCATTATGAAATTACACAAAAATGCTGTGCATTTGCCCCACTGTGCAAAATTTGTTTTCTTGTTAATCTATTCGCTCTTGTTTTCAATTACTTCCGAATCGTACATATGTATTTATATTCTAACAGCAAATTGATCAAGTTAACAACAATAAATAAATCTTTGCCATCGTCTATATAAGGAAATACAATTTTTATGACTTTATTTTATGCGACGTATGAATCAGTCAAATGCTGGCAATCAAGATTAAAAAGTCGATTAGAATAGGCAAATTAAAAATAGAAAAGAAAATGTAAGAAGAGCTAAGAGCGACTAGCAGATACCCTATGCCAAAGTAATGGCTCCTGGAGGACAGATGAGTGAAGATAGAAAGGGAGAGGATAGAGAGAAAGAGAGAGAGAGATAGAGATTGAAAGACTGAAGGCTAACTAGATAGAGAGACAAATGAAAGGTTATACAGATGGATGAATAGATTTACGGGTAAACGGACGGACGGGGAAACGAACGAGCTGACGGATGGATGGTCAAAAGGACAGACCGAAGAATAGATGGACAAAATGAAGGATGAAAGGATGGACAGACAGATGAAAAAATGGACACGCATACGAGCAGAAGAGCGAATCATCTGGATTATACATTGTATACATAGTAGCCTTTCTTCTACCCGTAATATACATCTACATAAATCCAGTATACCCTACATTCATATGAAATTTAGCGTATTTAGCTTGGCTTGCAGACAACTTGCGAAACCGTAAGCTCACCTATTAGGTAGCTGGGTGAGATGTAGCCTGTTTAATTTGTCGGCTTATATGGTAAAGCGAGAACGGCGAAAACAGAAAATCGTCTAGTACTGTTGTCATTGGCACTGCCTAAGCGATATGCAAAGCCGTGGAGGAGGCTGCCTCAGAGCTGAGACAGCGAACCCGTTTTGTCTACAGAAAGCAAACAAAACAAACGTCTGAGTGATATATGACGTCATTAGCTGAAATTAAGTGTGGGTTGAACAGCAACAACAACAAAACAGTCAACAATAATAATCATTTACAATTTGCCAAGGTATTGGCAACACACACACACTCTCACATACACAAACACACCTGTGTGAAATCATATTTTAGAATATTGCTGGCGTCGCTTCAGTTCAATCGAATTTTGAAACGCGCCAAGTCGAGATCGAGCTGAGAAAAAATGTCGCTACGGAAGAAAGAGGAATATATACCCATTAAGTGTGAGGGCTGGAATGGGAAATTCGTGTATCCCGATGGAGCTGTGAATAATGTGTCCAAGATACGTCGCCAGAATCAGAATGTGACAAATACAAACAATTTCTATGGCTATAATACGGAACCGATTGTCCTGCCGACGGCTTGGGATGGCACCTTTGTGAAGAGCGGCGAGACACGCACCAAGCCTGAACGAAATCGTTCCGATGATCAGGACTATTTCGAATATAATTCAGATCCGACCATATTGCCAACGACTTGGAGTGGTGAATTCGTCAACGATCCGAACGATGTGCGCATCAAGCCGGAGCGAAACTTCTCCGATCCGAGGGATTATGCCGAGGCCAATCGCTTCAAGTTGGTGCAGTGAGAGGGGCGGGAGGAAATGGATATTGAAAGTGAATTGTGAATATTTTGTATTGTACTAACAGAGCTTTTTATGAGATCTATTATCCTATCTGATCTTCACACTAATCACAATCTTGATAAATTTCATGTTCTCTTGAGTTTTGCATTGAAATTAACCTAAGCGTTGTATTTGAGTTATTTATTTTTATTTTTAATAAAAAACAATTGTGAAATGACACAAAAATAAAAATGATTGTGGGTGTTATTATATGAATATGAAAGCTTCGTGATATTTCTGTGGCCTTTTAAGGTCGCAGCGAGTTCGACTAATGCAAATCGATCAAGTTGAAAAATACGTGTTTTTTTATGAAATAGCTGTAGATTCGATATCGATTTCAATTTCCTATATGGTAAAGTGCAGTTTAAGGGCAACTTCCTTCTAGACTTTTCGTGTTACCACATGAATAAGCGGTAAGTATTCATAATATTTTTACTCGCTTAAAATGTAAAGAGAGTATATTTGTTTAATAATCTTTTGGAAATGGACAAAGCGGAACAGATATACATAGATCGTTACTATACAAGTATAATATATGCAAGGGCAATAAAGTTATCTTTTTATTTTATTAGTACTCGCTTAACTAAGAAGCAGACTAAATTAATTAGTAAAACCTTTTTCAGATAACAAAAAAAATCTATATATACAATATATAAGAAAATATATACTTTAATATATATATTAATATATATATGTACATATTTATGTATATTTATTTATATATGTACATAAATCAATATATTTTATCTCTCAAAAATTGATTACTCAATAGTTTTGACTGTTTCTTAGTTAAGCGAGCGGCAATAATGAAATAAATACCTTTTTTTTTTTCATTTAACAATGAATTGTACTGTCACATTTAATTTAAGCTCACTAATTGGCAAAACGTTGCATGCCTGAACAACTAAATCGATTATTGAGCAGGTGTGGGCATAGCGCAAAGGTTAACAAAGTAAACTAACAATGATCCATTTTCAAAATAGAGCAAAGTTTTATTTAAAAAAGAAAAAAAAAAAAAAGCAAGGTTACGTATGAAATATTTGAAAATAAAAAATAATTTGTCACATTTGACCCCGACGTGAATCGAACACGCAACCTTCTGATCTGGAGTCAGACGCGCTACCGTTGCGCCACGGAGTCATCAAATACGAGGCAGCAAATTGAATACTTGACTTCCATTGCCACATTTTAGATTTTCCAGATTTGTATAGCGTTGCCACAAAGAGAAAAATATGAAATGCCACTTGTTAGTGATGAAACGAATATTTATCAGCTAAAACTTACGGCAACATATATTATAAGCTGAAAACTACTGCAAATTCATTTCATTTCCTAAACCATTCAATCGTACAGCCAATATTGTTTTCTATAATTATAAAGTTTGACAATTTATAATAAATATAATAAATAATAGAATATAATCAAATTTCAATATCGTGAAAAGTTTCACATATCGATAACTTAAACGTAAAGGTGCTCTTACTGATGCAACATATTTCAACTCATCGATAGCTTTTAGCATTCCGTGCATTGTTAATCGCAGCCAACTTCACATCAACGCGTTCTCGGTATAGGTTTTAGCCATTATTTATTCGCAATAAATGCGAATGCAATTGCGAAAATTGATTTGATTCGCTATATTTGCGAAATAGCAACAAAATAATTCGTTTTCTAAGTAAACGCGCTTTCATTGCATAGCTTTTACTTCGTCTATAATACGTTTTCATTTCGCCTCAGTTGTGCGCGTGAGTGTGTGTGTATATATTTTTGTGCGTGACGCGCTGCTGCCGCCATTCAAGATTGAAGCGAAAAAATGGATTTGGCGAAGTTGGATAAGATGAAAGTGGTAGACCTGCGTACCGAGTTACAAACGCGTGGTCTTGATACCAAAGGTGTAAAAGCAGTGCTCATCGAGCGCTTGAGAGCACATGTGGAAGGTTCTGCTGCCGGCGGCGGCGGCGATGGAGGTAAGCTAGTATGTGTACATGTGTGTGTGTATGTATGCATCACTGTGGCTCTGAATGCTTGAATGTGTGAGTGTGTGTCCGTGTATGTATGTATGTATGTGTACTACAGAATTTTGAACGGTTTGCAATGTGTGTGTGCGTGTAACTCGGCTCAACGTGTTTGTCTTGTATATTGTAAACGCGCCTTATATAACCCAAATTCGAATTTTATGTGATTTACATTTTTCTGTTTTGTTCACGACAGATGGCGCCCCAGTTACACCTAGCCGCCGACAGCGTCGGACGCGATCCATGTCGCGATCACCATCGCCGGTGCCGGCAGCTCCAGTTGCCACTCAACCAGAGTTAGAGACTCTGGCGGAGGAGGAACACCATGGAGCCGAGCCGGAAGTTGAGTCTGCTTCAGGAGCAGAAGTGGAGGAAGTTGAAGAGGATGAACATGAAGAGGAACAGGAACAGCAGGAAGCGCAATCGGAAGATCAAGCCAAGCAGGTCGCAGAGCAAGAAGAAGAGCAAACGGACTCTGCTGCACCGACAGCAACACAAGATGAAGATGTTGCTATGGCAGAGGAACCCACAACTATGGAGACAGAAAATCAAGAAGACTCCAATGATTTCAACAAACCAGCGGAAACAGCAGCGCAAGAGGCAGAGAATAATGATGCAGATGCAGATGCCGATGCTAATGCTAATGCTAATGCTGATGCGGATGCGGAGAAAGTCGCACACCAATCCAATGGTAACGATGGTGAAAAAATGGATGTGGATGATGATGCTGGCACTGGAACCAAAACAGACAAGGAGGACGACAAGCAACAGCAGCCGGAGCAAGAGCAAGAAAAGTCGAGCGAACGACGCAAACGTTCACACAGTAAAACTCGCTCGCGCAGCAGCTCGCGCTCACCCAAACGTCGCAGCGGCGATAAGCGCGACTCCAAAGGTGGTGCCGCTGTGGAGGAGCAACGCACCGTAGTCGAGGATGAGCCCACCATAGAGGAAAACAAAGTGGGCCTCAGTTGGTGTAAGTAAAACTTTACACATTGATTAATCAAAATGAAAATGGAATTAAATCTTAGAGGATTTGACGGTTTGGCACATTTAGATCATCAAGAGTTTAGCTTATATAAGCTCTTAATAAAGATCTGAAAACTGAAGTCTGATCTGAAATTTAGATCTTCATCAATAGCTCAGCTAATCAAAGCTAAGCTCTGGATAATGATCTATTTCAAATAATATATATTAATGCTTTCATTAATTTATTTATATTTGTTTCTTTCCCACATCAGTTGATTCTGACATCCATTTGGTCATTGACTCTACCAATTTTACGTCGGCAAAGCCATTGGCCCCGGAAATCTATTCACTTATTTGGTCTGGTGCACGCGCCAATTACGGCGTGCGCGAGGGCAAGGTATGCTTTGAGGTGCAATTGTCGGAGGAGATTGTGCCAGAGAATGCGCATCATTTCCGTGATGAGCCGCATGTGCGAGGCTTTCGTGTGGGCTTCTCAACGCCGCAGTCATCGCTGTTGCTGGGCGAAGCTGAACATTCCTATGGCTATTGCGAGAGCGGCCGAAAGGCCAACAATGGCGAATTCAAAGATTATGGCAAACCATATCAGCTGGACGATGTAATTGGATGTTACTTGGATCTGGAGAGCACGCCGTGCAACATCAGGTACACGCTGAATGGCGAAGATCTGGGCATTGCCCATGAGTTTGAGAAGAGCAGTCTGGGCGAGGACGGTGCTCTCTTTCCGCATATTGTCACCAAGGGCTACGAGTACACAGTGAACTTCTCCAATGCCGAGGAGCTGCTCGTCAATGCCGAACGGCCGACACGCAAGCGTCGCAAGCAACGTGCCGAGTCGCATAAAGACGATGACAACGATGGTGAGAAGTGGAAGGTGCTGGACGAGGCGACCGCTGACGATGATGAGCCCGAGAAGAAGGACGATGAAACGAAACCAGCTGCAGGCGAAGAAGATGGCGACAAAGTGGCGGAGGCAGAGGCAGACGCCAATGCAGATGCAAGCAGTAAACCCACTGAAGATGATGAGCAGTCCAAAGAGGCTGGCGGCGAGGGAGAGTCGCAATCGGAGCAGACAGAACAAGCTGAGGGCGCGGAGGCTGCATCGCAGGATCAGGCAATGGAACCTGGTGAGTTGATTGAATGAAATTAATGTGACATTTATGATAAAAAAAAATTCTCTTCATTTTCAGCTGAGGAAGCGGCAGAAGCTACAGCTGCTGTGCCCACTGAGTCGGCAGCGGTAACCAATGGCGACAGCGTGCCTGATGCTGAGGCTGCAGCCGAGCCAGAGGCAGCGGCAAAAAAGTCAGCCAAAAGCAATGAAGCGTCAGCCAATGCTGAGGATGAGGACGAGGACGGCCCATCGCCCAACAAGCGTACCAAAACTGAATCTGAAACAGAGAAGTCTGCGGAAAAGTCACAAGCGGCTGAAGAGGAATACGAGGATGTTGTGCCCGTGCCACGGGACACTGTCGCCCTATTGCCGGGTTATGTACTGTTGGCTTTGGTGCCCATCGAGCAACTGGTTCCCGGTCCTCAGCGTCCTGCTTCGCGCAAGGAGTGCGAGGTTATTCTGCTAGTGGGTCTGCCCGGTGCTGGCAAGACGCACTGGACACTCAAGCATGTCGCTGAGAACGCCGACAAGCGTTACGAAGTCATTGGACCTGATTCCATAATAGCCAAAATGACGGTAAGTGTGAAAGAAAATAGAGATTTAGCTGGATAAATATAGCCTAGTAGACTATAGAGAGTCCAATAATATTTATGATATTGTATACATAGTAATATTTTTATATTTTATTGTTCATGCTTATTATGGTAGCAGATAGTTTATATGGTTTAGCTCTATATAAGCTCAAGGGCTGCCTATTAGTTTTCCAAAGAAATGAACAATAAATCCATTGCATATGGAAATTCAGGGTATTCAGATTTTGTGGAAATGCAGGTCACAGGTAGAAAAAAGCATGGCAAATGTCATAAAGTATAAATATTCTTGATTTGGATTACAAGCACAGTTATCTCTGAAGAATACAAAAAGGTACAATAGCAGCTCTGTGCAAGGGTCAGGGTATATGCTAGTCGGGCATTTATTATCATACAAAATATATATTTTCTAAGTATTATAGTTAAGTGAATCATTGCATGAAGCAATAATGACTAATAGTTTCTTATCGCAAGTGAAAACTTAGTTTAAATATTTTTTGTTTTTTTTTTTCTTTTACATATTCTATTTGTAGATTGATGGAGAATCGCGCAAAACTGTGCACAAAGGTCGCTGGGATAAGGTGTACGAGATCTGCTTGAATAGCCTCGGCGGCCTGGAAGACATTGCTATGAAGCGGCGTCGCAATTTTATACTCGATCAGGTAAAACATCAAACAAATGACCAACAAGCACACACGCACACACAGACAACCAGACACTCACTCACACACACACGAACATTCCCACACACGCATACAAAATACACTAAAACACAAACGAACCGAACGAAAAACCACGAAACAAGCGTTGATGGAAAATCCCTGATTATTCAAAAAAAGAAAAAAAAAAAAAGAGGGAAATTATTTTTGTTATATTTTTATGTTTTTGTAAATTTGAAATATGCATTTGATTGCTCATATATGAAGAAAAAAAAATTAATAATAATATGAGAGAAGAGCCCAAGCGTCGCTAGCGACGCCAACAGAGCAGAAAAGCTGTGAAGGTATGTGTTAGGCATTAAGTTGATCCGATAATTTAGTATTATATAAGAGTGTGTGTTGAAGCGTGTAAGTATTTGTATTTGCATTTGTATTAAGCATAAGTTTTAGGTGCAACAGTTGACAGTAGATGATGAAGGGCAGTGAGATGGAGATGAGGAGAGATGAAGTTGAGTATGAGTTATTGGCAGCAAGATGATGCAAGGAAGGAAGGGAGCGTGCGGCAAGGAAGCCACTGTAAGTAAAGTACAAATAAACAACAGCAATTCAATTACAACTACAACTACAATTACACACAATTCAATCCAAAATGAAAATCGTATCGTCTTAGTTACCTCTACTACTATACCTACTCTCTATCTCTCTAAATGCCAACGACAGAGGCCACTGCTGTACTATATATATATAATATTCTCTCTCTCTATATATACAGTTATGTATATATAAAAAAAATATGTTAATTCTTTTGCTACTATATATTGAGTCAACTGTTGTTTCGTTCTGCCAATCCGATGCAGAAGTGTGAGTTGAGCACGGGGCATATTTGTAGTGTATGGCAATGCCCACTCCCTGGCGGAGTTGCAAACGTACACACACACACACGCACAGACAGACACACATATATATAGGTATATATATGTAATTCAGGTATGTGTTAGTTTATAAGCGAGGGCGAACAACGACAACAACAACAACAACATGAACAACTACGTCAGCCTGGGCGCCAAGTGGTGGGCTCAATTCGAGCCCGATCCCAGGCAATCGGCAATCATCAACGTGTTTCTGCACCTGGCCAACAACTGACCAACAACGCAACAACATTCAACCAAACAACCAACCAACCAAATCCAAATCGATTCAACAACAACCAATCAAACAACTCTCGATTCCGACCAAACAACCAACCAATCAACCAACCAACTGTATAATTCTTGTAGACGAATGCGTATGCCTCGGCCCAGAGACGTAAAATGAAAGGTTTTAGCGACTTCAAGCGTATTGCGGTTGTTTGCATACCCGGCGAAGATGAATTGAAACGTCGCATCGCCGATAAAGAGGAAAAGGGAAATGCTTTTACAGTTAAAGAATCAACAATAAATAACTTACGAGGTAAATATTGTCTACCACAACCACAAGCAACGAAAAAAAAAAAAAAAAATATAAACAAAAAAAAAATATACGAATCAATTAAGAAACGGCAAATTATTAGTGCGTAATATAAAACAATATATCTATATGTATATATATATAATATATATTGAGTACATATATTACAAAAAAAAAAGAGAATATATTTAATGCTTATTTTATGTAACTTATATATTTATTAGCCTGTAAGCAGCTGCATTCTCTTATGTATTTGTAACTGTTTTTTACTGTAATTCTAAGCCATCTTTTAATTCATTTTTTATACTTCATCAATATAGATCATTATCATTATTTCCTTTTAAGAAACAAAGCCAAAAAAAAAAACAAAAAAAAAGTCAGCTGGCAGCTCTAATGTATTTCAAAAAGAGAATCTTAATTATTATATATCCATATTTGTCCGATTTGCATTTAACTGTGAAAACTGTAAAAAAGGCTTTCTAAGACGAGGGCTTCACTGTGGTCCGTTATTTCTCACAACCAATATTCGAATATTCTTTAAATATTTATTCAAATCCGATCTTAGAAGTTCATTCAACTGAAGCTTTAAGCTTTATTTCACTCTCCCTCTCTGTCTCACTCTCTCTCACTTATTTGCCTTGAACACATTGCCAGCTGAAGATACCACCCCTACCTTTATCCCTTACTCCTCCCCACCAATTTACTGTCTGTCTCCCCAACCCACTTTATCTCTCTCCGTCTACCCCTGTCTTACTCTCTCTCTTTTAAAGTGTAATGTGTATAAAATTGATGAAAACTCTTTGCCAGTGTTGCACAATGCTCGACATGATAATAACATACGCTCACACACTCTTTTTGCAGCCAATTTCACGCTGCCCTCGCTGGAGTTTGGCTGGTTTGACGACATCATCTACACGGAGCTGAACGGGGACGAGGCCAAGGCCGAGGTCAAGAAGTACAATGAGAAGGGCAAGAAGGCCATCGATGCGGACAGGTCGCGTGACAAGAGATCGCGTGGCGGACGCGATAATTATCGACGCGATGACAGGCATCGCAATCGTCACTTTGATGACCGGCGTCGGGATCATGGCGGACAACGTCACGACAGTCGCTGGAGCGACTCGAGACGCGGCGGCGGAGGTGGAGGTGGCGGCGGTGGCTACTCCAGCGGCGGCGGCAGTGGAGGCGGCGGTGGCAGCCGTGGCTATGACAATCGCAATCGTGGTTATGGCGGCAGCGGTGGTGGCGGCGGCGGCGGCGGTGGTCAGCAAAACTGGATGCAGAATAATCGCCGAAGCGGCTATGATGATCGCGGCTATGGCGGTGGAGGCAACATGGGCGGCGGCAGTCGTGGCTATGATAATCGCAATCGTGGTTATGGTGGCAGCGGTGGTGGCGGCGGCGGCGGCGGTGGTGGTGGTGGCCAACAGAATTGGATGCAAAACAATCGAAGGAGTGGCTATGATGATCGCGGCTATGGTGGCGGTGGCGGCAGCTCGCGAGATTATCGCGATCGAGATCGCGGCGGCAATGATCGCAATCGGCTGGGCAGCAATGATCGTAACCGAGGCAGCAGCCAAAGCAGCAGCTATCGCTCCGGCGGCGGTAATCATCAACAACGGGATTTTCGGCATGGCCACCGCGACACCAAAGAAGATAGTCGCGGTGGCTATGAGCGGTCAGCTGCACAAGCGCTGCCCAAATACGGCAATAACTCGGCCCAGGTAGCCAGCTACGATCAGTACAAGTCGAGTGGAGGTCAGCAGTCCGGCTCCAAGGTAACCAGTGAAACACTCACCTCATCTCCAGCAATTATTCTATATAATGTTTCTATTCTATTCGATTTGCAGTCCGCGCTAAGTGGCAAATGGAGCACCTATGCCCAGCACCAACAACAGCAGCAGCAGACGCATCATCAGCCGGCCGGCGTTTGGCAGCAGCAGCCGCCACAACAGCAGCAGCAACAATATCAGCAGCAGCAGCAAACGCATCAGACCGCAGCAGGCCAACAGCAACAACAACAACAATATTGGAACTATAATCAGATGCAGGGTAGGTAGCAGCAACAACAACAACAACAACACCTGGCTACAACTGCTTACCTATAGAACTCGCTCTGTTGTCGTGCCGCAAATAAAATCTGATTTAATATTCGACGTGGAATTCATTTATTTGCCTGGTGGTTAATGGAGCGAGTTCCAATATGAGTAGGCAGCTGGCAGTTGGCAGTTGGGGCATCGCTTGATTGATTAATTGATTGATTGTCTGTATATTGATTGAGCAGGTTATGGCAACCAGCAGCAGCAATCCGCTTGGCAAGGCGCTGATCCACAGCAGCAACAACAGCAATGGATGTCCTGGTGGCAGGTGAGCAACAGTCTCCCAACAACAATATATCGATAAATCGTTAATTTCTATATTCATCATCGATAGCAGCAGCAGCAACATCAGCAGGGCGCCGGCGGGGGAGCAGCGAACAATAATGTGGGTGGTGGCAGTGTGGGTGGCACTGCGGGCGCAGCGGGCAACAATGATGGCGGTGCCACCAATCATTATTGGTCTCAATATTCATACTCTACACAGTCCAATGCGGGCGTCGACAAGAAATAGAAGAAGAAGAAGAAGCAGCTAATAAATCGGTGCACACTTTTTTTTGCCGTCGCAAAACCCCATTCATTCACACACACACACACACACCCCCACAAGATGGAAACCCAACTTTAAAGTATAGTTTTTAAACATAATACAAATCAAACAAACAGAAAGCGAGCGTAAATTTAGTGTAGCCAGTTTTTAAGCGTCTGAAAAGTCCAAACAAACAAACAAAAGCAACTTTAACAGCAGTTTGTCTCTCGCACTCACTCTCTCTATATAAACAGAAACAACAAAATTGGTGAACGACGAAAGAACTGTTGATTTTTTAACTAAAGAAAACGCAAAAAGGAAAAAGCAGAATATATTTACTTTTTACTTGCAACAATTTTTTCATTGCAACATTCGGAATGAGAAAAACAAAAAAAAGCACACAGAAAATCCAAACCAATCTTACATTTATTGATTGTATATTATGTGAAACGGTTTATATATATATATTATAATATTTTGTTTATTTCGCCAATTAGCAAACTTTTCCTTGTTTTTGCCAAACGAAAGCAATAAAGGAACGTTAATTGAACTTCTCTTTTGGCTCATTACGTATCTAGGACAGTACAATTTGTTTAACGTTTAATTATGATTATTGTTTTATTTTTTATACATTAACGAATTGCTGGAAGACAAACTAAAAACAAAATAAATTTAACAAATAAATCTATATACAAAAACAAAACAAAAACTGAAATCGTCTTGAATTTAATGATTATGTATTTGTGGGAAAATGGGGCTTGGCAATTGAATTGAATTTCTAATTGAATTGAACTCAAAAAATATATATAAGCAAACTCAAAATATTTATGAAATGCAAATAAATATTTTAACAGCTCCCTTATTAGAGGCATATCGCTAATGTTAAATTTCGATACACTTGAAATTGGCGCTAGCTCGATATGTTTCGTTCAGTACAATATCTATCGAAGATCGAGCCGCACCACGTCAAGTTGAAATCGATAAAAGCCGACGATAGGCGCACGCAGTCGCAATCTAAATATTAGCTTCATAAACATAAAAGTTGTGTGTGCTAAAGAGTAAATGCGTGTTTTATCTATAACATACAAAGTTAAAATATAATTACACATATCGCTGGCCGTCCATTAATGCTTAAGGTATTCGTTAGCATGCAAATGCGATAAGAACAGTTGGCATGACGCATGCAACAACAAACGGCGTGACATTTTTTTCCTGCCCAATTGCTTTAATTGATTTTTCATTGTTTGCAGGGAAATCAAAATGATGGGCATACAGTTGTTTAATGAACTCGGCAGTATTTTTCGTAATGTGAGTCGGAATTAATAAACATATTTATATAGAAATAATGCATATGCGGGTTTTTGTTGCAGACTCCCACATATGCGCTGGTGCTGGAGACTTTGCTGCTGATCACGGTGATTGCATTGCTCTTGCATAAACGTGGCGGTCGTGGGCTGTCCAAGGAGCAGCAGGAGTCTCTAATTGAACAGTATGAACCGGAGCCTTTGGTCGCCGACACGGATCCGGATCATCCGTTGTTACGCACTCGCCTCGTTGAGTCGAGGGTGGGCAAGCGCATAGTGGTCAATGGGCATAATTGCCTAAATCTGGGCTCCCACAACTATTTGGGCCTGCT